>NC_139597.1:9555015-10162515 GCF_946808225.1 Silurus aristotelis | reverse complement strand
CAAGAAATATGCCACAGAGCATATAAGTTATATGTGTATCGCAAAATGCATGAAATTGTTAAATATATATTTTTGTATAACTCATCTACTTGTGCAAAGAATGCGATGCATATGGGTATACTGGTCACACAGATTTATGTACAGAAAACAATAGTTAATGGCTAATTTCAGAAACATTATACCCCATGGTTAATACCAGTACAGCAATGAACCCAAGAATTGAAGCCATTTTTCATATATCTGGATGGGGTCTTCAAAAGGTGAATTCAGTAAAAGAAGTCCTTGTGTCAAACTATAACAATGATTGATGTATTGCCTTTGATCACAAAAACCTAATATTGTTCAACCTTTCACATTATTTTGCCACATGAATCATAAAAAGAAAAAACTAGTTAAAGTCATTAACTGCACATACAGTAGAAGCAAGCAGGATGGTAGGGAAAGTAGATGTGATTTCATTAAGCAATAGCGTGCTGACTGAATAAAGCTCCTGGCAAAATTGAGGAATAATGGGTGCACATTCCACTTTCCTTCATAAACCCTGTACATTTTACCAGAGACCTTTGACCTAAGCCTTTGACCCAGTTTACCAAAGAGCACAGTTGCTTCTTCACACATTGTCAATCAAAAACTACTGCCAGGTTCATTTTCCAATCTTTTAAACGCTTTAGCAGAACAAGAGTAGCAAAAACAAATGTATTAAAGCTAAAATGTACTTTTACAGTGGAGTAAAGCCCACAAAAAAATGCTAGGATTTGAGTACCATTAAGAAGTTTTGCTTCTTTTGAGATTATTTTGAAGAGTAACGAAGGCGACAGTTTCTTTTTTTTTTAAAGAAAGCTAGCCAATTTCTCTCCCTTTTTGGTAGGAACAAATATGCCAAAGTTAACGTCTTGATACTAGAAGGGCTATGTTCATAGTACCTTATTAACATCTCCAATACAAAAGTTATTTGCCACTTTTCCTATTTTCCACAATGCAATGCTGTTACTCTTTTATTATATAAAAATAACGATACCAAAAAATGACTTTTTTTTTAATGGGTTCAGTAATTTAAAACTGGTCACACTCACTTTCATCAAATGTCTTGCCCTGTCTTAACCGATGACAGTTCACGCTATACCTCAAATAAGCATATGCAATCACAGCAGATGTCTTTTTAATGAACTGGTAAAAGCGTGATCCATTAATCATGTTGTGGTTGTTATACACTATACACTGGGGATCCATTTACCAAACACATTGTTTGAATCCAGGGGTTGTTGTTTTTTTTTTCTTTCCACCAAACCAGAGACAAATAGATAGGGTCTTTTAAAAGAAAAGGTCTATTTCAGAGCAAATGGTTTCTATATCTAGGCAATGTACCACCTAGATTTTAAGACTTCCAGATGTCACTTTTTGTTTGATTTAACCCTATCAAACAAAAGGTTGCCTCTAGGTTATCATCCTCACTATTCCACACCAGTTTCACAATTGCATCCTGAGATAATAATGATAGTATTCCAGTCAGGCTGTGTACACTTATATATATGAATATGTTGTTGCTTCTCATAGGACAATTTTGTTTTTGTATTATTATTTTCTATTGTTGAAAACATTTTTGTTTTATGAGGACTTGAGTGACTATATAAAATTGCCACAAGCTGGTGCTTTACAGCTCAGGGGTCAGGTATGCTCAAACTGGTCCATCTAGGCATCTCAGGTGACTATAATAATAAACCCCTAAACATCCCATAGGGTCATGGAAGAGACTTTTTAACCTATAAATCCACATGAAATAGTACTACTGTAGTGTCCTATAAAAGTTTTTTTTATTTTAAGGTTTTTAAGTTTCAGGCATCATCTGATCATCTGTGCAAGCAGAGGGTTTAAAAAAAATATATAGGATGTTGCATTTCGATTAGGGCACAACTTCACACATTTGTATTAAAATATGCATTACTTTAAAGCAATATTAGTTATTGTATTGTATTTAAAAATTACAAAAAAATATCAAAAGAATGTCTGATTAAACCAGATAAGGCTCTCTGGGCCAGTCACATTTTGACTGACAGACTCTGCTTGCTTTAAATGAAATTTTTTGGACTTGAGTGTATGAGAGAGTTCAACACCATCCAGATGTCAACTAACATTATAAACAGAACAGGATATGTCCTACGTTTCATATGGTATTCCAATGGGATGCCTCCTCCATCTCTATCTGGAACTATAGGAAGAAAGCACACAAAATAAAGGACTTAACTTTGCTCTTATTTCCCCTGAAAGCTCTAGAGAGTGAGCCTACACAATCATCTGAACACATTTTCTTTTCTGTTAAGCTGAATCTTACACTGGAGTATGGAAGGCGGGCAGCCATACACACCCTTGATATTGCTTATGTTTGGATTGTCTTTAATTCATCCAGTGATGCATTCCAACATGTATAGTATTGTGTGTAAAAGGCCCTGCTGTTAATGTGCATTCTGTAGAAATTCTTGCTGCTTTAAGTAATGATAATGGACCTGACCATGGAACCATTGCAAATGCTGAAATCCAGGACAAGTACTTTCTTATCAATAAATATTTACAAAGTTGAAAAGGAGAATGTGCCAAAATGTTACATTTATGGACCACCTGATATTTTAAATGTTATTTTCTTTTTGAATATGTCAAGACTGAGTTAACTGTGACCAATAACAGAGCTCTATTTTGATAACATGTATGTTGGATGTTCCTTGTTTAGCAAAGTAGTTTCTGTTTAATTCACCCTTACTGGCCTGATGTCTCTACTTTGTTTTGTTTTTTAGTCCCTCTCTTCACTTATCTGGTTAAATATGCTCCATCTTGGTCTATGATACTTGAAGGATCATTGTAAGAAAAAAAGGCCAACTATTTAATGACATTTAATGCCTGTTTCCATAAAAATGTATTTTCTGATTAAACTTGTTTTTATAATATTTATAACATGTGATCTGATCTCTATTCATTGAGTAATACAGACAAATGAAATGATTCTTTTAATCACCATGTGGTGGGTGCAAATCCAATAAATCACACAGCCATGTGGAGCATGTGACATTTTTCGATACCACAAAATGGAGGATGACTTTCCCACAGTGGATTAAAAACTATTTTGGGTTACCACATTCAGGTCATGAGCCAAACAGGCCAATCCACACAAATGACTTGCAGAGAAGGTTGGAATATTAAATTTGAGCTAAACAAACTGTGTTGGATATACTTAAAACCAAAAGCATACAGGAAGGAAATGTCTTTGGAATGTAGTTAATGGGTTTATTAGTCTTGCAGGTTATTTGTAGTAGTTCTTAAATAAAACTTAGAGTCTCTAAAGATATTGGGTTGGGTTTTCTGGTTTATTCTAAATATCACTTGACCCAAAGGGGCCTTCGATTTTTAGGTGATGATTACCATCAGAATGAAATTAGATAAGATATTGTCCACCCTAACTCTAACGAAAACTACTATTTTGATTCACCAAAAAGACAATAAAACACTTAAATGCTCTGATGGGTCTCTAACAGTGGTGGACAATAATGAAGCTAATGTAATTCATTGCTGTACTTTAGTTTATTTTCCGCATATCTCTACTTTGCTCAGGTATTTCCGTTTGGGGAGACATTAACTTTAACTTCACTACATTTAAAAGTCAAATATTTACTCAACTACATTTCTCGAAAACAGTTGTTCCTTTATATTTGAGTGAAGAGGAAACGTAACTGGTCAAGTACACAGCACGCCATTTGGCAGGGGTGGATTTAGACACAGGCGACATGGGCAGCTTGCCAGGGGTGACATGAGGCGTCCAAGCTAGAACTGCCATTGTTGGTTAGTGGTATCTACTTAACATGAACATACAGTTCAGCATCAGTTCAACAGCCAGCAGATCATTTTTAGAGGAATAAATGATGGAAGATACTCCTGACTCTAACAAGCCACAAAACCTGTGGCCTTATTTGCAAGATTTGAAGTCATTGAAAAGATGGTTGTAGAATCATGGTCATTTTAATAGATATCAATCAGTGTTTGACTCATTAATATCATTCTATTAATAGATGCGTATGCTAAAAGTAACATTAGAGTCTTTTCATATAAACTGTGTTGATAAAGCAAAGAATCTTGTGATAACATTTATAAGACATTATAGCCATAATAAATCATAGTACTTGGACACTTAAGTACATTTGTAGGCAAATACGTTTGTACTTTTATTCAGGTAAAAGTTTAAAAGGAGCACTTTTACTGGAGTAAGATTTTACCTACTGTATCTTTACTTTTACTCAAGTCTCTAACCATTTTTTTCCTATTTGTTCATCATCTATACAGTAATATAGTACAATATCAACAAAACTTACCATTCTGATACAATTCTCCAGATTGACTTTGGAATTTATGTTTTAGATTAGATCTTCTTTTTTTTTTTTTTATAGGAAGTCGTAGGGTCATGCATATTCAGATAGAAATGTAGAGATGTTCCTTTACTAATTTTCTTGGGTAATAAAAACTGACTCCACATTAATTATATGAACGGTTTGATATCACACGGTATAGGTATTAAGATAGCAAAAGTGGAATAGACATAATGCAAAACAACACATTCTGAACATACAGTACAGAGAACAAAGTGACAGAAACATCTCCAATCAATTAAGATTAATGAGCTGTTGGATTTTATTAGCAAAGCAGTGGCAGTTCTAGCATGCCTGTGCTGAAATAGCGGTAATGTCTGCTCAGTTTCGTCATGGTATTTCACTCATTGAAATAGGTTGACCACAACATAGGATCAGCAGGATACCTAGAGGAGAACTTACAAAAGCTCCAAAGTTGGATACCTCTTTCCTACTGTAGGTGAGTTGGCTAGATCTGAGCTGATAGACTGATATGGGATTAACATCGTAACAAGCTGAAAATAGAACCGGGGGTCTGTATGAAAAAGTTATATATGAGTGAAATTTCATTAGCATGTCACTGTGTACACAAGAGATCGAACTATTAGATTTACATTGAAATTAGTTACAAGTCCATTCATTCTAAAGCATGTTTGCTGGGTGTTCTACATACCAGTGGGAAGAATATTGAATTTAGTACTTTGATAGGATTTGGAGACAGAATTATTTGGAAAGCAAGGGAATTTTCTGGGTTTTGCAAATTTGCTTACATTTATGCAACTTTCTTTCAGGATGGCTCACTCAAAGAAGTTTGCTGCAATTCCAATGTCAAAGGTATGTATAGCGTCTTTTCCAGATTTTCGTCTGAGAAAATATTAACAGATTTTAGTTGCTGTGGCTAAATTCTGGAAGGCTACCAAAAAGAAAAATGATGTTCATTGATGCCTAAGGACCTGATTAAAGAGTCTGCAATACACATTAGCATCGTTATCAAAAGATGTCAGATGTTTGCAAATGTAAACACGTTACTTCTGACTGAGATTCAAACTAAAGACAATATCAGTTGAGTTAAAAGGTTTTACATTGTTTGCAAAGTGTAATAAAGTAGAACATGTCAAAATGTGATCATGTGCAGGGATATCCCAGACCACCACACATATGCTTTGTAGCAATTTTGATTGTTCAACCTTTAAACTTTAAGCTCTGGTAGAACCGAATCTGCTTTTTGTATTTTCGCATTTGCTGATGGTTATGAGCTGATGATATGAAGCTGTGACAGCCTGTTCTTTTCAATTCAGTGTATGAGAGACATTTGTAAAGAAGAGGATTATGCTTTCCTTAACAACCAGAAAAGCAGGGAACTAAAAAAGACTCCAAAGGAGAACAAGTTTTGTGAGAGTGACTGGCCCCAGAAACAAGAAGAAAGGGTAAATACTCCTCTAGAACCAGTCCCAAAAAGATTTTTAATGACTTTTGATGTCCATGTTTGTTAATACGACTCGTGGGTCCTAAAGCTCCGCAGGAAGTTAGATCGAGAACAGCAGGAGCAGGAGAGGCAGTGCGAGCTGGAGAAGCAGAGGAGGGTATGATGCTCTGGGCGCCAGCTTGGCCATTATTGCTATATTAATCTGCTGAGATAACGCTATTTATATCCATGCCTGATAGCACACTCTGTCATCTTGCCAAGCAAAACAATAGTTCTTTAGCAGACTTACTTGCAAACCTTATTGTGCTTAATTGCTTTATTGGTGTAATGCAGTTGCAAATGAAATGACCTCATCTTAGCAAAACAATCATGCTACGTAAAAGAAAAGAAAAGTGCTACAATATAAATGCTCATCCCTTCCTATAAACAGCTTATACTGTAAGTGTATGGTGAGCAGAGACTTGAGGCTGAGATGTATAATAAGCAAGAGAGAGTAGGCTCAAAAATGCTATGTGTGTCTGTGTATAAGGAAAGAAGCTTTCCAGCTGCAGGCTGTTGACTGCCAGCACAGTGATGGTCTAACGGGATTGTGCGAGGTCACTAAAGGACAACTTCTTGTTGTTGTTTCCATTTGGGAACTCTCAGGGAAACTCTCGCATGACCGTTTTGCTCATGTTTCCTTTTGTAGGTGTGAATCAAAAGAAATTTATTAGCACTCCTTCTTTTGTTCATGCTTCTAGTTAACCAGGATTTATTTTCCACTAAAATTACAAACGGATGTGGAACTGGTTACACTTCCTAATGGGTACTCCACTCTATCCTATTACAATCCATCACTGCAATTGTCTAATCCAAATAAATAAACTTTACAGACCCCTATCCAACCTCTTAAAGACCCCCGCCCTCACCCACATATTCCCCCTTCCCCCTGGGGACCTGGGTGTGAATGTGTTGAGTGTCTGAGGAATGAGGTGCTGGAACATGTTGTTAAAATTCAGAACAAACAGAAACATAAATCTATTCTGATTTATACCATATGCTGAAAAGCATACAGTACAGGTTCTATAGGCATAGGTTAATTCCACAAGAAGCTATACTATTAACTTAGCAGAATCAGGAGTATCCACATAAGAGATACTTTAAATGTGGAAAAATTGAGGTCACACGCCCCATATCACTCTGTATCAACTGAATCTTGTTAACATGAACAGTAAGGCCTGTCTCTGAGCCACACAGGAAGCAATTTTTCAGAATTAGGTATTTAGTATTCAGGGTTAGCCCTAAAGTTTTGGAGCAGCCATCAGTTATCAGGAGAGGCCAATGCTGATTAATGCATGAAACATCTTGTTTGTCAAGGAAATTGAAAATGATGCAAGTCGCATATTTGCAAAATGCTTCTGCAAAGTTTGGTGAGCTCATTGTAAAAGCTGGGTATTTCTCATGTACTTGCCATTTTATCATGGAGTGCCAGAGTGTGTGATGGAGTTGCATGTGTGTCTTCTGGTGTCTTCTAAAGGAGAAGGAGGAACAATGGAAAAGCCATGTGGCAAGCCTATCATCTGAGCGTGAGTCTCTGCGTGGTAGATTACACAGGCTACGTGAATTCAGGGTGAGGTAGCCCCTTGATCACACCCACAGACACACACACACACAAACACAATAAATTGATTAACCACACAGATGTGGGAGTCAGGAAAAGGCTGACCTGACTACACCAGATGTTACATACAGCATGCTGAGCAGTGCCAAGCCACTGATTTAGATCCACACAAGCACTAACCACAAAAAATAGCAACACACAAGCAGTCACAAATACAATTCCTATGCTGACATAAACAACTTCTAAAAGTAAACAGTGTTCTAAATCAAAACAGAAATTGTGACACATGCAGTTGTATTTTACAGACTAAAGCATGGCACGACTTTACAGAGAGCTTTACAAACTAAAGAAAGCTGTGCAAATGTTAATATCTCTCTGCAATATGTTAGTACTAGATTTAGTAATTGGTTGCATTTTTGGCTGGAATTTTGGATTGCTATTTGAAGATATCCGATCACCTGATTAATAGTTAATAAAGGTCTATATATTATTAATCTCAATTACCTTTTATCATTTTTTTAACATTTAATGTCAAATGTTTTATAGCCCCTGTGCAGTGCTCACATTGTACTAATGATTGTGTATTTGCATTGTGTTTGTGTACATTTTCACAAGATCTCTGGTGCTTTAATGATTAAGTAATATTTTTATAATTGATAGGTTTATCATGTGGTATGTGGAAGTTTATTAGTATGTACAGATGTTTATTACCTGTTTTGTATGTGCTTGTAATTCCAGTATCAAGGCTTAACACATACATATAGTATAGTTGATTTAACTGATGAGAGCATATAAATAAATAAATAAATAAATAAATAAATAAATAAATAAATGTATAAAATTTGTGTTAGAAAGTAGGCCTAGCATTTAGGCATAATTTATTAGCCAACTTACAACTGGTGAGGATGCTTTCTATAGCACTGTTTATTCACCTTTAATATATAACTTTCCCTTTTGCAGGACTTTCAGAAGAAAGTGTTGATGCAGGATCTGGATCTAGAGCCTGATACAGCCAGTGAGAAAGTCACCCACCTTCTTAGGAGGCTGTAACCAACATTCATGTATAGTAAATGAAGAAAACACTAATATAATTCTGTGAATGTAAAGAGCACTGAAAAATAACTTTGAGTGACCTAATAAGTACTAAAGTTGTATATTCATTTTACATTTAATTAATTTAAATTTTATTAATTTAAGAGTAGGCCTATAGTGCAAGCCAAAATAGCTTAGAAAAAAAACATGTACAAAGTTTGTGTAAAACTAATTATAGTGTGGCTCATGACTGTGTACATTTTAAGAATAGTATAGGGTGACAAATTGCTAAGATAAGCGGGAACCTAATTCCCATGTCACATCAGCTGATCGTATTTCCCATGATGCCGTGGGCTAAAAAAGGTGGTTATGTTGATCTTACACAAAAATGTTTATTTAGATTTGTGTCTTCTTTAGGAACCTTAGACTGATGTGCATGACTAGTGTGAAAGAGACGAAGAAAGAAAAAGACAGAAAGAGGGCCCCAACAGTTCAGGTCTAGCATTAAGTAAAGGAGATTCTCCGGAGTCATGTTGCAGCGTGTCTGGCCCCTGAGGGCAGGAAAATGCCAGACTCAAGTGTCTCTCCCTATCTCCTGTCTTTTTCTGTGATACATACAAGAGAGCACCTAAATTCACATCAAACACTGTTGCCCCATTCTATTCTATTCTATTCTATTCTATTCTATTCTATTCTATTCTATTCTATTCTATTCTATTCTTCTTAATAATGAATGATATAATCAGCTAAAAAAAATAATCAAAATATCTGTTGTGACACAGCTAGCATACTATATAATCATTTTACGATTTTTCTGAATCAGTGTGTTGCCAACAGTCTAGTGTTGCTGTTTTGCTGAAAAGGATTAAGATATAATTGGCAAGCTATTCTGGTCTACCTGCTTAGGCTACATTATCACGCAAACAAATTCACAAGATCCTCCCTCTCTTCTTCGTCTTATTTCTTTCTTTTTTTTTATTTATTACACAAGATTTTTCAGGCACACTCTCCCAATCACTCTTCCAGTGTTTGAAAAATGCTTCCTTCGCAACTGCAAAAATAGATGCCGATCTATCAAAGGGAAATCAAGAAGACATGTAATGTACAAATCAGGCTTGTGGACTTAACTAAGGAATGTGCTATGGGCAGGGCTTACCTGTGCATGTATGCCCAGGAATACAAAATGGAGGAGTTTGTAAATGTACACACACAAAATGGTAGAATTCTAAGGTGTAGCCAACACATGAAACCATGTGAAACTTAAGTATGTACCATCCTCAATTAAAGAGGTGTTGCCCTAGAGGAAATTCTGGGAAAAAGATATGATTGTTGCCCCTCTGTGCCTGGGTTGTGAAACTCCACATGTATACTTTACACTCTAGGCTTGTAAAATGCCTCCAGCTCACCGGTACACACATCCATAGATATGTTCACATTCAGAAGGAAGGCAGGCAACAGTAAAAGGAGTATCATAAACTATTATATAGATTATAGTATAGTTTAGATTTGCCACCCTTTAGATAAATACCTGACATCATACATTAGGAACTACTGATTATTAAGGAGTTACACAAAACACTAGACTGGCCAAGGTCATCTGAAGGCTTCATTTATTAATTAATGAAACATTTAATTCATTAATCTATCATGTTTCTGCATAGCTGTGCAGTACACCTACACCCAGACAACACCTGTCATGATGTCTAAGTTATTAGCCAGCCAAATGACACACTGACTGGAGCTTTATTAAATTATTCAGCCTAGACTGCTGTTAGTAGAGAGAAAAGATAATAATTACAGGGTAAAGCCTTTCCTTTTACCCTATTACATTATCATATAATGACTTAAATGTAAAGAAAGATTCTATGCGTCATCAACAAAATACACTGCAAAGCCCAGCGCTGGTAGCAAGACGATGTGCTTAATGCCACAGGCATGATGCAAATCTATTTTATGTCCCTGGCTACCCGCAATGCCCTTTTCCAATTAGGTACACTTTCAATAAATTCAATGCAATAATTACTTACAAATTGGATAAATGTAATTCATTTCATGCCTTCATAGATACCAAATAATACACAAATAATTTTTTTATGCACAGAATTAGCCAGCCTGGGTTTGTTAAACTTTAAAACTGTGTAACAGTTGCAAGATGGCACTCATACACTTTTTTTTTAAGCTATGTAAACCATTTAATGAATAAAGCAAACCACATTATTGCATGATGTCATATGAAAATAAAGCTTGCATAATTTCACAAATAAATTATGAAATGGAAAATAATCTCTTTCTATTGGCACCTGCTGCTTAAAATCTGCACTCAAGACAAACGTCAGGCTGCCACTGTCCATGCCAATAAAGTAACAAAACACAGTGCACTGCCAAGATAGAAGCCCGATTTGTCATTCGAGGAAAAGAGTGTGTGACAGCCAGATGTTGGCCTTCCTTTCCCAACCTCTGACTCTGTACTAATCAGTACATGGCTGATGATATCCAATCTTAGCGAGAATAATGGGTTTGACCAAAAAGCAGAAAGCTGCACATAGTCATGAACATGGAAAAGATGCTAAAAGCTACAGACCTTGATTTTGGATTAAAAGTAGTCTGCACATGCTCTGTAAGAACTTAGCAGAGATTTGATATATGTCTAAACTGAATGGGAGTTTAATTCCATGTTTCCAGATATGCTCTACATATGGTTAACTTTGCCTTGGCTATGTATCTGACTTCTCACTGCATAATCATCACTGATTGGCCTTTTCCAAGTGTGACATTGCTGTTAATACATACAGCAGGAGTTAATTAAAATAAAACAACAATAATCATAAATATTGAGTTGTAAGAGTGAAACAGCTTATTAATTGACCCTAAGCACAAACAAAACCTTACCTGGTAACACATACCTCACAGATAGCCTTATCATCCAGTTTACTTATGAGAAAACTATACATTCACTTTGACTTCCATCTTTAAAGAAAGAGATCTGTAACAAATTTGACACCCATCAACTTTTATGTATTGTTTTTTTTTTTTTTTGTACAATACAATTTGTGCAATATTGTAGTTCATGTTTCTTATCCCTTATTGAAAAACATTTCATAGTCTCTAATAAACAAAGAGCTGTAACATTATTCAGATAAATAAATAAAGCCTACAGTGAAGGTGTTACCTGAGAAAATGAAAGAGAATAATTATTTGCTGTGATACGCTACATTTCAAAAAGTTCGCAAAGCAGCTCGGGTTTGTGTAGTGTCACAAATTGTTCGGTGAACATGGACCAGATGTGAACATTAATTTTTGAATCCTGTCAAAACACGTGTTCCTCTTAGCTTAAGAACAGATGGGGGAAATATGTGCGAGAGGCCCCACGGATGAGATTCCTGGTCTTTCATTCCGGTGTCTGTGCTCTCAACCAGTTGCATTGTGCATGGGATGATGTCCTATGGCAAGCGGTCCTATGAAGCCTTAGCTTAGGATGAGATTGCCTCTGCGGACTGCGTGGATACATCACAGCTTTAAAAGCAGCCAAAACACGCCGCCTGTGGACATATGCTCAGACATACAGTACAGATATAGATATAGATCTCTTGCATTCGCTTCAGTGAGAACCACAGTATGGAGGGTTCTAATTCACCTCAAGAACTCAGTGGAAAGCTTAGCTCTACACTTCGTCCTCTGTTAGTCCTCCATTGTAATTATGGGCACTCTGAAAATCTCATGGCCGGCTAACCCCTCTTGCTGACTCTTAATTTCTTATTTCACACTGCTGTCTGTGTGCCTCCCTCATGATTGGGTGACACAGAGGTCTGGCGGGTAAATTGGCTAAAGCTTGCAGCACGTGCACGGGTACGGGGACGAGAAGCAGTGTTGGTATCATCAGCTTGCGTGAGGTTGGGCAAGGGAGCCTGGGGCTCAGAAACTGTCAGCACTTGCTTCCTGGGCTCCTGCAGCACCAAATGGCCTGATTCTTTAGAGAAAAGGTTATGGATTAGCTGAAGCTTTTCCTTCTCCTCCTTCATGAAGACATCTACAAGCAGGGTCTTTTCCCTCTTAATCTGCTCACTGATGTTCTTGGGGACATCGGGGATCACCCAGGCCACCAGGAGGCCTAAGAACATTACCAGGTTCTGCAACACACAAGGATACAAATCAACACACAGGAAAATGAATAAGAAAGAAGGGTGAAGGTGGCAATAAAAGGATGTGGCAGGAAACAATCGGTAGATTGTTTTAGAATGCAGACAAAGTATCTCTTAAGAGTATCACTATATGAGTATCTTTACCCTGACAAGACATCACGGCATTATGTTACAATTGCTTGCCCATGCCAATGTTATCCATTACATCCAGTGATTACTAACATACATGGTTGAAAGGTTACTGTGAAAATGTATTCGGTTACTGCTTCCTGAGCTCATTAAAAGTGTACTACGTAACATAATCTAACCTTAAATCAGCTGCATGTTCCAATATCCATGCATTAATTAATTTCAATTCCATGAAATAAGCCATATTTATAAATGAATGTATTTTTCAATATTTGCTCTGCTAAAGATGTATCAAGTGCAA
The DNA here is from genome assembly GCF_946808225.1 of Silurus aristotelis. Taxonomy (NCBI): domain Eukaryota; kingdom Metazoa; phylum Chordata; class Actinopteri; order Siluriformes; family Siluridae; genus Silurus; species Silurus aristotelis. Next base: position 10,149,503 of record NC_139597.1, on the reverse strand, counting down.
ACATTTAGCAGTCATACAACCATTTTGTGTTAAGGGCCTAAAAACTAATTCCTTTTAATATTAGAAAAATATTACAAAAAATATATTTTTATTATACAGAAAAAAGAGAAAATGACATTTAATCATTTCCTCTATTTCACAATGTGTAGTAAAAATCTCACGATTCCAAATATAAAACCCTGAAGAGCACAACAATTTCATCTAACAATTCTAACATGGAAGTACAAGTGATTTTCATTTGTGGTCTTTTCTTAGGAAGAATTTTCCAATATGGAGACATTTAAAAAATATGATGTGAGGCAGGATGTAACTGAGCTGTTCTGCAATGTGCATGCCATATTGTTGTAAGAATTGGACTTGTGTCAGACTGCTATTTACTGTCACTCTCTTTTTGCTTTTGGAAATTATATAGTGAACAATATTAACTTCTTGGAGCTAAGACAGAATGTTCGATTGAGCCAATACAGGATTATGCATGGCTGATCAGTTATTTTACAGGTTGGTTAAGAGTGTCAAAAAAACAAATAACCCAAAGTAAAAAAAAAAAATATGTATATACCTGGTGTATATGTTTTTAAACATATTTATTCCATAATAATTTAATAATAATAATAATCCAAAACAAGGATGGAACTGTATGAATGCAATTTACACAGACCTGAGTTTATTCCAATTCCCCTTTTTAAGGGTGTGCATAGAAATTTTTTTTTTACTTTTGAACATTACATGGTTAAAGTGGGGTTTTAAGCATAAAAACCTGGTTAATTTAAAGATCTAGCATTTTATGTGCAAGCACCATATAGCAGCTCATAGCTCATTTCACTGCTATCTGAGATGTTGTAATGTCAGTCACAGCATATTTAAAAGAGAATGGCCAATTTATCCCTACTTTTCTATATATAGTCAGAGAATACTAATTACTCTGACTTAGAGAAGCTGATTCACAGAGGCTAGGGTGAATAGTTGCCAGAAATGTAAAAAGCATACCTGGAATAAGATTACAAATCCCAGTCGGGCTGCTAGGATTGACCAGTACTGTTTGGAGAACTGGTAAGGCTGTGAAGACCAGGGTGGCTCCCTGTAATCCTTATACCTGCAGATAAGATCCGAGTTGAACATGTGTGCTTACAGAAAGAGTTATTTCATACAACTGTCTTTTTTCCAAGAGATGCCTTGCTGCAGGGCCATAAAAGAACATGCACCACAGATCCTTTTGACAAGCAGCATGGTTTAACACAGGAAGATTTAATAAATTGGTTCAGGATTTTTAATAGACTTTTTTACAACAAAAGGAGGTAATAAAACCGTGTGTTTTCTCTTCGCACTATTCCTGCCTTTAGAGTTGCTGCACTGTTTGTTTTTCTGAGTGAAGAGGGTAGAAAACCATTTCAAAGGCATCCAGATTTTTACTACCCATAATGACATAGATATGGGACAAAGTGTTTACATTTTATCAGCTAAAGTCATCAGATTCCTTTTTAGTCAGAATGTTAGTGTAAGATCCTTTTGTACAGATATTGTCAGCACCGTGAATTCATTCCTTATAAAGTATTATTACGGTGTCTATTTGTATAGTATTACATTTTATTTGGGTATAACCTATTATATTTCCTACATTTTCCTGACCGCTTCGACACTTCAGCAAAGTTCCTACTTTTATTTTATGTCCATATACCTACATATATAGACATTTCAAATTTGACAGGTAAAAGCAGTGTATACAGTGCATATGAAAATTGTTTAGTGTAACATAGCAACCAACACTTAAGTCAAAAACATATCAAATATTTTAGGAAGGAAAAATTCAATAACTTTGCGTGAGTGTGCAAATTAATTAATTACATTAATTAATAGTCATTATCTGTTATATTAATGTGGTTTTATTTAATCCCAATGGTCTGCAAAGAGCTCACAATGCATTTACAGGACCTTATTGATGAAAGGTATCAGCCGGAAATGGGGTACAGAAAAAATTTAACTATGAAAGCCATCACCAAGTGGATAAAAACAGGGCACCATAGTGATACTTCCAAGAAATAATGTGACATCCTTCCAAAATTGCAGAAAGTACAAGATTTCAGAGTGGCTGCCAAGAGACCTACAGCAAAATGCAGGAATTTCTAGTACTTCTAGTAATTTTTTCCAATTTGACTGTTGACAATTTGTTATTTACTTGAATTGATAAGGGTGTGTGTGTGTGTGTGTGTGGGGGGGGGGGGTCCTAATTGATCAAAAAAATTTCTGTAATGTCTGTATAGTATTTAAACATTATGCACTTCTTTTTTATTTTTTTATTTGTTACTTCCCTTACTCCTTTATTCCTACATTTATTTATTTGAACCGTCACACATATATGAGAGCTAAAAATGATATACAACATTGTTATAACTGGAAACTAGAACAATGATGTTGTGGGTAACAAGCAATACAATAAATAACTGAATGGACAATGATGATTACATTAGTACCAATGAAAGTCTATCGGACTAGCAGTGTAGTCATTACATTGACAAATTAGTGGGTGTTGATCTTGTATAAGTATTAGGTGAAGCAGGTTGTTGGAATTTTAACCCCTCTGGGATGAACACCCCAATGTAACTGCTGAGCTGACTCCTGTCCAACAAGAAAAATTATGCACACAGTAAGTAATTGTACTGGTTAAAAAATAAAAATAAATCTTTCCTTATAACCAGGGTAATGGGAAAAGCTTTCTTTTCATGGCAAATGAAAGGATTTATCTGGAATTGTAACATGCTATGTTATCACCATGTAATTTTAGTCCCGTGTGAACAGTTCTTAAGGTAATCCCTTCTTGCCAGACCAGTTACAGAAACAGAAAGAGTGGTGACTTTAGAAAATGTCAATTATTATGTCACTCAAAGTCAAAGTATTGAATAACAGAATATACAAGTAGAGGCTCTGTTATATTAGTTTGTACAATTCTGTTTGTAGAAAAGTGTATCAAAAATGATCTTGCACAAATTTATTCCAGTGGTATCAGGAGCTTGCAAAAGATCCTGGTGGCCTGAAGATGCATGCTGATAATGTTTAGATTTGCAGTTAAACACTTAAAGCATCTGAAATGCCACTAGAACATCTAACCCATTAACACACAAAATGTCTTATGCTAAAAGCAGAACGTGAACTCAGCTTTTCCTTTCCTACTTTATTATACCAATCCATGTCTAAATGAAGCAATGAGCTAGAGAAGCATGGTTCACTGAGCTGACCAAAGTACTTATAGTATGGAGAATATAGTACAGTATGGAGAGTCAATGTGGCAGGAGTTCTGTTAATGCAGAAATTTGAACTGCACAGAAAACCTCTTTGATATGGCAAGTTGTTGTATAGTGTAATGCTGCTGGAGACATACTTCATAGAAATTATGATGAAACTATTGCGTGATCTTGAAACCATTCACCATCATTTTGAATGTGTTACAGACATGTCACGACTCATCCGAGGGGCTTTATTATTTCTCAGCTTTAAAGTACTGTGATAATGATAGTTGTCAGTGTACATCCAGCTGACATTAAGAAACTTATTTAAAGTGTTAAATCATTTTCAAACAGCAATGACGGGGCTCACCGGCACACTGTGAAAGTGGATGCAGCAGGTGCTGTGCCGGGCTGAAAATCACTGACATTGAAGTAGGACAGTGTGTGGTCGATGAAGCCATCCATGGTGCCACTCGGACTGTACAAGTATTGATATACCAATCGTGGGATGAAGTCGGATGTAAAGGAGATGACAAAAGCCTGAAAAATAAAGGAAACATGTTTCGAGGCAGTTTTATTAGAAAATAGAGGTACAGATAAAAAAATAAAAATAAACTGTTTAAAGTCTTCAAAGCAGCCTTATAAATCCTCATAGAAGCCAAGAAATTTTGTTAGCAAACTGCAAAAAAGATTTTCATAAAAAAACAATTTAAGGTTTTATTTATGTTTTATTTGTTGTTCACTATTTCGCAAATAATTTAAAATTTAAAATGATTATTCCAGCAAGTTCAGGCACAACCAGCAGGTTCAGGGACAGCTTTTTTCCCATCCACCATCACACTACTGAACTCTACACCACACCGTTAGATCACTTTATAAAAACTGTATATAACATCTGTACAATTATACATACAATGTACATATTACATACTGTATTTTTATATACTCCTCATTCTCTACACATACTGTACATTCAGCTTGCACATGTATTAATGCCATAACCTTATAACCTTTTACTTCTTGTTCCTTTACAACAGTGTCTGCACTTTTTTTTTCAATGCCATATACTTAGAACCATTTACCTGTACTTCTCAACAATGTCCACACATCTCTACACATAGCCTTTATATTTATTCACTGTACATATTTTTTACATATATATTGTAAAGATATGTACAGTGAATAAATATAAATATAAATATAAATATATATATATATATATATATATATATATATATATATATATATATATATATATATATATATATATATATATATATATTACATGCTGTACATATGCTACATATTTATCTGCACTATGTGCACAATTGCTACTTTTTGCACTACTGGTAGATGCCAAACTGCATTTCGTTGCTGTGTACCTGTACTATGTCACGACAATAAAGTTCTATCTATCTATCTATCTATCTATCTATCTATCTATCTATCTATCTATCTATCTATCTATCTATCTATCTATCTATCTATCTATCTATCTATCTATCTATCTATCTATCTATCTATCTATCTATCTATCTATTCACATTACTTTTGAAAAGCATTTTTGCATTAGAAAAATGGACGAGTCTAGACTATTGTACATAATGAAGCAGATAATGTGATTTTAAATTTGGCAGCTGTCAAAAAGATCTGGACACAGATAAACTTCTGTGTCAGCTTATAAAGATTCTCAAAACTCTCCAGGAAATGCAAGTCAGTTTTTAGTCCATCTGTTTTTTTTCTAATTTTAATAAAAAAAATGTACGGATCTGTAAATGCTTTTCAGCTGTATACATTGGTTATGACCTGTATCCAAAGTGAATACATTCCATATAATACATTAAATGTGGGAACATTGTGTGTAAAACCATATTCAAATAGCCATAACACTATAAGCTAACCAAAGCAAACATGATAAAATATATAACACTGTGAAAATCAAGAAGACATAACATTTTGAAAACATATTTTCATATTTATTTAACCTATGTAATAGAGAACACATCAAAGCATTCCAAAATATGTTTGCATTAGAGATCTCTGGTCCACATTACGGTGGCTTAAATCCCAGACCTATCTCAAACTGGAGTTAGAATATCCTATAATAGAGCTCTATAACATGTTTATAGGATACACTGCACCAGAAATGAATGACAGAAGGTAAAGATTTCCTTCAACTCCATCATTTATAAATCTAAAAAAAAAATGAAATATCTTTCTTTGCAGTGACTTATGAGTTACCATTTCTGTTATCTCCTTTACAATAGGAAGAACCGCATTAATAATGTATCAAGTCTAAAGTAGCCCGTACAAGCAAATTGCAACTGAGAAATATAGACCCACTTACATTGATGAGAACTGAAAACTTGCCCAGTCCATTTAGAATATTGTACCAGATTCCTAAAACAAGAAGCAAACACAATTTCATAAGCTGTCACAAATGTGCATAAACCTCAGTACATATCATCTGGTTTTCTAGATGTAAATCATTATATAAAGATGTACTGTAGTCTAGTACCAATATCTTGTGCTCTCACGGCATCTGGTCTGCGCAGCTCAGTGACAAACTTCTTAGCATCCAGTCGGATCTCGATGATGTTGTTCAAGAGAGCAAAAAGAGGAGCCAGGGGAAAAGAGGCCACAAAGAGGGAGACAAATCCAAACTGGATTACTGCAAACAGGAAAGAAAAAAATACACAACTATGTAGATGGTTTTGAGTTCATTATCATCACACACTTCTTGTGCACTAAATAGCATGCTGAAGACTAATAAACAGGCCCTGGCTTTCATTCAGTGTTAGATTGTGCGTACCATACTGGTTATTAGTTTAAAGGCTTTAGGCACCAAAAGATTAAACACCATGAACTCTGTTGTATGTTACTGAAGAACAAATTTTTTTTTTCCTGGCCTAAATATCTTCAAGTGGGAAACCTCAGGGACATTACAAAATTTGCTCCAGTGGCTTTATTAAATTGGCTCTGACAAACACACAGCCTTAGAAATTTCTTTCTTGTTCTAATTATGCTAGCTCATGATCCAACACGTGTTCATATGTTTTGGAAATTGGTTTAGAAAACAGTAAAAAAAATGCATGAAGTGTTAATAAATAAAAAAACTGGGAACTTACAGGCCGATAATCAAGCGTTAGTCAGTCATCATGCCGACAATGCAGGAATGATCAGTGCTAATGAAAGTATTAACAGGAATGCCTGTAGTTTACCTTGCTTAAAAGCTCAAAACCATGAAAAGAATTTGACCTTTAAATTTGTTATACCTTGATCTAAAGCATGCTCTTGTGAGAAAGATTTCATATCATATTGTAATGATATACACTTTTGGGAAGCAACAATTTTTTGTACACTCTCATTACAAAAGGGCTGTATGAGGTCCAACTTCTTAATTTTAAGATATGTAACATCATAACAGTAAATTCATAGTAAAAATATTGCATATAAATACAAACAAATCTCATGTTTTAATCTGAAATTAAGCCACTCCCACTTCGGTTTTATATCAGAATACTGATACGACCACAAACCAAGTGGAAATACATGCTAAATTATTCTGGATTGATTTCTAACACCGTCCTCTAACACACATCATCATTTGAACAAAGAAATTAATAGTAGCAGAAAGTGAGTGTTTAAGACATTGAACATCTGATTAAAAGGTTATGAGTTCAAATCCCTGCACCACCACTCTTCCTTGAGTAAGGCACTAAATATTTAACTGCTCAGTTGTATAAATGAGATTATTGTAAATTGCTCTGGACAAGGGTGTCTGCCAAATGCCATTAATGCAAATGTAATAAAACCTGTGAAAGAGCTGCCAATGTAATAAAACTTCTTAAAGAACTGCCATTAGAAAACACTGTTTACTGTACAACTGCTGCAGGGGAGCTTTAAAGATAACCACTACTGTACCCCTAACAGGGTTAGTGGTAAATTCTGTAAAATCTTGTAAATCAGACGATGCATGGTGAAATCTGTGCTGATTGTTCTAATATTGCATTTTTACACTGTGGGCCGTTTTTACAGCAGATAAGCATCTCATTAGTGTATGGAATGTCTGTCTTTCCATTCTAACACCAGAAGGCATGCTCCTGGGCACAGCAAAACACCATCCAAATCTACAAGATGACATGATTCATGGTCAAAATTCTAGCTTTAGCCTTAAGGAAACCCACTCACAGCTTCAAGTTGAGTTAATTAACAAGGCAATGAACATGCAAACACATGCAGTATCCTGATGCCAGAGGCCATCAGAAGACATGATGATTCACTGATTTAATATAGTCAATGCCCAGTGAGCAATGTTTTCAGCCATAACACATTTAAAACTAAGCTTCATCCATTTAGTTGCGTTTTACTTCATTCCTTAGTATTTGGGGATGTTTTCTACAGTCTTATATTTAACCCCAGGCATCTGGAAAGTGGTGAGAAGGTGTAGTGTCCTAGAAGCACCTCATGGACACTATGCTTATGATTCTGAAAACCTGTAACCTCATGTCCTGTGCTTAATTGACAACAGGCTCATTTACATAGCTCAGGCAGATTACAAATTGTTACGAGCATTCCTGTAACCTGGCCCAGATAACCCACTGCCAAAAAAGTGCGGTGTTAGCTTACTAATAGAGGAGTCAACAGCTACCTTCCAGTTTTAAGCACCAAAGTTTCAGCTGATACTTTATGAATCATTTAGCAAGAACTCCTCATTTAAATATTATGTATTATCCAGTAGCAAGTAAATATACAGCTTTTGGGATACACAATAATCACATAATTTGAGTAAAAAGACCAATGCAGAAAATGGCATGTATTAAAATAGGCCTGGTCCAACAACAAAAAATTATGCTGTTCTAACACACTGAACACACTGTTTTTAGAATTAATGCAAGATTGGTCTATCCCGTGAACACATGTAATTCTAACTATAGTTCTAACACATTTAACATTTATCGAATCTTGCAGATTTACAATTATTGCATTTATACAACTGAGCATTTGTGGTTTAAAGGCCTTGCTCAATAGAACAGCAATGGCAGATTGACAGTGCTGGGATTTAAACTCATTACCTTCCAATCTAAAGTCCAAGACTATGTGGGGAAAGTGGCCTGAAATGAACTAAGGATTGAATTTATGGTAACAAAACCTAGTTTATTAAGAAACATTTTTTAGGTGAAACCTCATAAACTGCATTGTACTTTTATTTATATATTTTGATGGAGATAGGTAAAGGTTGAAAGGTAAAATCAGTTTTTATTAGTATTAGCCATGCTTTGCACGATAATTCTATAAAAGTCTTTAATTGAAAATAATGAACCAGAGATGCAATAAGAAATAGCTGAGACTCTTAGAGGGTGATTTTAAGTAGTCTGGTAAGTGTGTATATTTAGTATACTGTATATGAAGAGTAACTATTTTGTATTTGTTTTGAGGCGGTTAGTTCTGAGGAACTGTAACCTATTAATTGATGATCATTCTTTAAAACATACTAACATACCAGCTAACATTACATATTTACAGTAAAAAAAGATTTTTAATTAGTGTACAAACATAGACAATGTTTTTCTCTACATTTTAATTTTCATTTCAGGCTAATTCTTTTTTATCCATATTCAAAGGTGCCTGTGATTTATTTGAGAATAGACTATATATATATGAACTATTTCGTGCTTGACATTAGTCTTTTTGTGTTTACTGAATAACGCACAGGCTGCAACTTGTTGCATTTACCTGGTAAATCACTGAGTTAGAGATACTCTAGGCAGTGTATTGCTTTGATATATATTTTGCACCCATTTTTTAGAATAAAGTTGAACAAATAATGAGTCTAAATATTCTTTATATTCTTTATATTACTTTTTTAATAAATTGACATACTCTCAGCCAGAAAAGACTAAATGGGTCTGAAATAGGCAGGAGCAGGATATTTTAAAAAAGACTAGTCTATTCTCATATAATATAAACCACAGTATATTAATATATATTATAAGACAAATATTTTAAACACTTAGCACAGCATAGCATTCAATGCAGTCCCACATTAATCAGGCTGGCTTTTTTGGTCTGCTAAATATGTGACTTCAGATCACACTTGAATATTAAATCAGCCATTCCCATACCACAGATCAATCTACCATAGACTTAAACATGAAACGTGTTTTGCTATAGCAATCATCTGGCATTCATTATGTTTTTACAGCCACCTACTTCGAAACCAGAACACATCTGCCTAACTTTTTACAGTTTTACCTACTCCGATCATGATCAGGATCTGGTGAGTCAGAGGGGAAAAACATAAAAATGTAATAAAAAGAAAGTGTCTAGCATAAATTCAGTAAGCATTAGTTTCAGCCATTTGTCAAAGACAAGCATGGATATGTAAAATAATGTGTGCTAGCATTATTTATTGTATAAGCTATGTGCATTATTATTATTTATAATAATTACAACCAGATTCGATATTAGTCTATATTAATCCATTGATCCTTAAATTCAGAATGTAATTTACCGCTACCATAACATGAGCTGCGAAGATCCAAAGTTTGTCCAAAGAAAGAGTCTTGTCTAGATTGACTAAAGCTAGTCATAGTCTACATTTTGAATTTTGACTGTCAGCCTTGTCTATGTATTTGCTTACATAAGCAACTCGAATTTTGTGAGAATCTGTGTAGAGTGCTGATTAGGTGCTTGATACAGATTAGTGATTTCGCATGACCAACAATCTATTGTGCGTAAAAATTACAGCCTATAATTTGTGACGGAATGCAAGACTGCATAACTGCTTTTCTGTCACCCACACATGCACATGGAACATAACCTTTGTGGGAAATAGCATTTCCAGCTTTAACTTGATTGACAATCACTATTTTTGGCTGGTTAACATTAACTGTCCAACAAAGTGTCAACTGAACTGCATTTTTAGTAATCAACATGCCCTTAGCAAGTCAGTATACAGTACAACTGACTTAAAATATATTTTTGGCCATTTAAAAAACTACAAAAGCAATCTTGTGAACGTGCACTGAATTGTGCAAATGCAAACGCCGTTTTACGCTGTGGTACAAAAGTAAAAAAGAATTCACAATATATACCTTATTCGATAGCGTTAAGAAGAAGTCAACAATGTAAACTGCAGCAACATAAACTAAAATACAGTATATCAGTATGTACAATATCTATATCAACTCTTAAACAAATTATCTACACTTATTACACCTAGTTAAAAAAACTACTTCAACTATTATGTCATTGATAGTACAACACTTGCTTATTGCTGAACACACACATGTTCATGACCAATGGCATTACTAATGATTCAGTCATGAATTTATACACAACACACTCACTAATGGAAACACTGTTTGTTAACAGTCCAAAAGACAAATGCAGAACTTGCATGCATTATCCTAGCATGCAAACAAACCCCAGTGGCTCAAACGCTACAGCCAGAGAGCATCATCATTAAATGACAACCCAGGACATCAAAGAGGCTTGATGTGATAAACATGTGCATTCCTATAAGACCTGACACTTTGATGTTGCTATACGGTCACTCACTCATCTCCATGTATTCGGGTGTGAGGCCTTCGAACGGCTCTAGGTCATAGTCCAGGTGCCACTGACGTAGATTACGGCCTGTCTCTTCCACATGCACTTCAGGAGCTCGCTTCTTTTCCTTTAGGGAGCGGAACAGCTTCTTTAGCTTCCTGCAGAGATCAACAGAAAGAACAAAAAGCATGTATTGTTTAATAATCTATGAATGTAGTATCTTAATACACTAGATGGAGTTAACATGCTTTTATATTGTTTATTTGTGTATTTAAAATTGAAAAACGAAATATGCAATGAATAGAGCACAAAACATTTTTGATCTCTTATTTGATGCATGGCAAAATACACAGTATGCTTTAGTTTGATCTAAACTGAATGAATGAAGGTTGTTTTTTTTTTAGTCTAATACTGACACTAAAGAGACTGACACAATAGCATCATCTTAAGCAAACTAACTGTCAACATATTACCTTTTTTAAAAGAAACATACAGTATATACCAACTTTTAGGCCATAATAAAAGTGTTGCCTCAGGTGGTTCCATCTGAATGACAGAGACATGTGGTGTCCTGCATGCTTACACAGCTCCTCACTTTTTACTCATAAACTTTACTCTGTTGTAAAAGTTAAGCAACCTGAGTAAATGGGGCCGATTTCAACCCAATAATGTTCCAGGAAGCATGCCTTTAATCTCAGCATGCAATGGCATGCTGTCATTCTACTCAAATAAAAGTTCCCATGCATACACAGACAAATTTTTACTTAAAGGGGGTTTGAGAGACTCCCAAAAATTTGCTATTAATCCAAGAATTACTAAGGGAAATTTTCCAGATAGGGCTTTAATAAAAAAAATAATAATTTTAAAAAGATAAAAAGGCCAGCTGACTTAATGGCAAGAACTTTCTCATGACTCTTGACTGTTGCTAATTTTCCTGTCTCAAAGTTCCATATAATCGTGATCAGCTAACAAACTTACAGTACAGTAGTTTTGAAAGAAATCACTAAAAGGTGCTATATCAGATTTATTTATAAAAAATGACAATGTAACATATTACTTAACACTACGTACACACATAACATGTTGTACTTTAATATGAAATTTTACATTTGGTATCCAAATGTCAATCCCATAAAGGGGAAGCCTGTTGGGGTCATCAAAATATATATAATTGAATAAATAAAAAGAACCTTTGACTGAAGTTCCTTGATTTTGGAAAAACATGTTTAAAAGAAAACTCCCTACCTTATTTAGTCACATTTAATTAAAATATTTAAGTGCATATTAACACCAAAGTTACTATAACTGCAAATGGAACCAGGTTTATTTAGAAAAAAAATACAAACAGCATAATTATTTTAGAAAATTAAACCTACAAGATCATTTTAACTTGTTAGGTCCTGGGGTTTAAAATACATTTGTATTTTAACTTTTTTATTGAACTGAAGTGGGTGTGGTCTGGACCAGTATTTAATTAGACATATTTATATTGTTATAAATAATAATATAATTCTGTTTTGTTAACCTCAACCCCTATCCTTCATTCCAATAGACAATGAAAAATCATTGCAAAAAATGTTTGAACAAAAAGTAACTTTCATTACCAGTTGATAAAAAAATTTGATAATATGCAAAACAAGCTCTAAATCTGTCTAATGTCTGAAGTTCCATTTGCAGTTATAGTAACTTTGGTGTTATTATGCCCTTCACTTTTTTTCTGGACCTTTCAGACCAGCACTAACCTTGTTCTGTGTGTTAAAAGACATCCCTAATATTTGGCAAGTTGTCATGGAGAGAGAGAAAGGGTACAGTAATAAAGAAGAGAGAGAAAGAGTTTGTGTCTCATGCTGCCTCTAAAAGCCAAATATAGACGATGAAATGGGCCATGTGGTCCATATCTCTGCCTATTAATGTCTTCAATAAAATCCACTAAATGGAGCTGATGCATTATTTATATGCTCAAAATACAGCCCTTTTCCAGAACATTACTTTTTAATGCCTCTGTATCAGAAGTGCTTTTCTCCTGCCGTGCTAAAGCTCCCATTTACCAGCTGTCAAGCTTCATTTAGGACAGAAAAGCACACATACACACACAAACACACACACACACACACACACACACACACACACACACACATACACACATGCACACACACACACACACACACACACACACACACACACACACACACACACACACACACACACACACCTTGAATGCATCAAAATGCTCTGTAATGGACAATGGTCCTAATATTAAAATACACACTACTTTACAGTTTGTATGATATAATATAGTAGGACAAAGAGTAAAGCAAACTGTAGGGGGATCAGAACTACAATGTAGGTCAGGTGTGTAAAGGGAATTGTGGGATATTGAGTCCTCCTGTCCCCTCTGGCCTCCATCACAGTGCGTAGGTACCAGGCACTTCAGCCCTGTCCTTTCTCCAGTAACGAAGTTGGGTATTTTTAGAGCAGAACAGGAGAATCAGTTTAAAGTCATCCTCATTTCCTTCTCGCAGGCCTTTCCAAGGACTTCACTCATGTCATTTGCATTCTTGAACAAATGACATTAGTAGAAGTTTGAAAGAGCTTGAATAACAAGTGCAGAAAGTTGAAAACTAAACTAGAAACCAGTGAAGCAGTGTCTTAAAATGCTTGGATGAATTATATTATAAAATACCTTTTACCCTGAGATCAAGTCCTTCGAGCTGAATAAACAATACTTAAAGTATTTATCTTAAGTGCCCTTCCCTGTTTTGATGATGATCTGATGGCACAGGAGCATTGCAGGCCTTTTGACAAACTAAATTTATTACGTTTTGCTTTGGCAAGTACGTTTTTGTTTTGGCACAAATCACAAGAAAAGCCAGATGTGATCTTTGTAGGCCAATACTAACACATGCTTAAAAATAATCAAATAATAAATAAAATATTTCAATCATATTTCTTTTTTCTTAAATTACAGACATCAGCAGAAAATCTTTTTTGTCTTTAGCTCTAGTGACTTCTTATGACTTTTTGAAGGTTGCATATTTGCTCTCTGGTCAACTAGAAACTTCAAAGACACATTAAGAACAAAACAACTGCTCAAAACCTGTCATGTATAAGTTCACAGCCTATAGTTGGGTTGATTCTGTGTTTATACATGTTCGAACATACTGTGGTAACTATCTCTTTTCACACACAGACAGATAAACACACAAACAAAAGATGTGTTGCAGTGTCAGTGCCAATGAATGATTGATGTCTTCACTGTTGTAGGTGCATGAAGTGAGCCAGTTACCATAAACAGACGTTTTGCAGCCACACGCCAAAACAAATGTGAACTGAGCCATGGGAAAACAAAACCCAAGAGACACTAGCATTTACCGTAAACTCAATAAAGAACAAGAGCTGTGGACTGGCCTGAAAGCTGGCATGTCACATTAATTATAATAGGTGGAAAGTGTGGAAAGTAGATAACCTACAATGGTAGAGACCTACAAAATTGTAAAAAACACATCACTATATACAGTACAGACCAAAAGTTTATATATATTATATATACAGTACAGACCAAAAGTTTATATATATTATATATACAGTACAGACCAAAAGTTTGGACACACCTGCTCATTCAAAGAGTTTTCTTTATTTTCATGACTATGAAAATTGTAAATTCACACTGAAGGCATCAAAACTATGAATTAACACATGTGGAATTATATACATAACAAAAAAGTGAACTGAAAATATGTCATATTGTAGGAACAGGCTGAGCACTTACGGGATACCGATCTCAAACACGTTGTTCTGAATGAGCTGTTTTCCCAACATGATGATGCTGAGCTGAATACATAACTCAATTAGACAACCACCAGGGGCACACTGAAAGAGAAAAAAGGGGAAAAGACAGAGAATAGTTTTGATAACTGGCATATTAGTAATATAATAGTGGCAAGTATACATAATCATGGATTTGCACATATCTAATTTACCTCTTCCATGCGATACTGGTTAAAAACATAAACATAATCTCCAGGCCGACCTGCAAACCTGTTGGTAATAATGCAAAATAAATGAATAAAAACCATGGATACATTCTCAACATCTTGATAAAAATAAGACATGTTTGGTATATAGTCAGTTAATTAGAATATTGGGCTTCATGTACTAATGAGAACAGCTCAGGTAAAACTGGATTAGGTTACATTTTAAAAATAAAATCTTATCCAGAAAAGGATACATTTCAGATGCAGCTTTCTCATGTCTTTTCTTTGCACTTCTAATAAACTTACATAATTTTTATTATTCGAAATGGCAAAGATACATCTATTGTATGTATGCCCGGGTATTAAAGGATGGATTATTAATTATAAATAATAGTAACAAAGCACAAAAAAGCTGAAGCGTTGGCTACTTACCTTCCTTTGAAGAAGGCTACATAGAAAATAGGTGCATAAGCATTCATAAACTTTAGGAGGAAGGCTTTCAGAATTAGACGCTCCTCAAAGCCGGTCTCTGTCTTTGGAATCTCTGAAGACACAAATTTTTTTTAAACGATATTTTAGGATTTAATGTATCAAGTCCCCAAGCTAATTTTTTTTTTTTTTTTATCTACACTGGAGATCTCTGTCTGGAGTACATGTTGGCAGTAACTGCAGAATTAACTCTTAATTCCAGCACTCAGAAATACTATGAAAGACAAGATTATTATATTATTTATTATAATTAAAGCATTTGTGAAATGAACAGAGTAGAGGAGGGGGAACCAATACTTAAGAAGAAAAGGCATTATTTTATATTCATATTCATGAAGCATTTAAAATCAGAAGGCCTTCTAAATTAAAAAAAATTATAATTCCATTTTTTGTCACACATTCGAGTTGTATCAGTCATATGGACTAACAATAAACACTATTATTACAGAACCATGCAACTTAGTCCAAATGTGTACAGTAAATCTCACCCAGCTCTGTGAGCCACGCAGCCACGGAGCCATAGATCTCGTCCAGGATGAGGATGACAACTAGGTTGATAATGACAGCTGTGGCTGTGACGGTCACACGCACACTGGCTTTGATCTGGGGGTCAGGACTCATGGCCAGTGTGGCAGAAACGGTAATGCGGTACATAATGACCGCAAACACAGCAGCAAAAGTTACGCCAAACTAGAGTACAAACAAGAAGAGAGTGGATATATCAAATGAGAGAACATTCCACAAAAATCTAAAACACATAGAAAAGGAAAAGCTCAGAAAGACACTGGTAAATCTTAAATATTCAGAAAAGTTTAAATATGTTTTTCAAAATCTCACCATTAGTAAAATGGAGGACACGTTAATGAAATAACCAGGAAACCGATCTCTCCATGTAAGTCTCTCATCTCCAGACTGTAAGAAACAAGTGCAAGAGCGAGAGACACAGATAGAGAGAGAGAAGAGAGAGAGAGAGAGAGAGAGAGAGAGAGAGAGAGAGAGAGAGAGAGAGAGAGAGAGAGAGAGAGAGAGAGAGAATTGAAAAGTTTTGTAATTGCTAATATGTCTGAGTTGTGGGTTTACTGATCCTTCACGTCATGTTTTTTTCCAAATTCATTCAACATTTACGTTGTCTGTCAATAATGTACTAAAATGTTATAGAAATAATATTACTCAAAGGCTTTACAACCTCAACCCTTCACTGCAGAAATCATACTCCTATCATCTCCACAGTATCATGTCTTCTAATTCAACAAGAAAATGTTGACAGCAATTAAAGCGAGAAGAGCATCCAATAAACATCCTGCAATCCCATGCACCACTGCACAATAATGCAGGCAAAAGAAGCAAAAGAAGCCAGTGAGCAGAACCTCTGAGAATCACTCCATGCCAATTCTTTATTTTACTAGAGCCGTAACAAAAGGGGAGGAAAAAGTCAATGCAAAACGTGTTTAAAAGCATCTGCTGCAGAAACTCCCCAGTTTACATTATCTATAAAAAGAATAGATAAAAAATACCAAAAATGTTTTGCATCAAATACTTAATGGGCAACAGTCATCCAATTGAGCAGGTAGAGGATCTCTGGTAGTTTGGACTTGTCCGCTTCTCCTAGCTCTAATTAGGCTTATTAGGAGAGCAACAGCACCACCTAGCACACAGAATCACTCACCGTGACTAACCCATGCTGTCTGAGCCCTGGGACAGCCAATGCAGCTTAAGACTGATGGCCACACTTAAGGGAGGCTCTCAGACTGCCATAAATTTGGGTTTTGGAAAATAATGAATGTAGGACATGTAACAAAGCCATTTATTGCAAACCACAAGGAGGGTCATTAGTCACATGGGGCCCCTCCTGAACACCCATGCTCTCATTGACAAAACAGGGTTTACACTATTTGAAGAGGAAGATGAGGCAGATAAGCTTGGCCTGCCTTCTTTGGCATCAAGAGCATTTACTGTTAGAAAGCAGTCCAGGTTTTGAGGTCATCTCTAATAGCAGCCACAGTGCACTGCGTGACATTCAAAGCCTCACTGACCAGAACCGA
Organism: Silurus aristotelis; assembly: GCF_946808225.1. NCBI lineage: Eukaryota > Metazoa > Chordata > Actinopteri > Siluriformes > Siluridae > Silurus > Silurus aristotelis. Next base: position 10,132,226 of record NC_139597.1, on the reverse strand, counting down.
GCTGAAGAAAAACCTTTCAGGTTTGGACCAAGACCAGATGGAGATTGCCTCTTGATAAACTAAAATATACAATAATTATGAATAATGAGAAAGAAAGAAGGAGACTGGACAATTTTCACTTGTTATTCATTATTGCTGTTGAAAGATTTAAATGCTGTCTCACTCATAAAACAGCATCTATAGCTCTATATTCATAGCTCTAATCTGTTTAAGCAGGAGAAATTACCAAAACAATTCAATATGTTTTGCTGTATATGTGTATGATGAAAAATCAGCCAGTACCAAGAAGCCAATTATCAGCAAGCTCTTGGCAAAGTCCATCTGCAGCATCTGTTTATCGAAAGTGGAGCATGAGAGTGAAGCTTGTCTGTTCTTCATTTGTGCTTTTTTTATTCGGTGTCAAATCGAATCTGTGCCTACACAGGTCTGTAACTTTGTTTTTGAAATACACTATATTGGCAAAAGTATTGGGTAACAAGATCTTTCCTGTTATATGTGGTTCTTTTCCAAACTGTTACCACAAATCTGGAGGCACTCAATTGTACAGGACGTATTTAGATGCGCTGTAATAAAATTTTGCATTTATTTAAACTTGAAAAACCAAATCTGTTCCAGCATGGCAATGCCCCTTTGTACCAAGTAAGCTCCTCGAAGATATGGTTTACATGCTTTGGAGAGGAAGCTCTTGAGAGGCCAGCTCTGATCTCATCCTTACTGAACACCTTTGGGATGAATCGAAATGCCCCAGGTCTCCTCACCTACATCAATACCTGCCTTTTGTAATACCCTTGTGGCTGATGAACCCAAATATCCATTAACACACTCTAAAATCTATTGGAACATCTTTCCAGAAGAGTGGAAGTTATTATAAAAGGTAATTAGCACTAAATGTGGAATGCAATGTTTAAAAATCAATACTTTTGTAAATATAGTGTACGTATAAAGGCAGGCATGTTATCACTTAGACAAGACAAGGCCTAAAATGGATCTTTTTCTGATGCTGAGGCCTTGACACTGAGAACTGTGCAGATGTGTCAGAGAGAGAGAAAGAGAGAGAGAGAGAGAGAGAGAGAGAGAGAGAGAGAGAGAGAGGGAATGACCATGATATGTACCATGATATGTACTATTCTCACACATCACATCACATCAAACTGCAGTTTAATTTAGCAGAGGTCAGTAATATTGTTCAAAGGATTACAGTTGTAGGAGCTATGCATCAGTCAAACCTCTGACAATCCCATGCAGTAGTTCCAATGGGAGGGGGTGTGGTAAAGACCTTTTGGGTGTTGAGTACAGAGAGAATAAATCCCTCTTCCACACACCCACACAGTAATTCCTATAAACAGCTCAAGCTGAATGACCTACGTCATGGCTCACATAAAAACACCCATTTTGTGTCAAGGCCACAAAAAACACACTTTCCAATAAACTGTTTGCACAAGGTGGCAGATGACCTTTAACAATTAATGGCAACATTTCATTATATAATACCCAGGAAGAGAAGCCTCAGACTTCCTGCTAAGATACTTCCATTATGATTAGACTTAATTAGGTTAAGGCAAACTGCATTCAAACCCAGACTGTTTATACTTTTTCTGAACAGACCATTAGAGTTTTACAGAATACAAACATTTTTTAGTATAAACGTAAAACCAATGGGGCATGAAAAAGTCATACATTTAAAGAATTCATTTTATCCCCTAAAATAAAAGCACGCAATGACACATTTGCTCGTTTGCCTCTTACTGAAACTCATGTATTTCACAATTTTTTTCGTATTAAAGTTATATCTGAGTTAGATTTGGACAACACCAGATTAGAACAGGCTCATGTGTGTTCCAGGGGTTTCAATGTCACATGGTTGCCATGACAATGAGTGAGGGACTGTGGTTTACTCTGCATTTGGCATTCTGTCTTCTGTGGAGCTGTGGAACTCCCGCTGAGAGGACACTCCCTCTCGCTCTCAATATACACACAACTACTCAGGCTTCCATACAGTCAATAGGCTGAAGTGTAGCTCTCTCTGCTGGCCAGAGTATGTACATAACACTCCTATAAGGTTCAGGACTAAAGTGGATCGTATAATTTTTTTCCTTTTTTAAAAAAGAATGGACGACTTCAAGAAAAGGGTGTTTCATTAAAAACAAACCAATTCAAGAACCACAGACTGCCTTCATATTTAATGACAACACAATTTGCCAAATGTAAGCCAAATATCTTACACTTTGTTCCATTTACCAGTCCAGTACACACACACATGCACGCACACGCACACGCACACGCACACTTAAATTTGGCAAAGTTCCTCAACAGCTGTTGTTGTTTTTTGTGATGTAAAACGAATGAATCAATAAAAAACTAAGGTTAATAATGTTAGATCTTTTCCAGATTTATTGTGATTGTATTGTTTACTGTGAAAGCAAAATAGTTTCTGTAGAATTTTTACAACATGTTCTTGCTAATACTGCTAATAATAATAATAATAATAATAATAATAATAATAATAATAATGCCATGATTCACAAAGAGCTTAAAAAAGGATATATAAGATCTCATTGTTCAAAGACATCGAGCAAGAGAGTGCTCAAAAAATAAAAAATAAAAACTAATTTCCAAAACATTAGATGTACCACAGAACATAGTGAAGTCCATCATCAACAAGATGAGGGGAAAGTGGCCATCATAGTGATATTACAGAGAACAGAGCATCCATCTGAAATGTTTGAAAGGATAAGTAGAAATTGTATCAGTGAGGCTGCCAAGAGACTTACAGAGACATAAAAGGAATTGGCACATATTGGTCACCTCCTGTATGTGACAACAATGTATTTGCTGCTGTGTAGCATGGTTTGTTGAAATGCCTTTCTCACTGAAAAACATCCAAGACTGCCTTTGACAAATCATGGGGCAAAATATGTTGTCTACAGCTACAACTTATTGAACATAATTTGAATCAAGGCAGTGTATCACCCACAGAATATCATACACACAGAGATGCATGGTAGCAGAAACACTTAGGCTTAAATCTGTGTGTGTGTGTGTGTGTGTGTGTGTGTGTGTGTGTGTGTGTGTGTGTGTGTGTGTGTGTGTGTGTGTGCGTGTGTGTGTGTTTGTGTGTGTGCGTGCACGTGTGTGTGTGTATATATATATATATATATATATATATACACACACGCGCGCGCACGCACACACACACACACACACACACACACACACACACACACATACATATATATATATATATATATATATATATATATATATATATATATATATATATATATATATATATATATACAGTGAGGAAAATAAGTATTTGAACACCCTGCTATTTTGCAAGTTCTCCCACTTAGAAATCATGGAGGGGTCTGAAATAGTCATCGTAGGTGCATGTCCACTGTGAGAGACATAATCAAAAAAAGAAAATCCAGAAATCACAATATATGATTTTTAAACTATTTATTTGTATGATACAGCTGTAAATAAGTATTTGAACACCTGTCTATCAGCTAGAATTCTGACCCTCAAAGACCTGTTAGTCTGCCTTTAAAATGTCCACCTCCATTACATTTATTATCCTAAATTAGATGCACCTGTTTGAGGTTGTTAGCTGCATAAAGACACCTGTCCACCCCATACAATCAGTAAGAATCCAACTACTAACATGGCCAAGACCAAAGAGCTGTCCAAAGACACTAGAGATAAAATTGTACACCTCCACAAGGCTGGAAAGGGCTACGGGGAAATTGCCAAGCAGCTTGGTGAAAAAAGGTCCACTGTTGGAGCAATCATTAGAAAATGGAAGAAGCTAAACATGACTGTCAATCTCTCTCGGACTGGGGCTCCATGCAAGATCTCACCTCGTGTGGTCTCAATGATCCTAAGGAAGGGGAGAAATCAGCCCAGAACTACACGGGAGAAGCTGGTCAATGACCTGAAAAGAGCTTTGACCCCCGTTTCTAAGGTTACTGTTGGTAATACACTAAGACGTCATGGTTTGAAATCATGCATGGCACGGAAGGTTCCCCTGCTTAAACCAGCTCATGTCCAGGCACGTCTTAAGTTTGCCAATGACCATTTGGATGATCCAGAGGAGTCATGGGAGAAAGTCAAGTGGTCAGATGAGACCAAAATAGAACTTTTGGGTCATAATTCCACTAAACAAATCAAGTGAATGATGCAGGAATTGCACCTCATTTTCAACTGGGGTCAGACTTTGGACAGCTCTGTGATGGAAGAAATCATAAACAGCTCATGATCTATTTTGGCACAAAATCTGCAGACCAGTGAAGATTAATCAAATGTTCAACATTCAGCATGACAAGAAAGAAGAGGAAAAGTGTTTTGGAAAGGTCCAGGCACAGCCCAGATGTAAATCCTGTCATCAGAGACAGAAGATCCACCAAATGCTTCTTATTTATAATAAAAAAATAATAATAATAAAAATAAATAAATAAATATAAAACCTTAATGGTCAAAAAATAACCAGAAATAACCAGGCCTAAAAAGAAATACAGTTGTCATGGAGAGACACACAGAGCTGCGAAATTTCACACCTTTGAAATATAACAGGACAGGTACAGAGCGCTTTACATATGATACAGAAGTGTTTATGAAAATCTTATTATACAGCATAGATGTCTGTTTGACTGACAGCCTTAAAGCCTGTATACCTGTCAAAACTGTGGCATTCTCTTAATAACCATTGAATGAGATGCTAATTTTTTCTAATAATGCATTTTGCATTACTCTGGGCTGAATTACAACAGGAAAATTAATGGGTAGAGCAAGTCGAAAAATCTAGCCCAATAGCTTCACTTCACTGTGAACATGCCATCTGATCACAATGTAGTGTCACGCACAAGATAAAAAAAAAGAAGGAAAAAAGAACCTCAAGCTGGTAAATGCAATGTAAGCATTATGTACTACTTTGCTACATTATACATAATACACCTAAGAGTCTATGCAGTTAGTGGAACTTGATAAGCAAACTGTACCATACAAGATTAAACTGATTGTAGTTAGGTCAAACACTGTGTCCACAGTCATAATAGAGGGAACCCAATTTGCACACTATGGCTCATGGGTATCGCACTTCTTTAAAAAAATGAGAGTTGACCTAGAATTAAATTGCTGTCCACAGATACAGTACATTTGGAATTGAAGAATGGAGCTAATTCATAATGAGTATGCTTTCTCTGAACAATTTATTACATACAACCTGCAGAAAGCATCTCAGGAGCACACACAGAAGGACTTAAAGCACATATGGTACAATTTAACATGTTCAATGTAAATGACTACAATTTTTTACATGTCCACTTAAAATCAGCTTTCAAACTCCATTTTGGATTCCAAATATTGAATTATAACGAGTCCAAAAAGTAAATTTAAATGACCAGTAGATTACTACAGATTATTGGTTTAAATATGATTTGCATTACATTTATATACTGTTGAGTGATCAAACCATATTTATTAATCAGTTATCACTCACTACACCAGGAAAAAATAAGCCATCACCGCAGATAACAATATATAAAGCAAACAATTTATGAGGAACTTTTACCTAACATCAACCATTATCTAACACAAGCCAGTTAGCAATTTTCATCTAAGACCACCAATATTACTGATTGTATTTAATCCAGAAAATTTTATATCAACAATTTAGGAAGAAATTTTCACTTGAAAATAAAAGTGAAAAGGTTTAGGATGAGATTATTATTATTGCCTTTATTGTGTACAGCTAAAGTCAACATGTGGCTACCCTGTGAACATGGTCCCACTGGCTTTTCTAATCCTCTTACATGCTTAGTGACACATGAATAAGCATGACTGAATATATCTTCTTCTGTAAATTTCATTGTGTACGTTTACAGAGGAAAAATAACTAATAAGCTTCTTGACTTCATAAAGCCATGCTGAAATGAAGAGATCGTGGCAACCCTTGACATGTATTGTGACATAATGAATAATAATTACGGAACATTTGGGCCATTACAGTTTTGCAACCAGAATAATAATGCTATTATGTTTATGTACATAAGTATATTGTTATACCTTACTATATCTAGCAGTTAATTTATGGTGTATTATATGCATTGTAGATCAACCTTAGCTATAGGTCTGCTATTCCAGAGTAAGGTGGTATCGCTAGATCTGACTATCTATTTTTTCTAAATTCATAAATAAAGTGTAACAAAACACAGAAACAACATGTAGTATTGCAAGTACTGAGATACTTTCCAACAAAACAGCACACAATATGACACTACTCTGATCCCAACTAAATACTAAAAGTACTAATATGCTTCCCAAGCCCCACCTAGACTTCAGTTGAACTTAAAACGTTTGCAACCACGGCAAAGGAGAAATGAAAAACCAAACCCCCTGCAGCACACAATCTAAATAGGGCAGATCCAGGACTGGCCAAAATCAGCTACTAACATCACCAGAAAATCTAATTCAGGGCCCAGCGACCAAGAAAGTAAGGACCAGATGCCATAAGTACACAAGAGGAGTAGGAAAATTTGGCAGCCCAACAGTTAGGAAAATAGTTAGGAAGAATAAGAGATACAAAGAAGCATGAAGCAGGTAGAAGCTCTAGAGCAGTGATCAGTGTCATGACCTTCCTACAGAATTTGGTTTCAACCCTAATCAAAACACACAAGTTTCTGATCATCCGGTTACCTGATTGCCTGAATCAGATCTTTTGGATTAGGATTGAGTTAAATTCTGTTGGACGGGAGTCAGGATGGTGATCATTGCTCTAGAGGAACTACGATGGGCGAGAAACAAAGAGAAAGATCAGCATTTACCAGGTTCCCTGTAGCCATGGCAGACAGCAACCGCTGTCTCCATTTGTCCTTGCCTGGATCGCTGCTCTCCTCCACACTTTTCTGAGGCTGGAACAGACAGAGCCCATGGATCACACACTAACAGGTAAAAACACCAAAAACCCTAGTGTTTAGGGGCTCCTGCCAGATACCAGCACTGCTAATGGACACCTCTCCTCCAATGCTCCCTTACCTTCCTCTACCTACCTACCTACCTACCTACCTACCTACCTACCTACCTACCTACCTACCTACCTACCTACCTACCTACCTACATCACACTTTATCTCTCTTCCTCTTTTTCCCTCTTTCTCCATCCCACTCCTTCTGCCATTGCAGAACCTGGAGCAGCCCACCAACCTTTCATGATCTGGTGCCAAATGACTGCAGCCAGAACAGTGCATCATGGGGGTTTTGCTGGCAGCTTGCAGCTTTTGGCACCAGCCCTCTACCCCTAACTCCTCATTCTGAATGTTTCTGAGAAAAGAAAACATACATGGCAAGTGCTGTACTCCTCGGTGAATGGTCTGCACAGAGCAAAAGCAAGACATCCGTTTAAGATCAGTTATTGCTCAAAACAGCAAATAAAAGTATTTTGCAGCACTTTTCAGTAATGCTGCAAACAGTTTTCAGTTTTTGCCCTTGAAGAAAAAACCCTTGTAAAGAACAGCAAATACTGATTCTTTCATTAAAGCCGGTAGCATTGTACAAGAAACCTACCCACCTCACTTTTGTTCTTTTTTCTGTTTCTCCGCTTCTTCTGTCTCTTCTGAAGGAGTAGTGTTTCATATTTAGGTCTGGGATGCTCCTGCAGAGTGAAAATCAAACAATAATAATTTACTCACATTCTGTATGGGATCCACTGGCAACATTTGGAAGACTTACAAACTACTCAAACAAATCTAAATCCACAGCAAACCAAATGCACACACTAAACCTGGAGAACTATAGGGAGGGGAGTTTGTATAAGAAAAAATGTCCGACCTTTGCTCGTTCCTTACATAGAGAAGGTGGGAAAAGGGAGTATTGGAAATAAATAACCAAGTTCAAATTAAATTTAAATGTTAAACTTATTGAATAATTAAAACAATGACCACTCTAGCCATTCTTTTTATATATACAAATGTTTACTGTGAGTGTAAAACACACACCTCTTCTTCCTCCATTCCAGTCATGTTCCAGCTGTAGTTTAAACTGTTTTGTCTGCGCTTCCAATGCTCCAGAAACATTACCGCTTTACGAAGGGACCAAGAGAAAGACATATTATACGAAAGAAAAGAAGGAACAATGAGATAAAATTACTAAACAAACATATTACATAAGTGAAAAAAATGAGAGGATCACTCGTTAATAATGTTACTCATTTACATATTTGATTATATTTGTCATCTCTGTTTTATCTGGAGTACACGTTTACAAACTAGATTTTGTAATGAGGTATCGTCCCATTCACTTTGTTTCAAAACTAAAAAAATGTTTACCATCAGTCTGGGAAGCATGAGTTAGCGTCACTGATATCAGCTGCTGATATTCATTGGTCAAGATTGTACACAGAGATACAGGTGCATTATTGTAAAGACACACGCACACATGTACTCCATCTGACCACCTCCCAACCCAATCCCAGGGTAAGTGCCTGCATATAATGAATAATATGTATGCCCTTTTTGCCACATGCAGCAGTGAAAGACAAAGGGCTTTTACAAAAGCTGCACGAGAAAGGCCGATGATGGAGCCTTGAGCCCACGCAGCCTCTGATAGACACAGGTAACACTATACCCAGACTGTTAATCTCCCACACATACTGTACACACAAGTTTTTTATCTCTATCTCCATAGAGACACATCAACAGATCTGCTTACTACTATACCCTGTCACCTGAGTCTTACATTCATCAGAGCAAGGGAATGCAGAGTCAGTGCACAAAAATGGACCTATTTTACGGATGGCTTGATTTTAAAGTCAAAATTGCAAAGGATGGATGAAAGAAAATCATAAAAATAATGTGAGGGAGATAACCACGATGCCTACCCCAGAGGGACATGAAGATGGCAAAGAAGACAGTGGCTGGGTTATCAAAAAGGTGGCTGGCACGGGCAGTGCCACAGGCTGTGCTCAGGTGCCAATAATCGCAGACTCGATCACAAAGAGGGCACATAGTGAAGTTCTGTTTCTCATCGCACATCTCCAGACTGAAACAAACAATAGACAAATGATATATCAGTCAAACAGCGCATAGTGGAGATCTACATTGAGTCATTTACAACCATGACGTGACTGAATGAATCATATGCAGTCAATTCTGAACAACTAATCACACTTACCACGTCTCAATAAAATCAAATGTTATTAATAATAATAACACATGATCATCTTTAAAATATTTATATATATATATATACATACGTACATACATACACTCAAAATCATCTATTTTATCAAAAGATCTATTATGTAAAGAAATGCTTATACTTGCCAGGTACACTTCAGGTACACTTCAATCACCAAAACAACATTTTATTGTACTTAAGTGTCTTACAATTGCAACCTGCAGCTGATATTAGCAGACTACTGTATGACTCTGAATACACTCCTGCCCTCCTCAGGTGTGCCTGCCAGGCCCTTTCATCCTTACACCCACACACATCTATCCTGATGCCTAGCGGCCACACAATGTCTCATACCTAGGAACATTTGAGTCGATGGTAAAACAACCATACAGGAACACGATGATGCCTACTACAGATGCCAAAGCCAACAGCTGAGTGTAAACACCAAGCCAGGCAAAGTAGAGACCTATCTTCTCCCCAAAGTATTTTCTAAAGGAGAGAGTAGAGGTATGAAGCAAAAAACTTGACTGTACATTGAAACGAAGAATAGTCATAATATCATAACAATGTAAAAACGTTAAATAAAAAATGAATACAAGAATAAACGCACCTTATAAGATCAATGGGTTGATATTTGTAAAATGCTCCATATCTTGCCCATTCATCATGTAACAACTGAAACAATTAGAAGATTTTAGGATCATTATTACAAATGAAATTTTGAATAGATTATAAAGAAAAATTGCCACTCACCTGTCTGTCGTTTTTCTGTTCTGCTTGCCTAGAGTCCTTGAAGTCTCCCTGCAGGCATATAATTATAAATGCATCACATTAACAACACTGGATATACTAAAGGCAGAATACCAAGGAACTTTTTTAAGAAACATTAAATGGGTCAGATAAGCACAAAGCACAAAACATTTAATAAATCCACTTACATCATGCAGAGGGAAGGCAGAGTCATACACCCCTTTAGCTATTAATGTAGTGATGCCTGTAGACAAGGAGAAAAATCACCATATATTACTGCACACTAGGTCATGGGATAACCATCTGTCATTACTGTCATGACGTGACTGCCTTCTCTGCTTTATGTGAATGCAGCACACTAGCTTTTCAAAATAGAAGGAGGCTGACATATAGAACACAAGCTTTAATCAAAGTAATTAATCAGTCCTCAAAGGAACACCATGTACACTCACTATTAGCCCTCAATTAAGAAGATGGCTCCCTAGCAACAAGCTAGAGGGACCCCCACCCCCCACCCCCCATGGACCCTGCTTCACTTCTGAGCCCAATTCTAAGATTGCATGTCCCAGTTTAGACAGTAGATGAGACATAGGGGAAGTGAATGAGTAAGAAAGCAGGCTAGATATGAGATCCTGAATCCAAACCCTTCTGTTAGCTAGCCTCAATTCCACTGTAGCTGGTGGCGGTGTCCGTCTGCTGAGCAGAGCTATCCAGAAGAGCATATGGATTTCTCCCCAGCACCTGCTCTACCAGCACTGAGCCCAGTGAAACTCTTATGTCAGTCATGGATTTTCTCAGGATTCCTCCAACACTGCCATAATTGGTTTTGGCTGACTGTATTACTAACCCATGGTTTGGCAGGTCCGTGTGCAGGCGGTGCGTCTAAGGATTTCGTACACCTGGGAGGAAGGGAGAGAGTGAGTGTAAGAGAGCAAGAAAAAGAAAGAGAGAGACAAACAAGCCAAAGTGTTCCTGAAAAGGCCACAGGGGAATTGTCTCCTAGTAATGTGTCCACAGGGAACATAGTCACCTCAGACTTCTGGTAAATAATCACGTTATTCCAACAGCTCCACATAACAATCTGGACAACTAACTACAGCCATGCCCTTAAAATAATACAAGACAACTTTTCCAGCACCCGGGAAAGGGAAACTCACAATTCGACTTCTTGTGGCATTGTCAAAGAAGGTGTCCTTGCACTCAATGTTGTACCTGAAAACAAAACAATTATAGTAAGGCTCAGTCTAACAGGTGTAGCCAAAGTCATGAGTCAGGGTTTATGTTTTTGAGTTGCTCAGGTGCCTTCGGCACATGGAGAAATCTCAGTAAATACAGCTCTACCACACCCACCCACCCACCCCACCCCTCTTCCCTTCCCTTCCCCTCATTATCCCCAGAGGTTTCTCACAGATGGAGCTTGTCCCGAGAGAAGCTGTGAGAGAGGAACTTTGTGCGGCTCTGCTGCTGCATGTGAGGGATGTTGGGTTGAAATGGCTGGTTCAACTTTCTCCACACTGTGTTCATAGTTGCTGACAGACCCTTTTCTTCTTTCAGGTCATAGCTCTGGAAAAGATAAAAGAAAATGCTATGAAAAAAAAATTCTAGAAGGCCTGAGAATGAAAATGTAAATACATATGGTGTCAATAAATTATCTGGGTATAACATTTTATCTAATAAATCAGGTCATTTTCCCCTTCACCGTGTCCACTCCACACAAAGGTACATATCTTAAGTTTCTCTGTAGTTTACAAATCTCCAGTACAGACACCACTGTGGTCTGAACAGCCACACTCTAGTAACATATGACAGAAAGCTCTGAGTAAGTAGACAGCTCGAGAACAAAATGAATAGAAACGACACACCTTTTTAGTGGGAACCTTGATCTTGAGAAACTCTGCCTCTCTGCTAAGCACCTGCCAAGGGGCATGTAGTCGGACAAATCCCTGACCGTAAACCTTGTGCTGAGGGAGAAACATACAGAGTTTCAGTCAAAAAGGAAAATGTCAGAAAAGGTTGTACAAACTCAACTCAAATATCTAAAAACAGTCTAACTTTCGGGTTAACTCCCAATCTGCGCTTCTCACAGAACAGATGAAATTTAAATCAAATATCTGTCATAGAAACAACCTTTTGCAGTTGGACTGTTATTTGCACATTATCACCATTTAGACATCTGAATTTATTGCAGTCTGCTGTTTGTATCAGGATGTTACTCTACTTTACCCTACTGAACCGCATTCCTATTTATGTCAAAAATTTCTATTTGCACTAATGGTTGCATCATACTATTTTCCTTAACTTGTGCAGTATTATATTAACTATTGCACCTTACCTTATATTTTAGTTCATTTATTTGCCTTACTGATTTGATTACCTATGGACGTTTATTGTATGGGTTAGTGTTAGGGTATTCTAGTATTCTGACAGTGACAATAGAGTTGAACCTAGATTAATGAAACCTAAACTTTATGCCTGTTAAAATAGGAGCATGCCTGGAGTGGGTTTTAAACCCCTAGATAATGAAATAGATTTTTTTTCAAGTATAATTTAACATGTAAATAAAAAACTATATGGGATAATAAAATAGGATGCATTAAAAATAAAATTAATATAGCCTATAAAATAGGATTTAAAATATTTCAACACTCCTGGCCTATTACTTATTTCTGCATTTCTGCCCAACATTTAATTTCTTAACTCCAACACTTTTTAATGTAGATGACACAGTAAAAAAAACAACCTATTCTCTTCAGCAACTCTGCAAAAGCCTAATTTGTACCACTGGTCATTCCCCATTGTCAACTACACTGCTCTCTTTGAGACGTTGAGCATTTGCGTCCTTTTGTAAACCATGCGATTGTTGGCATAACCTGGGTCCCAGCTGTTGAGTTTGTCTATGCAATGCTGGGCAGTGCTTTGGTTGGGTGCACTCTAGGTTTTCCCAGGGGGATTAATTATGTGTTAAAAAATATTTTGCATGTAGATCACAGTTACTAATGGAGGTAACCGGTTTACTTTATCCAACACATCCCTACTGAGACCCAGTGAAACATTTATATATACTTTACCAACATTGAGTTTATAATGTGTGTGTGTGTGTGTGTGTGTGTGTGTGTGTGTGTGTGTGTGTGTGTGTGTGTGTGTGTGTGTGTGTGTGTGTGTGTGTCCATGTGTTGGTGGTGTAACAAGACCCAAAATTGCCCTCCCCTTTACACAGAGTTCATGGTAACTTTATCGTTCTGGTGATACTTCCATTTTTCCTGTCTTCTCACACACACACACACACACACACACACACACACACACACACACACACACACACACACACACACACACACACACACACGCACACACACACCACAAAAGTGAGATAAAAATAACATGTGGATCTGAGAAGGTTAATTAGGATAAGATATTCCAATTAGTACTTTATCTCAGCAGGGTAAGGCAATTAGGTCGATTTTAGCCTTGGCTAAGGGGGAGCCTTCGTTACAGAAACCGGCTGTGGCTGACATTTACGGGGCTTCCGAAAACTCAAAAGTGGAAGTGTCTCCACATGATAGGGTGAATCCTGTCTTTGACATTTGGAATAATTAAGCAGAAATAAAGGGCAAGCAGTAAAAGAATATGAACAAGGCAAAACCAGCACGTGTCACTGACTAATGCTAAAATAGTATTTCAATGAAATGCTGATGAGAATCATAAAAATAGACCTATAAGTAAAAGGAACATGTTTTAATCCGCAATTATAAAATTGATGAAGGCCAATCTCTTGACACTCAGGTGAAAGGAGGAGTTTGCTGTTCAGATTGCAGTCATTACATGAAGTGAATAATTTATTGGCTGCAACCTAATATATTTAGTCGAATAAGCATAATATTTAAAATGTATCGGGATCCGTCAGCTGCAACAAAAGGCCTCACAATATAGGCATAGGAGAACGTATCGAAAGTATTATACATATATACAGTAATCCCCTGTTTATCGTTGTGGTTACGTTTTAAAACCACACGCGATAAACTAAAAAATGCGATAATCGTACGCCGCCCCTAAAATGCTATTTTTATGTTTACAGTACTGTACTGTATTAACATTTGACTTTATTTTATAATTAATGATTTAATTTTTTTTATTAATAAATTAAATTATTTCAGCATAAAACTTAAAAACAATTTCCTATAGGTTTTGTGTTCTATTGTGCTATCCATGAGAGACTGGGAAAATCAGCCAAACAAATTAGTTATGTGGCAAATGCAATTCCATGATAAACCGGGGGTTTGCGAGATTCGAACCATGGTAAAGCCGGGGATTTCTGTACTATATATTTATTTTTTGATCCAAAGATTCATTCATTCATTTTCTCCCGCTTATCCGTAATTCTGGTCGCGGGGGCAACAGTCTAAGCAGGCCCCCACCTTCGACTGCTGCCCAATCCTCACAGCACCGTCCCTTACGGTCCCTCCTGCAGGTGGTGAGCCCACGGGAAGGCGGCCCCACGTCACTCCGACGTCACGGACCTTAATGTTTCCCTCGTAAGGGACCCCCGGAGCATAGAGGGTTAAGGGCCTTGCTCAAGGGCCCAAGAGTGGCAGCTTGGCGATACCGGGGCTTGAACCCCAGACCTTGAACCCCAGACCTTCTGATCGGCAACCCAGCGCCTTAACCGCTGGAGCAACCACTCCCCCCGATCCAAAGATTTACAACATATTTATTTCTGTCCACTGTAACAACAAAAATATAGCATACATACATAAATATATAAATGTGTGTGTGTGGAACGTATTAACTGGCGGACCACAAGTTTGTTTTATCTCTGCCTTGTACTTTAAGTGCATTTTTATTTATTTTTTTATAAACTTGAAAACAATGTCAGGGATATATATAAAAAAAAAAAAAAAAAAAACTATAGTTAGTGCAGTGTTACTGTGGCTACCCACTTCGTACCAGGAGTAAGATTTATTTTGTGCATGCATGAAAATGCTACAGAATCCATATCGCTAGCGTTAGCCGCTAGCCACTAGCCACTTCCTGGTTATTGGTTAACGCTAGCGCGATGTATTTTGTTAGCGTTTTATGTTCAGAATCAAAAATTTCTTTTAAAAGGAGAAAATTCTGACAATCCCACATAACAAGGGGTGAATAAATGAAGAATGGAATTAATGTAAAGTTTGCTGAAATGATTAACTTGAGTAATCAATTAAATTGGCACAAATTAAACTGAATAAATAAATGAAGACATTTTATTAGAAAGTTTACCTTTGTAAGACCCCAATTGGGTAATAGAGATGTGGTCTTACAAATGTAAACTTTTTAATTAAATGTCTTCAATTATTTATTCAGTTTAATTTGTGTCAATTTAATTGATTACTCAAGGTAATCAATATAATAAGGAACTGTATTGTATTAATTAAATTTATTCTATTTTATTGTTAGAAATTTGTATAAAATATTATCTTATATATTATTTAACCAAGCAAGCATTTTATTGGGAAAAAAACGGCAAGCAATTTTATGTTTTGCATTTCGTCACCCTAACCGTACCAAAATTAAACTGAACCATGACTTAAAAACCAAGGCACATACCATGCCATGAATTTTGCAAAAAAATATATATGCAAAATTCACACACGTGTGTGTGTGTGTGTGTGTGTGTGTGTGTGTGTGTGTGTGTGTGTGTGTGTGTGTGTGTGTGTGTGTGTGTGTGAATACTTATCCGTTCTTAGTTCTATTAACATTATGCTGTGCTTCCAACCTTGGCAGTGAAAACGTACAGGGTTTTGTATCCACATCACTGTTACTTATTAGCCAACACATTGATACGCACTGATTCACTGATACTTATTAACCATCAGGTTTTTTCTTTATCCTTTTGAGAAATCCAGGTATCAGAATGAACAGAATAACTAGTCCATATGAAAATCAGAATTTATTCAATTTTCATTATTCTATTCTATTTTAGTATTTCTCTGTGCTTGTCACTATGGTTACGGGCGTTATAGGCTAGCTCAAGAGGAGTGCTGTGTCTGACCATCTCCCAAATGGTACCCTAAACCCTGCAGTCCTCCTAGAAGATTGCACTTTAAAAAGAAAATAAAAAATTTTTGTAAAAGAAAATATATCTATATATAATGACTGTATTAACATTTATGAGCATGAAATTTGAAGAGAACTAGCGAGCTAAAAATATACTTATAATGAAAATAAGCCAGTCCTCCAAAATTTAGTGTAGTTTGAATATTAAAATATGATGTTTACCAAATTTAAACGACACCAATAGAAACAGCTTTGAGCATCCAAAAATATCCCTTCTGCAGTGTGTGCAGTATAAGTGTCTGCATTAACTCGACCTCATCAAACGGTGTGAAAATGAGACAGCTCAAATATTTCAAGATGATATAGAATACCTTTGAATTGATTACCTGTTTCAGTAATCCAAACAGTAACAACAATGGTAAACTTATGACTAGTAAGTTTGAACTAATGCTACATATCTTATTTCAAACTGGAATATCTTTAAGACAGTACACAACATACGAGATATCTTCCATAATGCTGTAACAGTGCCATTGTCAGGTTTTTGTAAATGTGCAGTATATGTGATTCTGCAGCCCTAAATTACAGCTATAAAGGTGTTACAGTAAGTGTAAGTAAGTAAGTAAGTGTTACAGAGTCAAAACATTTTGTAGTTCATATATAAAAATGTAATTACTATTCATAACTTGGAGATACTACAACTCTTTATTGTCTCACGGCTCAGGAGAATTAGGCTATATGAATATTGCACAAAAAAAAAAAGCAGAATGCCAAGGTGTAAAAAATAAACACTCATTCATATATTTGCTTCTGCATGTTTTAATAAAGAGAGGCTATAGAGATTAGTGTTCCTCACATAAAGTAAAAATGTGTGGCAACACCAGGTGAACATTACTATGACAAACAATCCTACATGGCAGTCGGTATAAATCAATGAAGCCAGCTTTGAGCTCCATAATTGGACTGTACATCTTGAACAGTTCACATTTGAATAAACAAATGGGTAGCAAAACAAAGATTTACCATACAAAAAAACACTTTGGAGGGATGTTTACAGCATTTCTGCATTAAAAATTATTGCTGTTGATCATCCTGTATTTAAACAAAGTGCAATTTTAAAAAGACTTAATGCTTTAAAGACTTTACTTACCAGTTTATTAGTGACAGATGAGCAGCACACACCTTATTGACATTCTACACTTCTGAAATATGTTTTGATTAAGGGTATTGACAAGGTGACCTTAATCCTACAGTGCTATAAAGGACTGAGCATGAAGGATATAAGTATCCAGCTGTAAAGCATCATCA
The DNA here is from genome assembly GCF_946808225.1 of Silurus aristotelis. NCBI lineage: Eukaryota > Metazoa > Chordata > Actinopteri > Siluriformes > Siluridae > Silurus > Silurus aristotelis. The sequence goes on along the minus strand of NC_139597.1, from coordinate 10,114,965 downwards.
TACTGCATCATACTCTCATCATGCTTATGTTCTCATTGTCTTCCATTTCAGAATATAATGAAATGAAAAATATGTTTCATTTGAAAACTGAAGCATGACGTGACATTAAAAAATCTTATCAGGTGTCCTGGGCAGCACAATTAAACACATTTTAATTATTATTGATATTTCCATGAGCTTGGTTTAAGTAGCAGACAATTTGGAAGATATTTGTTGTTTGCACATTAACGTGATTCATTAACTATTAAATTCATTTTAAGTTTATTTAAGTATAATTAATGTTAATCTATTTCAATATATTTTATATTATATATTGTACAATAATGAATGATTATTGTCACAAAAGTTGTATTTTCGATCAAAGACTTAATCAGTTAATGTTGGCTTATAACACCCTATAAGAGTTCTACAAATCTATTATCTAAACTGCAAAGCGTTCATTCAAAAATGATAGTAAAGTCAGAATATTATATCACATTATTATATAACACTTATATCACATACAAAATTTGACCATCAATTAATCATATTTCATGTTAGAACAACCATAATTTATCCAGGAATCCAATACAATATAAATTAATTAGGTGAACATGAATAAGTTGTATGTAATTATTAGAATGGTAAGCAGTCATCAGGACTATAAACAATAACAATAAACACACATATATATATATATATATATATATATATATATATATATATATATATATATATATATATATATATATATATATATATATATATATAATAACCTTTTAAAATGCTTTATGTAATCTAGTCAAGCTAGGTTGTATTAAGAGATTATGTATGCAAATGATGACAATAAAAAATTCAACTAGGATGAATAATAATAACTAATACATATAAACATGGCTTTAAAATGTGCTGCTCCTTTGGCCTCTGAAACTGTTACCCTGCCAAATAAACAGTTTCTTTGGAAAACCTGGCATAAATCCCAGTGCAATCAGAAGAAACAGCCAAAAGGAGTAGCCCAAACGAAACACCCACACACACACAGAGATTCCACTCTGGTGTATTTTGTAAAGCTGTAGTTTTAGAAAAGCAGCCATGAAATGAAATCTGTGAATAGAATGGACCAAATCATGCTGATGAACAAAACAGCCTTGACAAATTTGCGATATCTTTACAGTAAAGTATCAAGGTTCTTTTTTAGTAAAATTATCTGGCTAGAGCCTAGCGATGCCTTCCTGAGGCATCATATAAAACCTTTCCACTTGAAAGGATTCAAAGCTGCCAATGTTGTGTAAAAGCATTCTCTTTAACCATTGAGCTTCAACCCTTCAGTCACCAACCCACATCAACTATTGCTTTCTGGTTTGTGTTTTGAATTCTCAGCTTGTGAAAAAGCAATGTAACATTTGTTAGAACTCAGTTTGTCACCATAACAGAAAGAGTCAACAGAAACTGTTCTATTACTCAGGAGATTTCAGGTGTGATGCAGCGAATTATCCTTCACCCACCTCATTGTCACGCTCAATGTGCAATCCTGCTTCCCTCAGGTGGGTCTCAAACTCATCTTGGATCCTGAGTTTGTCACACTCAGCCGGATCGGTTGGTCCCATGTCCACTACAACCTCAGCATTGTCCTCCTTCACTGCTTCAGCCTCTTTGCTACCTGCCTGGGGAAAGCTGCCATTGGAGATGACTGAGAGCCGGTGCTGTCCTGGAGAGTCCTGAACCACTGAGGTTACCCGGTATACCAGTACATAGTCCACCTTCTTTTTCCCATCAGCAAAGTACAGCCCTTTGCCTGGCTCGTGCCCCATGCCATCCAAGAAGTTGTTTACCACCTAAAATGGGTGACAAAAGTATAAATGAGCAGCAGCGCTTGTACTGGTCCTCACTGCTTTGAGTGAAGATTAAATTCACATCAGAAGGAAGCTGAGGTGGGGGGGATTGGGTTGGATGGCTGCGCACTGATGATAGGCATGGATGTAGGTCAGTGTATTGCTATTTCTAATTTAGCTGCTCTCAATAGACTTAAATATAGCCTGATAGACGAGCTGCTGAGGAACACCTTTCATTCAAGGTTGTGTGCGTTAAAAGTCAAACGCGTGATCTTAGATACTTCAAAGCATCAAAAGCATAAGCACACATGTTGAGTTAGTTACAAAAGAAACAGTACTTACGGGAAGCTTATCCGAGTGCAGCATGCTGTTTGGGCTCTGAATGGAAAGCAGAGAGCAAGAAATGCACGCATGCAGCTGAATCGCTCGCGGCGGCTCCTACTTCCAGACGCGCAAAAAAACGCCTCCTTTTCTTAGAACATGTCCACACCCTAATCACCACGAAGAGACACGCCACTTGCCATCCTAGCCCGTCGTTTTAACAAAACCATTTACCGATGATAGGAGAAAGCCTCCCGCCTACACAGTGTTTCGGCACCGCACACGCCGCTGACGAAGCTGACTATATGATGCGCAATGCTCGAGCGTCGCGCAAACTCCAGCATCTCCATAGAAACTTGTGATTCGTCACTCTCTTAATTCCAGAGACACCTGTGCACAGCCTCATCAGTTCAGTTTGTTGAAATCACACACTGAGCAAAAGAGCTCGCATATTTCACTGGTAAAGTTCTTTTAACCTGGTTTATAAAACGCCCCTGGCTGGAAAGAGTCGATGAAATCTTGCAATTACGTGCGTTAAAGTGGAAATGGATGTAAATCACAACTCACCATAATCTAGGGTTAGGGTTATAGGGTTAGGGTTAGGGTTAGCATCTAAACCACTATGAGATGCTTTTTATTTGTCACCTATACAGTACAGCAAAGTGAACATTTTCTATCTCAGCTTGTTTAGAAGCTTGGGACAGAGCGCAGGGTCATGATACAGCGCCCCTGGGAACAGAGGGTTAAGGGACTTGCTCAAGGACCCAATATTGTCAACCTGGTAGTGAAGGGGGCTTGAACCGCCAACCTTCCAACCAGTAACCCAGAGACTTTGAGTAATTGAGCTACCATTTCCCCATGATACTAATCATTTATAATTTTAATTCTTCCCATAATACTATTAATACCTTAATACTAATAATGTATCTATAATATAATATAAAAACAATTTCTTAATATGTGTCAAATATCATTTCAATAAAATGCCAGTGTAAAGTCAGTGTAGCTCACCGAGTTCGAACTCTCCTCCATGTAGTCAAACGCATCAAGCCCCATTCCAGAGACTTCTCTGGCTATGCTGTACAGTCTGTCGCTGTGGATGGAGCTGGATTCACTCATAGCCACACTTCTCAGCAGGTTCCTTGTATTGTATCTCGTTTCTGTACAGCAAAAGTAAATTTTTTTCAGTTAAGTCAAAAGATTTTTTTCTCGAGAGTGGACGTTCAGTTTATTGAGCTTTAGTTTCAGCACCATGGATAGATGCTCAAAAAAAAGCAGGCCATCAGTTAACTGGAAAAGTTGCTCCAAGGTACATAAAATGAGAATGATCTTCGGAAGAAAAGTATACATTTAACAATACTTGTGAGAAGCAAGCATAAGGATTGCAAATGTGTTGTGAACGTTTTTAACAGAGATAAAAGGATCAACATTGTAATGCTTTTTTCTAGTTAAGTGTTAGGACCTCTAGTTTAAGTGTTAGAAAAGGAGGATGGGTTGTAGACATGCATTAAGCTTCTGCCTGGTTTATAGTAGAAAAAAAAAAATACAGTAAAATTAGATAGATTGAACAGATCTAATTTGATTATTTGTTTTTGGGAATGTGAAATATGGTGAAAAAATAATTTTACTGAGTAACTAGGTTAATATAGCCAAGTAAAATCATCTCCGATCTTCAGCATCACAAACAGAAACATAAAATATCACACATAAACTGTTATTAAAGTGAAGGACATGCAACAGAGAAAGAGAGTAAACAGAGTGATTGGAAATGGTCCAAAACACTGTGCCTCGTTTGTGAAGCATGGAGAACTCAACGTCATAGTTTGGTCATGCATGGCTGCTTATGTAGCAGGCTCACTGTACTTTATTAATGATGTTCCTAGTGACATCATGCTGGAATGAATGCTATCGTTTTTTTTTTTAAGGAAAAAATGGCCAAAGATTTTCATTCTACTTTAAATCCCACTGAGTCTCCATTTCTGAAGTCTGAAAATAGAAATACTATAAAAAAAAAACAAAAAAAAACAAAACAAGAAATGCATGTAGGGGCTGCCAAGATAAGGCTTGGCTGAACAACTCAGACAAAATGTTATGATTAGCCAATGTTAACCATGCCACGCTTGAGGTGTTAATTGCTTGTGGCACGTGTAACCAAATATTAAGGCTTAACATTGCTAATTTAAAAAATAAGTTTATTTATTGATTATTTATTAATTATTTGTATCATTCACTAAAGATTGTACATTATGCATTATAATATATAATAAACTTGCCTGCTTTCATCTGTTGCAGTTGATCATTTGTAATTTTATCTTTTAGTATTGATTCAGAAGTTTAAGGACAACTATAACAACAGGCCAATGTACATAAAAAAAACACTTGTACTGCACTTTTTTTTTGTATGACATACATCTTGAAAGATGTTTAAGAACTACTACAGAACTACATTTAAAGCACATTACTTATACAATTTTGTCTGCTACAGTTTTCTTTACTTTCATTCACTTAATTTAAAATTACTTTCACATATGTAAATATAATTTTGTCAGTAAAATATGCCAATTTTCTATTCTTTTATTCAATTATTAAAATATAACCATAATAAGATGACCAAACTATGTCAGCTCCATTATTGTCTAATAGGAGTGACATAATGTACACTTACCGTCCTGTGTTGGTGATCCTGGACTGTTCATAGCCATGTTGTAGGACTGAGGACACTTGGCTACTGTCCGGAGGCAAAATCCGCTCTCGGCTTTGTCCAGGCTTAAATCACAGACGGTTGGAGAAGTTAATACCATGCCTGCTTGAGAGGAGTTTATGGCCAGACCAAACTTGGACTAATTGCCAGAAAGGTTTATCTTGTTTTAGTAACAGTTGAACAGAGCTCATGACAAATTCCAGATTCAATCCTTAGCTTTTTGATTAGCTGTAAATAGTATTTGCTAAAAAAAAATCCATTCTAAAAAAGACTCAGTTACGATAATACCCTATAAAAAATTCAAAGTCAAAAGTTAAAACACAATTGTTTTAGTATAAGAACCAAGAAGCCCTCATCTCCTGGTGCTGTATTATGTGAGATAGTGTCTTATTACACTCTTCACCTGTTAAATATCTCTGCGATTAAATATTAAGGCAGTCTCTACCTACTTTTCGTGGAACCCTTATCCTATCTTCATGGAAATAAACAATGTAACAGACTTTATTAGGCCTGATTAGGCTCTTTGACTGACATATGTACACTGAGTGCACTTAGTCAGCATGGATAATTAGTCAGCGCTGCATGATACTGCTACGCTTTAGGAATATTAGAAAGTCTGTGAAACACAAGCAGTTTATCAGAAGACTTTATCACAAGCTTTTCTAACAGGATAAATGGTGTGCAACATTAAACAAATTTGAGTTTAGATACTTGATATCATATTTCAAAAGCCCGAAAATATTTTCACACATCTCTACTGCCTTATCTTACAAATGCCTCACCTCTCCTTCTTCATTTGAATGTTTATATAAATAGATTTTGCATTTATTTGTAATAAAAAAAAATATTTCACTTAACTCTGCCAACGAGTCACATCCACACCAGTGGTAAACTATGGAAAATATGAAATTGAAATGTGCACTTTCCAAGGTTCTACAAATAAATCTATTCTTAAAAAGCTCACCCACACAGCACGGCAGATGCTCTCGATTCAGTTGATTTCCCCTTGGAAACAAGAATGCAACAAATGTCACGTTTTACTCTTCAAATGCAGGGCTGCTGAATCAATCCTGTGCACCCTATTCATTTTCATAGTAGGGTTGCATTTCCCACTAGAGGACTTCCATGACAGTAGCTGTCAACTGGTGAGGATTAAATTACAAAAAAAGAGGTTATAGTCCATTGCTAAGTAAATACATTGATATTAAGGACACAATGGACAAAACAAATACATTCTGTAGAAACATTATAATCTATATTTATATTATATATGCCCAACCTTTTAAATCTTTCTGCTGTCTATACCTATTTCTCGAATTTCAGAATTATATATGTATATACAGTATGTGTAGACCTTTTTTTATTCTGGCTATACGGTAACTGGATTGTTATTGTTATTGAATAAAGTATAATAGATTAAAGTCTCTAGGGTGCTGTAAACAATTTTGTACTTGGTACTTTGGCTCCCTCATGGGGTAGAATATGTTCAGCTTCTTAAACTAAACTGAGACGTTGTCCTCGATGCCATGCGCACACATTTACACACTGGGGACATTTACACTCGGTTGTAAAGAGTGACTATTATGCTTACTGTGGACTTCTGTTTTTTTTTTTTTTTTCTTGCACTATATTGTTCAAATTACTGTCTGAGAACCATGGCATAGACAAAAAATTACAAATATTATATTTTTTTCAAGATGATTATTTGTCACAAACATGGTTAAATACATGAACATACATATATATATATATATATATATATATATATATATATATATATATATATATATATATATATATATATATATATATAAGAACATTTAATGCACTGCACTACTGCCACATGAATGGGCAAGTGTAATGGTGTTTTTCATCAAATGGACAGTGAGTGTCGATAGTACAGTATAAAACCAACAACAACAAAGCTTTGTATTCCGTTTCACTCAAAGACTCTAAGTGTCTTTGAGTCAATACTACTAATACTACTTTTATTTATAAACTGCCCTGATCAATTGAGTATTTTTAGATACTCTTTAAATTTTAAAGCATGTTTTATTAGGGCATTTATGAACACTCTTCTTGTTTGCATCATCAGTTTTGGGTAATATTCAAAATCACTTATTCAGTTATTCTACCAGAAGTAATTTACTTATTTTGCATGACCTCTTCATATTATCATTCCTTGCATATTGTCATGCTGTGACTGTAAACATTGTAAAAGGTCACACTGTTCTTTGTTCAAACGTAAGCATCTAGCACAAAGATATGACAATGTTCTTCACATACTGATCTGCAATGCAAAAGTTTCATGGATGTCACAGAGGTCTATATATATATATATATATATATATATATATATATATATATATATATATATATATATATATATATATATATATATATATATATAAAATTTATTCTCTTCACTAATAAACTTTGAATATCTCTCACACACGTCCTGGTGACTGTGTAACTGATATTTTTAGAGACAATCCTACCAATCAACAAATAAGATTATAAAAGTATATAAAGCAGCGAATGTAAGGATATTTTCTTCTCTGAGGTGTCACATTCAGACTCATTTGTTTCTGATTGGTTCTTTTGTTCCAGCTCCACCCTGGCACTGCCTGTTCCAACACCTGTTTTTTACTCTGTCTCTTCTCTGTGGACTTATTAGGACACTCATAAACCATCTGCTTGGCTAGCTTTCTTAGTGACTTGCTTTTTCTAAGTTGCCAAACAGCTCTTTCCACCTCGTAGTTTTAGTTGTTGTTTTACCTTATCATGATCTGTTTCATATCCTCAAATTTCCATTTAAATTTCATTTCATTTGTAATAATTATAAAAGTAAAAATTCATGGTTATAATTGCCTAATATGTTAATTATTTGTAACATAAGGCCTATTACTTTTAGGGTGGATTTATTCTTTTCTCAATTAAATGTCCTTGGCACCAATCCAGACCTGGGAATAGTGCCATCAGGAAAGCTGCAGATATATTTCACCACAAACATTAATTATTTTAAATGGTTTTGGAAAACACTTAAAGACACACAGAGCTAAAAGCAACAGCAGACATATTTTCCCTGTGCCAATTACGCTGAGCTATCCTGCTCTGAAAAAAAAAAAAAAAATTAAAGATAAGATAAGATATACAGTGAGGAAAATAAGTATTTGAACACCCTGCTATTTTGCAAGTTCTCCCACTTAGAAATCATGGAGGGGTCTGAAATTGTCATCTTGGGTGCATGTCCACTGTGAGAGACATAATCTAAAAAAAAAATCCAGAAATCACAATATATGATTTTTAAACTATTTATTTGTATGATACAGCTGCAAATAAGTATTTGAACACCTGTCTATCAGCTAGAATTCTGACCCTCAAAGACCTGTTAGTCTGCCTTTAAAATGTCCACCTCCACTACATTTATTATCCTAAATTAGATGCACCTGTTTGAGGTCGTTAGCTGCATAAAGACACCTGTCCACCCCATACAATCAGTAAGAATCCAACTACTAACATGGCCAAGACCAAAGAGCTGTCCAAAGACACTAGAGACAAAATTGTACACCTCCACAAGGCTGGAAAGGGCTACGGGGAAATTGCCAAGCAGCTTGGTGAAAAAAGGTCCACTGTTGGAGCAATCATTAGAAAATGGAAGAAGCTAAACATGACTGTCAATCTCCCTCGGACTGGGGATCCATGCAAGATCTCACCTCGTGGGGTCTCAATGATCCTAAGGAAGGTGAGAAATCAGCCCAGAACTACACGGGAGGAGCTGGTCAATGACCTGAAAAGAGCTGGGACCACCGTTTCCAAGGTTACTGTTGGCAATACACTAAGACGCCATGGTTTGAAATCATGCATGGCACGGAAGGTTCCCCTGCTTAAACCAGCACATGTCCAGGGATGTCTTAAGTTTGCCAATGACCATTTGGATGATCCAGAGGAGTCATGGGAGAAAGTCATGTGGTCAGCTGAGACCAAAATATACCTTTTGGGTCATAATTCCACTAAACGTGTTTGGAGGAAGAAGAATAATGAGTACCATCCCAAGAACACCATCCCTACTGTGAAGCATGGGGGTGGTAGCATCATGCTTTGGGGGTGTTTTTCTGCACATGGGACAGGGCGACTGCACTGTATTAAGGAGAGGATGACCGGGGCCATGTATTGCGAGATTTTGGGGAACAACCTCCTTCCCTCAGTTAGAGCATTTAAGATGGGTCAAGGCTGGGTCTTCCAACATGACAATGACCCGAAGCACACAGCCAGGATAACCAAGGAGTGGCTCTGTAAAAAGCAAATCAAGTTTCTGGCGTGGCCTAGCCAGTCTCCAGACCTAAACCCAATAGAGAATCTTTGGAGGGAGCTCAAACTCCGTGTTTCTCAGCGACAGGCCAGAAACCTGACTGATCTAGAGAAGATCTGTGTGGAGGAGTGGGCCAAAATCCCTCCTGCTGTGTGTGCAAACCTGGTGAAAAACTACAGGAAATGTTTGACCTCTGTAATTGCAAACAAAGGCTACTGTACCAAATATTAACATTGACTTTCTCAGGTGTTCAAATACTTATTTGCAGCTGTATCATACAAATAAATAGTTAAAAAATCATACATTGTGATTTCTGGATTTTTTTTTTTTTTAGATTATGTCTGTCACAGTGGACATGCACCTACGATGACAATTTCAGACCCCTCCATGATTTCTAAGTGAGAGAACTTGCAAAATAGCAGGGTGTTCAAATACTTATTTTCCTCACTGTGCCTTTATTTGTCCCACAGTGGGGAAATTTCTCGTATATCAAGATATCGTATATATTCCTGATCTGTATATATAAAAAATATACACAGGTTAGGCATAACATTATGACCACCTGCCGAATATTGTGTTGGTCCCCCTTTTGCTGCTATACAATCCTGACCCGTCGAGGCAGGGACTGCACTAGACCCCTGAAGGAGTGCTGTGGTATCTGGAACAAGTTGTTAGTAGCAGATCCTGTAAGTTGCGAGGTGGGATCTCCATGGATCGTACTTGTTTGTCCTGCGCATCCCACAGATGCTCAATTAGATTGAGATCTGGGGAATTTGGTAGATAAGTCAACACTTTAAACTCATTGTTGTACTTCTTAAAACAATCCTGAATCATTTTTTATTTGTGGTAGGGTGCATTATCCTGCTGAAAGAAGCTACAGGCATTAGGGAATACTGTTTCCATAAAAGGGTGTACATAGTCCGCAACACTGCTTAGGTGGGTAATACGCGTCAAAGTAACATTCACATGGATGGCTGGACCCAAGTTTTCCCAGCAGAACATTGCCCAAAGCATCACACTGCCTCTGCCAGCTTGCCTTTTTCCTATAGTCCATTTTGGTGCCATGTGTTCCCCAGATAAGCAATGCACATGCACCAGGACCAGGCCACCCATGACCCTGTTGCCGTTTAGCACTGTTCCTTCCTTGGACCACTTTTGATGGACACTGACCACTGCAGAAAGAGAACCCCCTATAAGAGCTGCAGTTTTGGAGATCCTCTTACCCAGTCGTCTAGACATCACAATTTGGCCCATGTCTGACTCGCTCAAATCCTCGCGCTTGCCCATTTTTCCTTCTTCTAACACATCAACTTTAAGGATAAAATGTTCACTTGCTGCCTAATATATCTCACCTACTAACAGGTCCCATGATGAAGAGATAATCAGTTTTATTCACTTCACCTGTCAGTGGTCATGATGTTATGCCTGATTATTGTATTGCATTCATGACAGATCTGCTTTACTGGCATCTGTACATTTTACATCTTATTTCACAATCTATTCTGCACACAGTAAAGCCTGTTTAGTGCATTTTAAACAAGTGTGAAATAAAATCCAATGAAAATAAGTCATGCTTGACATCTATTGAAAAGCTGAAAGGTTTTTAACCTGTGAGCTGCAGCCCCCTGGTGAAAAGTAATGGTACTACAGAAAGCTATACATACATACATACATACATACATACATACATACATACATACATACATACATACATACATACATACATACATACATACTTAAATATATATATGTAAGAGCATAAGTTTACATCAAGCATTGCTATGGGGAAAATGCGATCTCAGTGACTTAATTATCAAAATGATATAATAATGATCAAAAATTTACCAATATTTCAGAATCATCTGATCTCATGAGAATTTCACATCCAACTCTAGAGTTTACACAGAATGATGCAAAAAAAAGAAGGTAAAGAACATACTGAGAGCAGACGTGTTGCATTCTAAAAACATTTTGCTGATGAGAGTCACCAGAGACTGATTTGAGCTGACAGAAAATCTAAAGTAACTCAAATAATAATTATTTACAACCATTGTAAACAAAAAAATGTCATCATGAACAAAGCATTAAATTTGAAGTGGATGGACAACAGCAGTGAAAGACCACATTGTGTTCCACTCCTGTCAGCCAAGAACAGGATTCTGAGGCCACCATGAAAAAAACTATCCAGTTTTGATCAGCCTGTGCCCATGGCAGCCTGAGATTCCTGTACTGGAATACGGGTATGAATTAGATACATGGCATGCTATAGGGTATGAATTAGCTAACTATTTTTCACTTTTGATTGTAACCCATAATAATGATGAGCAAAAATCAACATAATAATATCAGTGATTGGGTGAGGAGGGCGTTCTAGTTAAAAAACTAGTTATTGGAAACAGTTGTAGGCTGATGCATCTTAAGTTGTAATCTAGCGTACCAGTGTAAATTTATTCATTAATAGAGACTCAAAGCACTTGTATACGTCGCTCTGGACAAGGGCATCTGCTAAATGCCGCAAATGTAAATGTAAATGTAAATGTAAGAAAGAACAGAATATCAGAGATTAACTTAACATTATGTTTCCATGCTTTGCAGTCAGGCTTACGAGTAATGTAAGTTTTCCACCAAAAGGTCTTACTTGTGACTATATACTGTATTCCTGACAAAAAATATTATGCTAGTAACCTGAAACTTGTGATGTCAGATACTTAATATATTTTCACGTTTTTAAATGGTCAGCTTCCTGCTTAAAATGTATTTTAACCCTTAAGTGACTCTAAAGCTTTTAACCAAAGGAATGCATTTAAAAGTATTTCCTTCTTCCAATGAGAGTGGTGTACTGCATAATAATTCTATACTGGCCCATTCTACTGATTTTAAATATCTGACATCTATTGTGTTGCAGAATGACGTGATGCACTGACGGATTTGGGTGATTTCTGAGTGGGTGAGGGAGAGCGGCGCCTTCTCTGTGACAATAGGCTCTATTATTCTGTACAAAACAGTCCCTTTGCCAAGGCAGAATTGTCATCCCCACTGTCCTTCTGTCTGTACCAGCCCGATACCAGTAGACAAAGCCATAAACATTATTGATAAGAGGGAGGATGATCTGTCCCACTCCATATATACAGTGCCAAGCAAAGATGACAACTATATATTTACCATCAACACTGACAGCATCTATAAAAGGCCACAAACTAAATATCTCTTGCAAAGCCCTGAGCTAGTTCAAATTGGAGTTTATTTCATAGACTTACGGTTACTTCTTGCCGTTTTCTGAGAGTGTAGTAGTCGATGGTTTATGTGTCTCGATGCTACAACAATGTTTGTATCCAGTATTTTGTATACAGTTTCACGGCATTTTGTGATAAAGTCAAAAAATGTATTCATCAGTCAGTTTTTATGGACACAAATTTCCCTCTTTTTTTGTGTCATTCAGCACGACTGGTTTCCATCATTCCTTCATATGAACGGAGGCTGAGGATCATGGGTAATGCTGACAAAAATGCCAAATGTAATTTTTTTCCCCTATTTTTATCAAAGAAATATAGAGTTCATTTTGGGGCAAGGGTTATGGTTACTGCTATACTGTAATAAATGCGTGTTTCTAATTAACACAGTTAACCAGGAAAAACTATTTACTATATTTTGAGCAATAAAAACAAGGATAAAATCTCCTGATTGAATGTTGAGTAATAGTGCTTAAATTAAATTAGAAAAAAACAATACCGCGTTGTGGTACCCAGTGGCAGAAAAAAAAAAAATGTGGTAGAGGCATGAAAAATACTCCCTATTGAAATACATTACATGGAATGTTATGCTCAGTGACTTAAAAAAACAAAGGAAATTCACGTCCATGAACACAAATCAATAGATTACATTTTGTGACTATATCTCAGACTGGGCTATAATATAATACTATTACATCCTTTAAACTGTACAAATATTCATATTGAAATCAGAAAGGGAAATAAAGAGCTGCTTATGAAACGTAGTCACAACATGAGCTGGTAGCTCAGCATTTAATTTTTTGTGCTTGTCAGTAGATGTCTGGGACAATAAGACAACATTCAGCTGTTTTAGTGACAATGTGTTTTAGATGACTCTGAGCTTTGAATCTAGTTTACCACCTTCTTTCCTGTACATGCAGATGCATTCCAGACATTTCTAAACCCTGTGGCAATGCAGTCTCTGTAAAACTCAATGAGATTTTCACTGCTGTCTGTCAAATGTTGAACATAATATTTAAAGATTTTAATGTTTTACATATTGAAAGAAGTTTAAAAAAATGATGGGTGATGGTGTTGCACCTATATTTAAAGAAACATATTAACAGCTAAATAACCCAAAGTTTTTCAGAAAAGACAAATGGCAAACAAATATTACTTTGGTTTTCTAAAATTTTGACCCTTGTTTTTACTTATACATATAATTTTTAATTGTGTTCTTCAATTAATCTTCGGGTCCGAAATGGTACTCTAATGAAATCATATTAGACCCCATTGCTTATATTAAACATTCTGTCAACACCTCATCACTGTTTGACTTTATAGTATATAGTGTCACAAGGAAAAATAACTTGCTTTTTTCTGTAAATTCTTTTATTAAACTGCTTTGTGACAATGTCCATTATTAAAACCAATATATCAATAATAATAAAATCTAAACACAAAATCTTTTTCACACAGTAATGTCTGTGTTTTTACCAGTTAACTAGATTATGCTACACCACAACCTGCATGCTTCGATAAATAAAAATGTAAGTGTATTATTAAAAATGATGCAGTTTGTCCCTATGTTTGTCTCTGATTATTCGCTGTGTTTCTCTGTACTCCTTTTGTCTATGTACTGTTACGCACTCCCCCCACACTTCTCTTTCTCTCTCCCACTCTCCAACACACAAACACATCTCTCACATCCCCTCTGGAGGAGTGGCACTGACCATCTTAAAATCAACACAACTTTCTCTTTGCACATTTTTGGAGAATAGCTGTTTCATTATCTGGAAAACAAAACCATCTGCAGTTACTATATTAAAAGGTCTTGGTGGAGTTTTGTCATGGCAGCATTAACAAGTGGAGAACAGACAGTCAAATATCTCTTATTCATCTTTAATTTTGTAATTTGGGTAAGTTGCAACAATAGTTTACTTCATTTTGTTGAATATAATTTTATGCAATAAGCAGATATTGCTAAATCAATCTGGGATAAATATGGAGAAAATACACTGCATTTGTCATATTTTTATTCAGGTGTGAATATAACAGTTCATCAAAATAGAAACATATGGAATTGGTCAGTGCACTTGTAACTGTGTAAATGTTAATGTGGAAAAACTGATTAACAAACAGATCTAAATTTTATATTGCAAAAAATCTGTGACCATCTCCATTTACTGGATTACGACAGTCCTGGGTTGACCTGAGCCAGAGTCTCCTAGTCCTGCTCTGGAAGTTCTCAAGCACTGTACATTTTGAAGTGTATTTGTGTTCTCATGCCCACATATAAACATTACTTAAAGTTGATTCAGGTGTGTTGGCAGGACAGAAATCACAATGTGCAATGTCTGAAACTCCAGAATCAGGAATTACCTGTTTTCTGTGCATTACTGCATATGAGGAATTCATAGTAAGAGTATACTTGTTCTTAGCAGCAAGCACATTGTATATGCTGTAGCTATTAGTGCTTCATATCCTTATTTAAAGAAACATGTTTCTTGTTTTATAATGTATGAATGAAGAAATGTACATTAATAACACAATATAGAAATACAATAGTCAGTTATTTTTCTCAAACTTTGTTCATGGCATTGTTATAGGTGGTTTGAGTATTTCAGAAACTAATTGGTTTAAAAACTATAGTACTAAGAAGTAATGAATCCTTTTCTAATTTACATCATTATTTTATATATATATATATATATATATATATATATATATATATATATATATATATATATATATATATATATATATATATATTGCTAGTTGTAAAAGATAGTCATGGTTCACTTTAAGTTTAGATGCTTTTTTTTTTTGCTTTGTTTTAAATGAAAAATTTTATTAGTAGCCTAGGTTCAAATTTCTCAAATGACAGTAAGATTTTGTTCTATTTTACATATTTTGATTGGTTTAAAGAGGAAGTCCATCATGGTGGCAAATCAGAAGTAATCCCTTCAACAAGAAAAATATACAATCTTAAGTAACAGCTCACACTATATTTAAATAGCAGTTTGCCATAGAGGTTTGTGTTCATTTCTGTGCACTTATCTAATCTGTACATTGTCAATGCACTTACACATTTAACAGAAAAAAACTTTATATCACCAGCATATGGACAAAAATAATGAAATGTTTATACACACAGTGGCTTGCATAGTTTTAGCATCTTAAACTGTGACTAGATGTCATGTATGTTAACAAAACATTATTAAATCAATATAGTTTCCATATAAAAAAAATTGTGAAGCCCTTTTATGGTACATTTTTTTAACCTTTTTCTATATCTGGAAAGAAAAATGATTACAATGTCAAAGCTTCAGCTTGATAATGAAATGAAGAGGGTTACTCTTTTTTAATAAATAAGATAAATGAGATTTGCTGTGTATTTTCGTTTGCATTTAGCATTATGGCATATTCCTGTAATGAAAATTTGCATTGCATCTCTATTGGCAGTACAATTATCAAGTTCAGATACTTCAAAATGTGTGTCCACTGTATGGTATTTAAAACAAAATGCACTGTAAAACACTCCTTACTAACCTTCACTGTGTTATATGTCGCATGATAAATCAATGAACCCAACTTGCCTTATGTAAAAAGTTCAGGCTGCTGGTCATGGTGTAGGAAATACTTTTCCTAACAAAATTTTACCTTTTAATAACAATCAAGCATTGAGTATTGCTGCTCAAAACTTGCATTCCTTTAAGGCCACAATTTACCAATGTTACAATGGATTCCAGCATTACAATGCACCATCTCACAAGCCTTGTCCCTCTCACAACCAGAGTTTAATCATTTAATATGTGGTAGATTCCATTCCACAGATAACTAAGTTTGTTCTAAAACAAAAAGCCTGGTCTCTCAAAAAAAATAAAAAAATAAGTGACCCGTGCATTTTAATCATTTTTAAGCTACTCTGAGTCACCTTGTAAATAGTGAAAAGGTAACTTATGTTTATATGCTAGTTCATATTTGACTTACACATAACACTGGAATGAAGTACAGCCAAAGTCCTCTTTCAAGAATGTGTATATATATATATATATATATATATATACAGTACAGACCAAAAGTTTGGACACACCTTCTCATTCAAAGAGTTTTCTTTATTTTCATGAGTCACACTGAAGGCATCAAGGGCTATTTGACCAAGAAGGAGAGTGATGGGGTGCTGCGCCAGATGTCCTGGCCTCCACAGTCACCGGACCTGAACCCAATCGAGATGGTTTAGGGGTGAGCTGGACTGCAGAGTGAAGGCAAAAGGGCCAACAAGTGCCAAGCATCTCTCGGGGAACTCCTTCAAGACTGTTGGAAGACCATTTCAGGTGACTACCTCTTGAAGCTCATCAAGAGAATGCCAAGAGTGTGCAAAGCAGTAATCAAAGCAAAAGGTGGCTACTTTGAAGAACCTAGAATATGACATATTTTCAGTTGTTTCACACTTTTTTGTTATGTATATAATTCCATATATAATTCCACGTGTGTTAATTCATAGTTTTGATGCCTTCAGTGTGAATCTACAATTTTCATAGTCATGAAAATAAAGAAAACTCTTTGAATAAGAAGGTGTGTCCAAACCTTTGGTCTGTACTCTATATATATATTTATATACAGTGAGGAAAATAAGTATTTGAACACCCTGCTATTTTGCAAGTTCTCCCACTTAGAAATCATGGAGGGGTCTGAAATTGTCATCGTAGGCGCATGTCCACAGTGAGAGACATATTCTCACATCAAAATCCAGAAATCACAATATATGATTTTTAAACTATTTATTTGTATGATACAGCTGCAAATAAGTATTTGAACACCTGTCTATCAGCTAGAATTCTGACCCTCAAAGACCTGTTAGTCTGCCTTTAAAATGTCCACCTCCACTACATTTATTATCCTAAATTAGATGCACCTGTTTGAGGTCGTTAGCTGCATAAAGACACCTGTCCACCCCATACAATCAGTAAGAATCCAACTACTAACATGGCCAAGACCAAAGAGCTGTCCAAAGACACTAGAGACAAAATTGTACACCTCCACAAGGCTGGAAAGGGCTACGGGGAAATTGCCAAGCAGCTTGGTGAAAAAAGGTCCACTGTTGGAGCAATCATTAGAAAATGGAAGAAGCTAAACATGACTGTCAATCTCCCTCGGACTGGGGATCCATGCAAGATCTCACCTCGTGGGGTCTCAATGATCCTAAGGAAGGTGAGAAATCAGCCCAGAACTAAACGGGAGGAGCAGGTCAATGACCTGAAAAGAGCTGGGACCACCGTTTTTAAGGTTACTGTTGGTAATACACTAAGACGTCATGGTTTGAAATCATGCATGGCACGGAAGGTTCCCCTGCTTAAACCAGCTCATGTCCAGGCACGTCTTAAGTTTGCCAATGACCATTTGGATGATCCAGAGGAGTCATGGGTCAGATGAGACCAAAATAGAACTAATCTAAAAAATAAATATCCAGAAATCACAATGTATGATTTTTTAACTATTTATTTGTATGATACAGCTGCAAATAAGTATTTGAACACCTGAGAAAGTTAATATTTGGTACAGTAGCCTTTGTTTGCAATTACAGAGGTCAAACGTTTTCTGTAGTTTTTCACCTGGTTTGCACACACTGCAGGAGGGATTTTGGCCCACTCCTCCACACAGATCTTCTCTAGATCAGTCAGGTTTCTGGCCTGTTGCTGAGAAACACGGAGTTTGAGCTCCCTCCTAAGATTCTCTATTGGGTTTAGGTCTGGAGACTGGCTAGGCCACGCCAGAACCTTGATATGCTTCTTACAGAGCCACTCCTTGGTTATCCTGGCTGTGTGCTTCGGGTCATTGTCATGTTGGAAGACCCAGCCTCGACCCATCTTCAATGCTCTAACTGAGGGAAGGAGGTTGTTTCCCAAAATCTCGCAATACGTGGCCCCGGTCATCCTCTCCTTAATACAGTGCAGTCGCCCTGTCCCATGTGCAGAAAAACACCCCCAAAGTATGATGCTACCACCCCCATGCTTTACAGTAGGAATGGTGTTCTTGGGATGGTACTCATCATTCTTCTTCCTCCAAACACGTTTAGTGGAATTATGACCCAAAAGTTCTATTTTGGTCTCATCTGACCACATGACTCCTCTGGATCATCCAAATGGTCATTGGCAAACTTAAGACGTGCCTGGACATGAGCTGGTTTAAGCAGGGGAACCTTCCGTGCCATGCATGATTTCAAACCATGACGTCTTAGTGTATTACCAACAGTAACCTTGAAAACGGTGGTCCCAGCTCTTTTCAGGTCATTGACCAGCTCCTCCCGTTTAGTTCTGGGCTGATTTCTCACCTTCCTTAGGATCATTGAGACCCCACGAGGTGAGATCTTGCATGGAGCCCCAGTCCGAGGGCGATTGACAGTCATGTTTAGCTTCTTCCATTTTCTAATGATTGCTCCAACAGTGGACCTTTTTCACCAAGCTGATTGGCAATGTCCCCGTAGCCCTTTCCAGCCTTTTGGAGGTGTCTTTATGCAGCTAACGACCTCAAACAGGTGCATCTAATTTAGGATAATAAATGTAGTGGAGGTGGACATTTTAAAGGCAGACTAACAGGTCTTTGAGGGTCAGAATTCTAGCTGATAGACAGGTGTTCAAATACTTATTTGCAGCTGTATCATACAAATAAATAGTTAAAAAATCATATATTGTGATTTCTGGATTTTTTTTTTTTAGATTATGTCTCTCACAGTGGACATGCACCTACGATGACAATTTCAGACCCCTCCATGATTTCTAAGTGGGAGAACTTGCAAAATAGCAGGGTGTTCAAATACTTATTTTCCTCACTGTATATATATATATATATATATATATATATATATATATATATATATATATATATATATATATATATATATATATATATTGTATTGCAGAAGTATTCATACTGCTTAAATATTTCCACATTTTGTCACGATATAACCACAAACGTATTGTATTTTATTGGGATTTTATGTGAGAGACCAACACAAAGTATCGCATAATTGTGAAGTGGAAGGAAAATGATACATGGTGTTAAATATTTTTCACAAATAAAAATCTGAAAAGTGTGGAGTGCATATGTATTCAGCCTCCTTTACTTTGAAACCCCTAAATAAAATCCAGTGCAATCAACTGCCTTGAGAAGTCACCTAATTAGTCATTAGGGTCTACCTGTGTTTACTTTCATCCCAGTATAATTACAGCTGTTCTGTGAAGGCCTCAAAGGTTTTTTAGAGAACATTAGTGAGCAAACTGCATCACAAAGTCTAAAGAACGCACCAGACAGGTCAGGGATAAAGTTGTGGAGAAGTGTAAAGCAGGGTTAGGTTATAAAACATATCCCAAGATTTGAACATCTCATGGAGCACTGTTTAATCCATCATCTAAAAGAGTATGACACAACTGCTAACCTACCAAGACATGGCCGTCCACCTAAACTGACAGGCCAGGCAAGAAGAGCACTGATCTAAGAAGCAGCCAAAAGGCCCATGGTAACTCTGGAGGAGCTGCACACAGATCAGGTGGGAGAGTCTGTTCACAAGACAACCATTAGTCGTGCACTCCACCAATCTGGTTATTATGGAAGAGTGGCAAGAAAAAGGCCATTGTTGAAAAAAAGAATAAGAAGTTCAGTTTGCCACACACCATGTAGGGGCACAGCAAACATGTGGAAGAAGGAGCTGTGTTCAGATGAGACCAAAATTAAACTTTTTGTCCTACATGCAAAACGCTATGTGTGGCAGAATCCTAACACTGCACATCAGCCTTAACACACCATCCACACCGTGAAACATGGAGGAGGCAGCATCATGCTGTGGGGATGCTTTTCTTCAGCAGGGACAGGAAAGCTGGTCAGAGTTGATGGAAAGATAGATGGAGCTTAATACAGGGCAATCCTGGAAGAAAACCTATTAGAGACTGCAAGAGACTGGGGCAGAGGATCACCTTCCAGCAGGACAACAACCCTAAACATACAGCCAGAGCTCCAATAGAATGGTTAAGATCAAATCATATTAATGTGTTAGAAAGGCCCAGTCAACATTTAGACCTAAATCCTATTGAGAGTCTTTGAAAAGACTTGAAAATTTCTGTTCACATACGTTCTCCATCCAATCTGATTCAACTGGAGCTGTAGGCAAAAATTACAGTCTCTAGATGTGCAAAGCAGGTAAAAAGATTTGCAGTTGTAATTGCAGTAAAAGGTGTTTGTATTGTCTCAGGGGGGATGAATACATATGCGCCACACTTTTCAGATTTTTATTTGTAAAAAATCTTTAACACCATGTATCATTTTCCTTTCACTTCACAATTATGTGATACTTTGTGTTGGTCTCTCAAATAAAATCCCAGTAAAATACATTTAATTTTTATGGTTATAACGTGACAAAATATGGATATTTAATGTGTATAATACTTTTACAATGTGTATATATATATATATATATATATATATATATATATATATATATATATATATATATATATATATATATATATAAACATTAACATGTTGAACAAGATGATTCCATAGGCTCTGTGCTGTGATCTGATCAGTGTTTCACTGTTAACCTATGACATCTGGACACAATGCCACTGCACTCTCAGTGATGCCCAATCCAAAATAAAGTCACGGGTTTGTATCAGAAAAGGCATGCTCTACTGTAGTGACCTCTAGCGGGAGCAGCTGAAAAGAATCAACATTCAACCATAGAATGTGTTTTGGAATGCATGTGTATGCTCTTCTACACAGTAAAACATTTCTCCTGTTACAAATAGTTCTTCTTGAGTAGAGCAGCATCACACAAGTAGATTTTTTCCCTACCACACAGGGTGACATTCCCAAAACTTTCATACATTGGCTATGGAAATTAAACCAAATGGCAAGGGCAAGTCGGCAAGGGCAACTCAGCAAAGGTGTGTCACAATCATACTCACACGCAGATATGTGATACACGGGTGTTCGAGTATCATGCATTTTCTGGATATTTTGCTGAAATGTATTAATGTTTTCCAGAGTTCTAGGGAATTAAATGATGAAATGTATGTTTTCAGGAGAAGTTATCAAAAAAAAGTATAATAGAATTAAGCAATGACTTACTAGCAAGATTGTGCTTGTACTGGATATCAGTTCATCTGTGATTCAGACAAGGCCACAGAGTGAGCACAGGTAAACAAAGCTGAGTGGAATGAAGCACACAGTGAAAATTCCACGAGTGGTTATACTAAATATTAACACACTTGGAGTGCTCAGTCAATCAATTTAGTAGAGCACAACTAATGACACCAAGGGGGGAAAGGCCAACATGTAAGCAAAGCTTAGAGATGTAGATATGTTCATAGTTGTATACCCCACTTTTATAAACAATTTGTTCATTTGTTTTAAGGCCTGCCATCTACAAGACTTTTAGAGTAAGGTGTGGCAACTTGCAAATTATAGTAAAGTATCATTGGTTACACTTTTAAGAAACGAGCCCAAGGCAGAACAATGCCTGATAATCATGTGTAATTCATAGCTGACACTCAAATTCCTGACTTTCCAGAATGCCTTGAATGTCTCCAGAGCTAGCTCACACATACTTAAGACATTCTGTCAGAGCGCTTGTGGGAACAAATGACCTCTTGAGGTCATTAAAGAAGGAATTAAAGGTCATAACAGAGATGTAAATCAGTGATAGTTGCTCAGACATACAGCTGAGGGACTGAAGGATGTGCCATTCAGGTTCAGAATTACTACTCCCGTTTGCACTGTGTTTATTGTTGTATCTCCTTCTATTATGCATTATTGTAGAGAGATGCGGTGCACTATTTTTAATCTCACTCACACCTGAAGAGATTCTGAGCAATCCTGCCTTGTTCTAAAGACACCCTTGAACAATTTTACATACAGAAACTGAAATCTGGAGTAGGCTTGAAGAATGTTGGACTACTTCATGATGATACTTTTAATGAACCTCTTTGCATGTTGTGTTTACTTGCTCTCTGTTATTTTTGCATTAGGAACCTGATAAAATGGATACTATAATATTTATTTTTTTAAATAAAATGACAGGTGCTGTAAGTCAATGATGAGATGTATAAATGAGAATATTGTTATGTATTGTTTATTGCTATAGTTTACTAGTACATGCAAAAATGAGCATCAGTTTCTGGTGTATGAAAGTACATTTCACGCTTTACAGTTTTCTGGCTTAACTCTAGAAGCTTTCTGAGCTCATGGAAACATAAAATCATGCCCTTATTTATTTAAACTCCACCCATTTCTCAGACATTACAAGTATACCTTATTTATCCTGGAGGCTGAATAAAAAATAGGGATATTCTATCAGCCACATGGACAATGAAGGACAATGGAAATATTGTGTTTGCTTTCCCAGATTCATGGAGAACTGGTCTTGAACTCCTTTTTTTCACAGACAAGAGAATAGAAACGCCATCAGCTTTCTGAAAAAAAAAAAAAACAGGTCTGGTGACAAAATCTGGCCTTTAGGTTGACCTGAGGCCTTTAGCTTGGTAACTTGGTTACACTGTAATGGCCTTTTTTCAGGCATTGTTTTTAGTTTAAAATGACCGGATTTAGGCTTTTTGAAATTTCACCTTCACAGAGAAATGGCATTGAAAGCTACTTTCATGAGAGTATTTTTCGTGACATGGCTTGCACTGTGTTCTTTCTCTGCTGTACAGATTCATTACATGGTGTTGACTGCACAGACTTGGAATTTATATATATATATATATATATATATATATATATATATATATATATATATATATATATATATATATATATAAATATATATATATATATTTTTTTTTTTTTTAAGAAGTCATGGATGAGAGCTGACTGCTTAGTTCCAAAGTTCATGTTTCTGAACATGTTTTACAAATGAAAGTAAAACGTGTCTTTAATGAGTGACAATATTTTTTGACATGCAGTCTTATTAAAGTAGTATTTACATATAATTCAATTCATTAATTAATTTCTATAATTTATGGTTATGGTCTGCCTTACAACTTAAACCAATTAATCAGTATTGGGTTTTTGTTTTTTTTGGTTAAATAAAAAAAAAAGAAAAGTTAAACAATCATGTACAAATGCACAGCTTCTAAATCTAAGATCCAACACCCTACTGATTTGATCCACACTTAAAAACCTCATATATTACAGACACGAGGTTCACCTGCACTTCCTTGAACACTTCACTCACCTTATTTCCTGAACCC
Source organism: Silurus aristotelis (assembly GCF_946808225.1). Taxonomy (NCBI): domain Eukaryota; kingdom Metazoa; phylum Chordata; class Actinopteri; order Siluriformes; family Siluridae; genus Silurus; species Silurus aristotelis. The sequence continues at coordinate 10,091,362 of NC_139597.1, read as the reverse complement.
TACCCACTGTCCCTCCCACACTTTGCTTTCAGCCATTCAAACGAGTCTCAGGAGAAATATAAAGGGGCATGGCTGGGGGTTTTTTTTCTCCTTTTTTCCTTTTAGTTCAGCCTCTCCTAAGGTTAGACACACATTCTTAGAAGTTGCTAGAGCTAGTGCACAGCTTGTTTGTGGTTTGAAGAGTTGATCACTTGGAAGATCTAAATTTTAACCATGGGAGTAGGAGGGGGTCTAAGTTGCATCAAGTACTTGATGTTTGCCTTCAATTTCCTGTTTTGGGTATGTATTTTCATTTCATTATAGCAAATGTTTACGTAGATAGAAATCTACGTAAACATTTTACGGTTGGTTAAATGAACATGAGCTCACTTATTGACCAATAATTCTCTGGAAATTCTAATTTGAAATGGCTGTGTTGGAGGTAATGGTGTAGCAAGATTCTAGTTCTTCATGGAAGGGTTACGATTTCCATAATGTGGTGATGTTTTATTGTAACAGCACTTACAGACGTATCGAAGTGCTTTTTGAAAGACTAGATTTGAAACGCTAGATAAATGCTAGATGCTAGCATAAAGGGGGAAAAATGCTAGCTATAAATTATATGGTTTTGAATCTAATTCAAAGGAGCCTCTTAGCAAATGATACATAAAGTTGCTAATCTTGGGACAAGTGCAGTTGGTGGGTGGAAACCTGTTCAGCAGGTCAATGCTAATAAGCTGGAGGGTTTACTTTGTCGGGATTGATTGTGTTGCTCATTTCAATTACTCTAGTCGGGGGGGGGGGCAATCAGATAAACAAATGCATACAAGTTCCTGTATCAGTTATAATGAACTTGGATCTCCTGAAGGAACAGTTGATAAACTATACTGGAAATTTCTAAAAGTTGTATTGGAGTGTTTAATCTTGAGTGAAACTGTCCACACCCGATCCTCGTTTTCATTTTAACACAGCAGTTTCACCGATGTTGAAACAATTTACAGAAACCCAAGTGGGGCGTGTCAAACGTATGCCGTCATGATGATTGACATTTTTTTTAATTTTTTTTTATTTTTCCCTTATTGTGGTTCAACATGTTTTATGTGTTAGTAAATATGCTTGCCCACTTAATGAATCACACAATATTGCTCATGCTCCTGACCTGCATTTATGGAATTTATAGCAGGTGTGTAACAGGTTTGTCGCCTGCCAATCATCCATTCATGTGACGTGAACTGTTTTCTTCCTCTTGGGTAAAATACCACATAATGGCATACCATGCAGAATGACTTTAATTAGGTGTGGGTTTTTTTGTGTGTGGCTATAGATAGATATTGATATAGATGTTTGTTTTTTTGGAGCTGTGATGTCATGAGAATGAAATGAAGTCAACCTTGTTTTTAACACTGAGGTAATGTCTTCCATCAGGCCGGTTGCTCTTGATTCTATGTGTAGTTATTTTTTACACTTCAGTAGTGCATTTCACCTGTCCAATACTGAGCGATTTAGAAGTACTTCCTTAACTGATCTGGTTCCATTGTACCGGTCTGTACCAGAGACTGACTTCTGCTATCTTGCTGCTGGGCGGAAATGCTAACAAAATTTCCATGTTTGTGTTGTGCTTTTATCAGCTTGCAGGTACAGCAGTTCTGTCTATCGCTCTCTGGCTGCGTTTCGACAAGGCGACTCAGAGCTTTTTTCAAGTGGAAAACTCGCCTACAACATTCCTTATTGGTAAAACACTAAACAAACCACCCTTATTTAAGATTTGCTTGTTTTCACTATTCAGAGACACTATACCAACCGGGTATCAGGACTCGGTATTCACCCAACCCCCAACGCCAACCTTGTTTGTGTAGGCATGGGAACGGGTCACACCCAAAAAAAAAAAATAATAATAATTCAGTCATTTGAATGTGGTCATGTGAGCTGAGAGAAGCGCACACACCAAAGTATGATGAAATGTTATCGTATATACAGTACTGAACAAAAGCTTTGAACATGCGAATTATTAAAATACATGTACTTTTCGATTTCATGACTTTGAGTGAAGGCAATATTTCCTAACAACTTTTCCAGCAAAACTGACAGTCTAGAGAATCTGTGGCTGCTATTTAGTGAAACACCAATTTAGTACTAATTTCTAATATGTAATGTTTACTTAAATGTAAATACCAAATATTGACTGCTCTTTATGCTTTGTTTTTTAATGCATTATTTTTGTATTGTGTCCTTCACACATCTTGTATTTAGTGGATTAATATTTTTGTACAAACCTTAATTAAAATCTCAGGCTTTTATTTTAGTTTTTTTTTTTTTTTGTGGTAAAATTTGTCCTTATTGGTTCTTCTGGTTGGTGATTGTTTACTTATTGGCAGGGTTTTTGTTGCATAGCAGAGGTAGAAATATTTAAACCTCTGAGCTACCAGTTCATTTTTCTCTCAACTCGTCCTATTTTTGCAAATCCATCATATGAAAGAACAGATGCTTTTTGTTCGTCTCAACTGTGAAATAGGCTCTTTCTCTTATAACATGACAACAGTACACTGAGATGCTGTCCTATAATGGCAAAAATCTTAATGATGGGGTGCCTACAACAATACACAGTGGGTGGCGTTGGTCAGACTGGGTTTGTTTTGTTTGCGCTCTCTGCATACTGAACACGCCCAAGCTGTGCTACTATAACAGCTTTGAAAATGGCATAGTTGACAACTAATTATTTGACAACTTGTACATTATGTTCAAATTAATTCAACATGTTTTTTTTATTGCATATAATTAGGGCTGTCAAAATTAAGATGTTAAATAAATAAAATATTTTAGCCCTACTTATAATGCATACATTTAAATTCTGGGAGTCATGTTCAATATCAATTACGTGTTTTATTTATTAAATAAAAATATTTTTTTGGTGTGTACTGACCACTCTCATGCTGCTTAGGTGTTTACATTCTCATTGTGGCTGGAGCCCTTATGATGGTGGTTGGCTTCCTTGGGTGCTGTGGAGCCATCAGAGAGTCACAGTGTATGCTGGGATTGGTGAGTGCTATAACATCCTGAAGAATTCCTGACTTACTATTTTTTACCTGGTAACTGAATAAATCTCAGACAAACTTTTAAGCCACATGTTTAACAGCATATGTACTTGGGTCACTGATTTTTCTTTTGTGCATATTTATTTTCTTAATATCTGTAGTTCTTCATTTTCCTGCTCATCATCTTTGCAGCAGAAGTGGCTGCGGGAATCTGGGGGCTGTCCAATAAAGACAAGGTTAGTTATTTTAAACTTTGTATAAAGTCTTTCCCTTTTATAAGCCATTTAAAATGTTGCATAATTCCATTTTCTTCTCTCAGATTGTAGAAGAGGTCAAGCAATTCTACATTCAGGCCTTTAATAACTACCAAAAGACACCAAACCAGATTGCGCTGAAAGAAACTTTGACTGCCATTCAGTTTAGTGTAAGTGATGCATTTTCTGCACATTGCTGGTTACAGAGCTGTACATTTTATTTCATCCTTAAGGACTTATATTTTCTCTTTAGCTTCAATGCTGCGGTACCACTGGAACGATTTTTGACGGTGCCTCTGATACCTGCCCAAAGCAACAGGGCCTGGCGCAATTGATCACAACGGTAATTATCCAACTTTCACAAAACCACTCATTGCTACTATATAACAAGAAAACTTTGGCTTTCAGATAGTTGATAACCTGATTTATTATCATTTGTTTAGAGTTGCCCAGCTGCAATAGAAGATTTGTTTAATTCCAAAATGCACATTATTGGAGGTGTGGGTATTGGTATCGGTGTGATCATGGTGAGTATAGTATTGACTGAAAGCGATTCCTAATCTGAAATTCCTATATACGTGATGTTTCATTGAATCCAATTTGCTTTCTCAACAGATCTTTGGCATGCTCTTCAGCATGCTGCTGTGCTGTGCCATCAGACGGACACGAGATGTTGTGTAAAGTCGGTCGCAGATTCTTCCACTTCACAACTGCCTGTCTGGCAGTGTGTTCACTGCCAAAGCACATAGCCTCCTTTTAATATTTTATTCTTTTTCTTAAATGCAGTTGCATATACTCGTGAAAATATCACTTTAGAAAACTGTTCATAGCTCGGAGTTTTACCATAGCAAATGGTTTTGCTTGAAGTATTTAAGTCCCTACTCCCATCTCCCCCCTTCCCCCCAATTTCCTTCCCACCCCCCCATTTCCTTTGTTGTGTTTTGTGTACATGTTCATTTTATTTTCACTACTTATTTTGCAAAGGACTGATTTTATAACTACTTAATCCCCAGATACCTGTACTGGAGTGTTTAACTTTAAAATGCTAAATAAAATTGTCTAATACAAACGCACTGTATTTAACTGGGTGATTTAACTACAATATACTGGGTAGTTTTGTGTCTTGTACAAACTCGAAGGCAAGACAAAGCCTTAACCTTCTTTTACAGCAATAATGACTTGCTGCAATGACGTGTGCATTTAGTATAAGTAAATTATAGGACACTTAAATTGTGACTTTTCTGAGCATTTAAACTTCTTGAACAGGAGTACCCCTAACCACTGTTTAAGTAGAATGCTTAAGTTGTACAAAATTAAACCAAGCAGTTTATTATAGGAAAATAATGACTGGATGGTGTGATGATTTTCAAACCCCTCAGCTCTTTATCTTGTATCGCATTTGCTCATGAACTGTTTGGGGTTTTTTTTTTTTTTTTTAGAACCACACATTTCCTTTGCTTACTGTTGCATTTTGGGGCTGCTTTGAAACATTGAAATATTCATGCCCAGGAGTGTCTCAATCTCCCAGGACAACCCATACACCTAAAAACACATTGACCATTAACCACTTTCACACTCACCATTAACACACTCACTGACCAATTCTTGGGAATCTTTTCGTCCAACTGAATTTTTAGCCCTGCAGAGGAAACAACCCGGCCCAAGCGAACAGGAGGGCTGCGGTAACCGATATGCCAGTTTCCCCACAGGAAGCCACTTGTTAAACTATTAGAGTGGCACTCCTAATAATTTGGTTGTGAGCTAGATGCTTTCCCTTTTTGTTTTGGGGATTTCTTGTACATGTTAAATTACTTTAAACAATAAAACCAATCTTATGAAAAAATCTTAAATCTCATTACAATCACAGAATCATCCTACAGAAACAAAAACAAAAAACAGTTAATTTGTTTTAATAAGCCTTGTGCATGTAGATATGTTTGTCATTTCTTTAGTGCACGAGAACTACCTATTCAGGCTGCCCATTGTGAAACTATGCTTTTTTTCCCCCTTCCCCTTTTGGTCTTCCTTGCACCTACAAATTCACAGAAAATTTGAGAGGGAAATAGAGAAATGTCCCCACTGTGGGATGAATAAAGGTGTATATATTATCTTACATGAACTTTAAACCTTCCCACTGTCATGGCTGACTAAATACTAGTCACTGACAGTCAGTGTTGGTTTTGAATAACAGTGTATATTGAGTTATGATTTATGTTTTTAATGACAATCTTGAGAAAATATCCACTGACTTGACTATATTGTAACAAAAAAGTTCATTTATAGAGTAAGACTGCTTAACTGTTGTAATGAATCACTTTTCATACAATGATGCCTTTTCTACACAAATACAGAAATTCTTGTTTTGTGAATTATGCAAAATTGTTCTATCGTTTACACTTCAATATAAGTTATGCATCCTTTAATCATGCGCTTACTACTCTAGCTTAGCTATAATAACTCGCTGCTGCTGTATTGCTACGGTGTGCTCATTCTGCACAGAATTATTTTTTTATTTCACACACACACTATATATATATATATATAAAAAATCTTATTAATGATTTAAAAACACTGTGTACACTGGAAATTAGCATATAATCAATGAATAACTGGTGATTAATTCATATCAACAGTGGAAAGAGTACAGTAAATTAATTGTGAAATAAAATAAAAAAAAAATTAAAATTATTGAATTATTTGACTAATGGTTATTCTTAGGCTTCACTCATTTCAGAAATATATATTTTTTTAGCATTAGTGTTATACATGCTCTCATGATAGATATAGCTTATACATCTTATACATACAGCATTTATACAGAAATTATGAACCTGACAATATCATTTACAGAATATATATGGCTGATATTTTTGTAATTCACAGTAAGCCTGCTTCTTCCTTTCTCATTTTTTGTTTTTTTGTTTGTTCTTTAGTCCCTTTCCTTTTTTCTTTGTGGCTTCAGGCCAGCCAAAGCCTCTGAACTCCAGGCAGTCCATTGCATTGTGGGAAATGTAGTAGGCGTTCTCAATAGCAGCTGGGCTCAGAATATCCACTACAGGCTTTGTGCATGTGGTACTTGCTGTCCTTTTCTTAGATGGACGCTTTTTGTCACTCTTTTTCCTAGGTTTGGCGCTATGGGACTTGGCCTTTTTGGTTCCTGTAGGCTGTGAAAGGAGCATTATGAAATGTATATTAGTGTTTTCCTGCATATTATAACAAATTTAATGATATTCCATAGAGCTTATTCAACTGAATTCAGTTTTTATTTACATAGGAATATATATATCCCCTTTATAAGGCCTCCTCTACAAAAAAAGTATAAAATTTTTACTTTTGTGTTTTCAAAAATGCAAAAGCTGGAGTCATTTTATGAGGTTTATATTGGTGCTTCTGTTAGAGATAATGTATTCGGGTGGTGCAGCTGTGGCTGCAGTGAAAGGAGACTTGTTGATTTGTGTTTATTGTGTTTCTTGCGTTAATAATGCCATTCATTTTTACTGCATGAGATACCTGACTGTGATGCAGCATTTCTCATTTATACGGGGTTTTTTTGGTTTTTTTTTTTTTTATAATTTTGATAGTTTCTAGAACTGTGGCATTATATAAATGGTAATAAGAGGTAAATTAATTCAGGTAGGACACTAAGGCCTAGGAGTGAAATGCTCTGTTTTTAAAAGCATTCTCACTTTACACCATTTTTTCACTGCCTAAAACGTATATCCTATAACTTACCATCCTCAAGTGTCAGATTTCTTCAGGGAAATACCAGTAGTTTACTTCTCTGTAAAGAACATGGCATGAATGCTTTAAGAATGTCTTGCATATAATCAGACACACGTGCACACGTCTGTATTTTTTATATATACATACATACACACACACACACACACACACACACATGTATGTGTGTGTGTTTGTACAGATATACAGAGTAAATATATCCACATTTATATTCTATAATTTAGGATAATAAATACGCATGCGCGCGTTTAACTCGAATTCCACATACATTGCAGTAAAACAGCATTTACTAATATAATAAAAACAAAACAAACAAAAAGATAATAACTTCAGAGAAAGACACACTTACCGGAGAGAAGAATTACACCATGGGCTTTTCTTCTCCGCGGAACAGCTTTGTTTATCTCGGGTTGTCCTAGAGACACGCGCGCTCTATAATTTTAAGCTCAGGTGGCGGCGAGATTTCGGGCGGGGCTTGAGGTTGTAAACCCCTCCCACATGCAAATCAATGCAAAAAAATAAAAATAAAAAATGAATTGTTTTTATCTCTAAATGCATGGAATCGAATGTTAAATAAATTACTATTCCTTAAATGGTATCTGTAGGTGCATTTTAATACAAAATAAAATCACTGAACAAAATCGAACTTGTAAAATATTATAGATGAATGTTAATGTACCTAAAATTATAATTATTGACAACAATTTAATTGTAGCCTACAGTCTGGACTCACATCCTCAGCCTTTCTATCCTCCTCACCAGTCTATGCAATGATAAGCCCAAAATAAGCAGAACAGACACCGACAGCATCCTGCTGACAAAAGCATTTCCCCACAACAACCAACGGACACTTTGAGAAGTTTAGGAAATGAAATGTCTGTATTCCACTGATAAAGGAGTGACAATTCTCAAAATAGTTGGCTCTAGTAGTTTCCTAATATAATATAATGCAGTGTTACAGTTGCAGTGTTCCAATACAAACACTGCTTTTTACACCCCATGTTTCTGTAATACATTATCAATCTATTATCAGTATAAAAGTATAAAGCTCACAATATTGTGGAAGAAAAATGTTTTTTAATACTTTGTTTTTAGATTAAAAGAACTAACCTTTTTTTTGGTAAACTTTTCAAATTATTCATCATTCATTCATTCATTTTCTCCCACTTATCCGTAATTCGGGTCGCGGGGGCAGCAGTCTAAGCAGGCCCCCGCCTTCGACTGCTGCCCAATCCTCACAGCACCGTCCCTTACGGTCCCTCCTGCAGGTGGTGAGCCCACGGGAAGGCGGCCCCACGTCACTCCAACGTCACGGACCTTGATATTTCCCTCGTAAGGGACCCCCGGAGCATAGAGGGTTAAGGGCCTTGCTCAAGGGCCCAAGAGTGGCAGCCTGGCGATACCGGGGCTTGAACCCCAGACCTTCCGATCGGCAACCCAGCGCCTTAACCGCTGGAGCCACCACTCACCCCTTTGATAAATCTTTTTATTTACCAAATCATGAAACCTCCTCACGTTTCTAGACATTTGCTTTTCCACTTTACACAAACTGAACATAATCCAATCATTTGATCACCAGTGGTCTTTCCAGGGTGTGTAGATTTGACAGATGTTTTATGAAAGTGTCCCTCTGTTACCTTATTAACAGCGCTTTATGTCATGGTGTGCTCCAGAGATATAAAATAACATGAACTTGTGAACATACTGAACATCTGGCATCTATACCTTTATATAATCCAGCCAACAAATAATTTTGTTTATAATAACAAAGACCACTCCTTAGTCAGGGGTTTAATGGGTTCATAGCAATGTGTTTTAATTTAATAAAGCATATTGCAAGCGCAATATGAAGCAATATATTTACAATATTTATTTTGTGCAGCCACTAGATGGTATTGCTATTTATGATTGGATCAATATCTCTGTACAGAGGCATCAGTCAAATCATGTAATGGGTTGTTTTGAGCCCAGAAATAATGACATTATATCTCAATATCAGACTTTTAAATTCTGTGACAAAATATTCAACAAAATAATAAAAATCAGCGTAGAAAACAAGTGAAGTTATAAAATCCTCTCTTGGTTGAACAAATTTCAGTATTTAAACAAAGACTGTTCTTTAGTGTCGTTTAATCACGACAAAGTGGGGAGTGGGCGGGAAACAGACAGAGGAGATGTCATAAAACAATGGTAAAAACCAGCACCGTTATGTCGGAACCTTGCTATTTGTAAAGAGGGTGATGTTATTCACCAAGGACACTTCTGTGCTTTTGTGGTGTGCTGTTAGAGCTCATTCTAAGACTTGTGTTCGGAAGCTCTGACATGTGACATACGAAGAGAAGCGTGACTTTCTCAAGGACGTTTTTCCAGTAAACCGAGTGAGAGACGTTACGCAGTAAGCGAGAGACTGCAGCAGTCTCTCGAAGGAAAATAACACAGAACCTGTTCTTCAGGTCCTGCTAACACACGGGTCATGCTTACAGTTGCCATGGTTTGTTTTTTTCAAAATCAAGCCTCCTTAGCTTGACAACATGCATTCTTTTTGGTTTTATATACATACAGTATGTGCGTATGCATGAAAAATAAACTTTTTATCAGCAGTTTTAAACTGAGACATTTTTAAAAGAATAAATAAATAAACACATAAATAAATAAATACCTTCACTCTTTTCGTCGGACTCTTGTATAATACTTACTTCTACATGTACTCATGTTGTTAATGATTTTTTTTTGTATACAGTGTAAAGGCTGAGAGGGAGAATATGTTATTTTTCACCAAGAGTACATATGAGAGGATTGTGTTTCACAAATAAAATGTTTTATATCATGTCAAAACCCACACATTGTATTGAAGATATCTCTATTTACAAGCATTCATTTACATGAAAGATAGCACTGGCACATGTGTTCTGTCTTCAAGTGTGTTTGTCTGTACATGTGATGTGAGATGTTTGTGATGTGAGATGTTCGTAAAGCTGCATCAGTCTAGTTCAAGTTAATGGCTTATATCAGCTATATCACTGGGCCTGCAGCAGGCCTTCCCATTGGATAGGCTGTGAGAAGACCTCTCTTTCCAGCCACATCTCATAGCTGTAGTGGAAGTCTTCGGGCAGCTCGACTCGCTGACCCAGCACACTCTGCAGGCAGTTATCCACCGGGACAAACTCACTGTTTTGGTTCCTGTCATACCGCCGTACATTGAATTTCTCAATGCTCTCGCGCAACGCGCATTCCTCCGCCTGAAAGTCCCACGGCCGTGCGTCAATATCTGACAGACAAAGAGAGAGAACGAGGATGTCATTGGGTTTTGAAGGTTTCTTTTAGTCTTATAACAATATAAGGCAGTATTATTAATATATTAATATAAGATCTGCTTCTTGCTTTTCATGAGAATAAATTAATACGTTTCTGCTGTTGAAACGTTTTCACCTGAAACGTATAAAATGTATAATTTCTAATCTGAAAGAGAGGTCACATTGGATCACCCAATGTTTTATTGGGTACAATAAAATCTGAAGATTATGGAAGAACATTGTGTGATGTCATTTTGGAGGCACATTATTGCTAAAGATTATGTAGCTTGCAGTGACTTACGACTTATTTCATTAAAATAAAGTGTGGTACATGATCATTTGTAGCTCCACATTTTATTTAAAACAGTATCAGAAGTAGCAAACCATTTATCTATTGCCAAGTTTTAAGACTCCTCCAATCCTTATTATCATTGACTTCTCAAACCCTATACCACCTAAACTACTTTTACCATGATCATTAGTGATCACTAGTGTGGAGCTTTTACTAAAAATCATTAATTTGTAATTTACCGTAAGCCACTGTTAGAAAAAACATTCTGACCCCTTCTTTTGAACTACTATTTAATCTCTAATGTGTCTTATCTATGATTCCAGAATCAGTTTACTTTAGTAATAACAATCATGATACATTTCAGATTTTTAGAAACATTATTATACACAATCAAAAGAGTGCAAAGTCCATAATATTGCTTTATTTTTGTCTTATGCTTTTAAAGTTTTTTTCGAAAAAAATGTTATACATTTTTTTCAGCAAGCAAATGGATTATGGACGCTTCTTGAATCTGAGATATTTATAACCTATACTATATTAAATTATTTGTAAATGTACATCATTATACTGTATATATAATTTGATAATAACCTGAACTGACTTGTATACATACTCATATAGCCTACGGCAAAGTACCAGAATTTTTCAACTTTTTAGAACAGTTGTTTGAGGACACTATGGTTCTTACCGTTCCCATAAGCCCAGTCATCGTTAAGTCGATGCCGGACCTTTTGGTAGATTGCTGACATGGTTTTCATGTTACTCTTCCTCCATTGACGGCCAAGGTACTTGGTCTGAATCTTGAGGAGCTTGAGGACATAAAGCTGCATCATGGCTTGCTTGACCTTCAATGCCCTTTTTAGTATTGGAGCAGATTTAAACACCACCAGCATCTGGAAAGAAGTGCAAAGTGAGCTTCCAACACCACTGAGATACAGGACACCAAAGTCCATAATGTCAACAAATAATGTTTTTACAACTCTAGCACAACCAACTCAATATACAAAGGCCTTTATAATTACTCGACAAGCTGAACTGGGTGACTCTGCGTATGCTTAAGGAAAACTCAGAGTTGATGCAGTGTTTCATCTCTCACCATGGTTCTGGAGTGCTTCCATTTGGTAAGTGCGTTGAGGATCCGCAGAAGGTTGATGCACGAAAACAGATTCCGCCAACAGAACTGATTATTATCTCCGGCTTCCTGTTAACACACATGCACACGTGCATTTGATTGTCCCTGATTAGACAACTTTACAAAAGCACAGCACTGAGAAATTATGGACTGTTAGAATTACCAAGCTTTCAGCAGTGAGTTCAGGCATCTCATGGACCACACAGTGAGGGAAATCCAGCACACAGATGCTGCAGTCAGAACACACAAAGTAATTAAATATGTATTAGGAATATATTTATTAATAGCACATTTTTGTTTACAGAGAAACAGAGGTCTCAATGTGGACTACCTGTTTTTAGCACTGATGTAAGACATGATGTTTTGGTTGAAGAACTTGAGGATAAGAGGGATACAGTTGGCAAATACCAGATGTTGGGACACATACTCAAACTGTGCAGGACAACAGAAACATAGTCTTTAGCTCATCTAATAAACCAGACATTTATTAAACTTTTTATAAAACTTGCTGCATGATTTGAACATCATTCATCTTAATGTAATTAGTTTCTTGTCAGCATTTACAATTTAAATACAAATATAAAACACTATTTTCATATTCTAATATCATTAATATCATTAGGGTTGGAAAACATAGAAAGGGATATATCATGCTGCATTTCACAGGGTCTGTTGTGGATTGGTAATATCTTCTTCTTCTTCTTCTTTCGGCTGCTCCCATTAGGGGTCGCCACAGCGGATCATCCGTCTCCATACCACCCTGTCCTCTATATCTGCCTCTTTTACACCAACTACCTGCATGTCTTCCCTCACCACATCCATGAACCTCCTCCTTGGCCTTCCTCTTTTCCTCCTACCTGGTGGCTCCAACTTCAGCATTTTTCTACCAATATAATTCATGTCCCTTCTCTGCACATGTCCAAACCATCTCAATCTCGCCTCCCTCACCTTGTCACCAAAACATCCTACATGTGCTGTCCCTCTAATAAACTCATTTCTAATCTTGTCCATCCTCGTCACTCCCAACGAAAACCTCAACATCTTCAGCTCTGCTACCTCCAGCTCCACCTCCTGTTTTTTACTCAATGCCACTGTCTCTAATCCATACAACATCGCAGGTCTCACCACAGTCCTATAAACTTTCCCTTTCATTCTTGCAGATACTCTTCTATCACAAATCACTCCTGTCACTCTTCTCCACCCACTCCACCCTGCCTGCACTCTTTTCTTTACTTCCCTAACACACTCTCCATTACTTTGCACTGTTGACCCCAGGTACCTGAACTCCTCCACCTTCTCCACCTCTTCTCCCTGCAACCGCATCACTCCACTGCCCTCCCTCTCATTCACACACATGTACTCTGTCTTACTCCTACTGACTTTCATTCCCCTTCTCTCCAGCGCATATCTCCACCTCTCCAGGCTCTTCTCAACCTGCTCTCTACTCTCACCACAAATCACAATATCATCTGCAAACATCATAGTCCAGGGAGACTCCTGTCTGACCTCGTCCGTCAACCTGTCCATCACCACTGCAAACAGGAAAGGGCTCAGGGCCGATCCTTGATGCAGTCCAACCTTCACCCTGAACCAGTCTGTCGTACCTACTGCACACTTTACTGCCGTCACACTGTCCTCATACATGTCCTGCACCACCCTCACATACTTCTCTGACACACCTGACTTCCTCATACAATACCACAACTCCTCTCTCGGCACCCTGTCGTACGCTTTCTCTAAATCCACAAATACACAATGCAGCTCCTTCTGTCCTTCTCTATACTTCTCCATCAACATCCTCAAAGCAAATAAGGCATCTGTGGTGCTCTTCCTCGGCATGAAACCATACTGTTGCTCACAGATGGTCACCTCTTCTCTCAGCCTGGCTTCCACTACTCTTTCCCATAACTTCATGGTGTGACTGATCAACTTAATTCCCCTGTAGTTACTGCAGGTCTGCACATCTCCCTTATGCTTAAAGATCGGTACCAGCACACTCCTTCTCCATTCCTCAGGCATCCTCTCCCCTTCCAGAATCCTGTTAAACAATCTGGTTAAAAACTCCACTGCCATCTCTCCTAAACATCTCCACGCTTCTACCGGTATGTCATCTGGTCCAACCGACTTTCCATTCTTCATCCTCTTAATCGCTGCTCTCACTTCCTCCTTACTAATCCTATCTACATCCTGCTTCACCAACTCCACATCCTCCAACCTTCTCGCTCTCTGATTTTCCTCATTCATCAGCTGCTCAAAATACTCCCTCCATCTTCTCAACACACTCTCCTCACTAGTCAACACATTTCCCTCTCCATCCTTTATTGCTCTAACTTGCAGTACATCCTTCCCAGCTCGGTCCCTCTGCTTGGCCAATCGATATAAATCCTTTTCTCCTTCCTTAGTGTCCAACCTCTTATACAGTTCCTCATATGCCTTTTCCTTGGCTTTCGCCACATCCCTTTTAACCTGCTGCCGCATCTCCTTGTACTCCTGCCTACTCTTCTCATCACTCTGTCGATCCCACTTCTGTTTTGCCAATCTCTTTCCCCTAATGCTCTCCTGCACTTCCTCATTCCACCACCACGTCTCCTTGTCTTGCTTTCTATTTCCAGATGTCACACCAAGTACTTTTCTAGCTGCCTCCCTCATCACTCCTGCAGTAGTTGCCCAATCATCCGGCACCTCTTCACCACCACCAAGCCCCTGTCTGACCTCTTCCCTGAACCTCACACTACACTCTTCCTCCTTCAGTTTCCACCATCTTATTCTTCTTTCAAACCTTACTTTGCTCCTCTTCTTCTTCGCCTCCAAAACCATCCTACAGACCACCATCCGATGCTGTCTAGCTACACTGTCCCCCGCCAACACCTTACAGTCTCCAATCTCCTTCAGGTTGCATCTCCTACACAGAAGATAATCCACCTGTGTGCACCTTCCTCCACTCTTATACGTCACCCTATGATCCTCCTTCTTCTTAAAATACGTGTTCACCACTGCCATTTCCATCCTTTTAGCAAAATCTACCACCATCTGCCCTTCCACATTCCTCTCCTTAAAACCATACCTACCCATCACCTCCTCATCACCTCTGTTCCCTTCACCTACATGCCCATTAAAGTCTGCCCCAATCACCAATCGTTCTTTCCTAGGTACACCATCTACCACTTCATCTAATTCACTCCAGAATCTTTCTTTCTCCTCCATCTCACAGCCAACTTGTGGAGCATAGGCACTGATGACATTTATCATCATCCCTTCAACTTCCACCTTCACGATCATCACCCTATCAGAAACTCTCTTCACCTCCACTACACTCTTACTGTACGCTTCCTTCAGAATCACCCCTACACCATTTCTCTTCCCATCCACACCATGATAAAACAGTTTAAACCCACCTCCAATGTTCCTGGCCTTACTCCCTTTCCACTTGGTCTCCTGAACACACAACACATCTACCTTTCTCCTCTCCATCATATCAGCTATCTCTCTCCCTTTACCCGTCATAGTTCCAACATTTAAAGTACCAACCCGAACCTCTACTCTCCTACACTGCTCCTTTTTCTGCCGTCTCTGTAGACGCCTTCCTCCTCTCCTTCTCCTCCTTCGGCCAACAGTAGCCCAATTTCCACCGGTACCCTGTCGGCTAACGATACCTGTGGCGGTCGTTGTTAACCCGGGCCTCGACCGATCCGGTATGAAATTCTCATTTGTGATCCGCATATTTGATTTGGCACATGTTTTACGCTGGATGCCCTTCCTAACGCAACCCTCCCCATTTACCCGGGCTTGGGACCGGCACTAAGAGTACACTGGCTTGTGTCCCCCTAATGGCTGGGTTGTGGATTGGTAATATAGTACTAATAATTATTACTGAACTTGGATATCAGGGATTTCAATATAAACATAAGTATTAAACTAGATTTTTTTTTGCTCTGGGGGCTGTAGGCAGGGTATTAGGCTGTATATCAACAAATGATAAGAAAAGATGTGTCTAGTTTTGGGTTGTCAAGATTTACATTTGTGAAGGTAGTGGCAGCTCAGTTATTAATACACTGAACGACTGGTGGAAAGGTTGTGATTTGAGCAAAGCCATTAACTGTTCACTTAAAAATATAAATACAAATGAGATTAATCCTAAAAAGTCTCTTTGGATAAACTAGTTAAATGTAAATATGTATGAATGTTGCTTTATGTTGCACACGTCCTGTTTCAGTGCATACTAACATCACCTATTCCATATATAAATCAGAAAGATTGTTGCTTTTGGGTTTGGGTAATTTTAAAAATATAAGTACATCCTGAGCCAAAAACGAGCATCATTGAACTAAAGGTTACGCCAAACCTGTACATTTTCTTTCACTGTCTATTTTATTCTCTACCAGTAGATGGCATCAGTCCAACTGATTTCCACAGCTCACTATACATATAAGGTATATAGTCCAATTATCAGAAGAAAAAAAAACAGAAAGGCAAATATTTCTTACATCATACAGGATTAGATAAAAGCATACTGACAAGACTATGCAAATCGCAGCCAAGAACATTCTGTTCTCTCTTCATCATTTCCTTTCGCCAGAATCCATGTCTATTTTTCATCATCATTCTCATGCTACTACTGTAGAGATTTCTGTCATGTTGATTGGCTCAGATCGTATGAGACCTGAGTACCATATTTTAGGTCAGGTGACTTGAGTAGCATATAATCGCCTGCTGCAGTCAGTGTGTAACAGAGGGGATATAAGCTTCCTGAAAATAAGACTTAAATCCCCTCGCTGAAGAGTACTGAGAGATGTGGCCTTTCTCAGAGAAGATGATATTCATTTATCTTCCTCTTTCTTCTGTCACTGCTCGAATGGAATGCCAGCTTGACTGTGTGCCTATCAGCACTGCACAGGAGCAGTATGCCACAGGAGGTGAGAGTGGAAAAAAGATATGGACCAGAAAATAGAGAAGATAGGAAGAGTGAAAATATTAGAGAAAAAAAGAAAGAAAAAAGAAGAAAAAGAGAGACTTACAGAGACAAAGCGACAGTTCGAGAAAGTTTCTGACCTGGTATATATGGTTAAGTTTGAAGTGCTTCAGCAGGAGGAGCAGCAGTGCAGAAATGGCCTTGACTATGATTTCCTTGTGTCTGTTCACATCAATGCCAAGTTTCATACTCTGAAGGACAGTGATGCTGTTTCCAGAATATGCAACACACATATTAAGAATATAATATAATCTTTCTCTTAAATATGCACAATGTTTCTGTAATCTGTAGTATTAGCGTGTGTGTGTGTGTGTGTGTTTGTGTTAACACTTACGGCATCTCCTCAGGAAGAACATCAGCCAAGATGTTGATAGAGTCTGTTTTGGCCTTGGAGGTTGGAGCTGCTGCCAGAAGAAGCTTCAACAGGGCAATCTATAAAAAATAAGAGTGCAAACACATGAAGAATTCACATGAAGAGAAATGCCTAAAATAAATTACTACCCAATACCAGAATTGGTGTCAGATTAATCTGATGAATTAGAACAGCAGGAATAGTCTGGTCACGAAAAACAGGCCAATATTTGATTAGAGAGAACTTTAACCATTATACAACACAAACAAATAATTAAATAATTAAAAATAATTCATATTATCAAATTCTGTTAAACAACTACATAACGTAGGAATTTATGGAGGTTGTGGGTGATGGTTAAAATAGAAAATACCAACAACAAAAGGTTGGACCAGATGGATCAGAATTTACAGATTTTGAAGGATTATGATGCACTGTAATGTTGTAATTCAACATACTTTTCATTCATTCATTCATTTTCTCCCGCTTATCCGTAATTCGGGTCGCGGGGGCAGAAGTCTAAGCAGGCCCCTGCCTTCGACTACTGCCCAATCCTCAAAGCACCGTCCCTTACGGTCCCTCCTGCAGGTGGTGAGCCCACGGGAAGTCAACATACTTCATACTTCAAAATATACTAGAGGAGCTGTCTTCGTTCATCCTAAAAGAATTGCAGATTGCCCAACTGTTTTGAGCTCTAATATTAACTAACACTCTATGGAAACCCTGCCCTTTCACGACATAAGGAATGTTTTGGCGAGTGCATGTGGTGCTTGAAAGATACACTGATGCAGCGGCCTCACTTTCCTGTCAAAGTAACTGGGGAATGTTTCGAGTTCATAAAAAAAAAAATAAAAATGATTGGGCAAAATTCTGAATACATTTGATAAACCAATCATAACATTATGACCTTACAACGTTATGACGGGTGCGTGAATAGCACTGATTATCTCCTCATCATTGCACCTGTTAGTGGGTGGGATATATTTATTAGGCAGCAAGTAAAGATTTGTCCTCAAAGTTGATGTGTTAGAAGTAGAAAAAAATGGGCAAGTATTAGGACTTGAGCGAGTTTGACAAGGGCTAAATTGTGATGTCTAGACGACTGGGTCAGAACATCTCCAAAACTACAGCTCTTGTGGGCGGTTCCCGGTGTGCAGTGGTCAGTATCTATCAAAAGTAGTCCAAGGAAGGAACAGTGGTGAACTGGCGACAGGGTCATGGGTGGCCGAGGCTACATTGATGCACGTGGGGAGCAAAGGCTGGTCCGTGTTGTCCGATCCAACAAATGAGCTTCTGTAGCTCAAATTGCTGAAGAATTGCTGTAATGCTGTTAATGCTGGACGGGTCAGGACTGTTTTGGGAACAAAAGGGGAACCTACACAATATTAGGCAGGTGGTCATAATGTTATGTCTGGTCAGTGTATAAAGCATACTCGATTTTATTAAGAGGTCCATTAAGAGGTCTTATTCTATCCTGTTTCCTGACTTGTAAAAGCTTATATTCAGAACTGGATGTAGATTTATTTGTGTCCCCTGAATCTATTTAACACAATGCTGTGAACTATGAGTAACACATATATACCATATTTAAAGACACAGATTCTACATGTCGTCTTGCTATAAAAGTGCTTTATTACATTCCTTACAATCAGACATGATTAAAAATAAAGAACACAGATAACCAAAATAAAGGAAATCCTTTCTAATCTTTTTTTTGGTGCCTTTCGAATAAACACAGTTCACTGGTTACAACAATTACAATCATGACTGTTTTTTTTGTAGTTGTTTGCAATATCAGTCAAAAGTCCACTGACAGCAGTCTTTGTCTAGCTCTGAAAATCATGATTTAAAACCTCATGCTTCTTTCCCCATTGAAAAAACAGGTTGGTTTGACATTCCACAGTTTCAAAAGACATGCATCTATATTTTTTTTTTAAACAAAACTTTTAGAGAATCTGTCTAACGTAATTGAGTTCTATTAAAATACATTCAGCGCGCAGTCTATTAGCAGACACGCTGTTAGGACAAACGTTCCCTCAAACGCCATGCAATTCCTTCTGCACTGTGGTATTAGTATTTCAAAAGTATTTCAGCTGAATGTTTGGAAAAACTGTGTGTTTGGCAAGAATGTGTATAGGCACTGTATCTTCATGAAGCTGGTTTTGTGTAGGGGCATTGTCATGCTGAAACTGGTTTGGGTTTCCTATTTGAAGTGAAGGGAAAATTTTATGCTACCACATCCAAAGAAATCCTATACAACAGTTTGCCTCAAGCTTTGTGGTAACAATTTGAGGAAGAACCACATGTGGCTGGAAAAGTCAGGTATCCCAATACTTTTGTCCATTTAGCGTAGACACATAATAACACAGAGTAAACTTGATTGTGAAGAGGTAACACTCACCACATACTGAGACAGACTTGGAAGCATTCCCACATATAAGCTTTCTGCAGGTGTCTCGTCCACTTCCTCCTCCCCCTAGCCAAGCAGATCATTAAGTGAGTGACGGACTGAAAAACCTATCTGCAAAATTGTGCGTAAAACTGCGTTCATGAACATTCACCATGGTCATGGGACATTGCTGCAGTTCCTCCTCTCGTTTGATTTGCACTTCGGAGATGGAGACGTACTTGTGCTGTGAAAGGCAAAATAAGGAGCGCATTTTATTACCATGGTGATAGTGGTGCACAATCTTGTCCATGACTTATCAGTGGACTGCAGCTGGTCAAACACTTTGCACAATGGGTTTTCACTCCACCACTGATTATTCTGTCGATCACAGGTCAGAATCTAGTACTGATTATATATTACTGGTACTCCTGGGAAACCGAATGCAGCTCCTTAGATTTGCCACCTCAAAATTTCTAATAATCAGTTTTCATTATTAAAACAAAATAATTTGGAGTAGGTATCTCTATATTTGGAAATAGATTGTATGAGGAAATTTTCTGGAGGTACACCTACTCGTCATCAACTTAATTCTATTTTGTTGCTATCATTTCACTAATTATTTTTCAATTAATCATCAGATTACACAGAAACTATATTATTTAGAAAACAGTTGGATTCAAAGAGTGTTCTAAAAATGCAATTTATTACTATTGCAAATATTTCAGTTATTCGTAATGAAAATACTCAAATGTGTGTTACCTGTTTAAGAGTCTTCACACTCTCGTGAATCGGTCTGGGCAAACCAACCAGCGTCTCTGTATCACTGCGAAAGTGATAAAAACCAATTCAGCAACAAAACCCAGTGTCCATGCAGCATGCCGCTAAATTACAGCATGCAGCGTTGACGTGTGTAGCATTTATATCATTGTGATTATATTATTAACCCTGTTATTGTCAGGTCCTTATTAAGGGCAGGGGATATGCTGAACTGAACAACACTGTAAGATCACACTCACCTTCCCAAGGTAAAGCCTATAAACTTATTCCTGCTGGTCTCTAGAAAATGCTCGATGTCTTTCTCTCTGTGAAGAAGAAAAGAAAAGAGGACTGTCTTAAACAGTAAAACAGCAAAAAGATTCATTTATGCCTGATTTAGGAAGTTTAGCCTATGTACAGGAACACTAATGCATGTATGGTCTGTATTTGTCAGGATTTAGAGATTTATTACCCCTGATACAAATAAGCTTCTCGCAAAATCACATATTTCAATACACACTAGACATTTAAATGTTAAA
Organism: Silurus aristotelis; assembly: GCF_946808225.1. Classification (NCBI taxonomy): domain Eukaryota; kingdom Metazoa; phylum Chordata; class Actinopteri; order Siluriformes; family Siluridae; genus Silurus; species Silurus aristotelis. The sequence goes on along the minus strand of NC_139597.1, from coordinate 10,070,634 downwards.
GACACTCAGATTCAGACTAAAGTCTTTAAGTTTGCATTTGCATGTCTGACTAGTAAAACTATGGTGCACTGCACTTAGACACACTAAGATTCTACATTCACTCCTGTGTAATTACCTCCTGAGCAGGTGTGTGCTTAGATTTTTCTTAATTTGTCCATTTGAAATGAAGAGCACATGTAAATAGGGACTGAATACAAATACTGACAACACTTGTCTGATGAAAAAATGGCAATTACAAGTGGGATTACAATTAGTTTGTTTTTTTATGTTATTCTTAACTGAAATTTTTTTTTTTTTAAAGATATAAAAAACATCATAATCAACTTAATGTCTGAATATGACATGATTTCTACAAATCAGACCTTCTCTTGGTGTCACTGGTTGTTTACAGACAATACCTCATTACTATGCTAGACACTTAAAAGCCTCATCAGTTGCCTTATATCACTCCTTCTCTCTGTCTCTGTCTTTCTCTCTCTCTCTTATATTCCCAGCCCACACAGTCATGAATTATTCATGTCCCAGGTGCAGACTTTAGTAAGGTGGCTCCTTTTCAGAGTTGGCACAGTGACAGTTTAAAGCCTATCTTCAGCATACAGAATACACTAATGTGAATTTGTACTGACATTCTGATCCGATTAATCAACTACCTCATGTTCTCTTTAGCACTATTTAAAACAACACAGGGAATATACCTAATTAAAAAAAAGGTGAAACCATTAGCAAAACCATTAGTGCATTTTCGGAAGTGCTATCACTACAGTGGAAAAGAAGGGTAAAGGTGGAGACGGAGTGTCTGCCTCACCGGACTTTAGGTGCCCAAGGTAGCCCTTTAGGAAAGTTCACTCTCTCAGTCGGAGGCCGGAGAGGGGGTGGAGGAGGAGGGGGCTGGATGATGACATCACGGTCAAGGGGGTCAACCTCACCCTCTATTCCACTATCCACATCCTCGGCATCATCCTCCTCATCCCGAGCATCGTCGTTTTTAAAGGGGTCTCGCTCATTATAGGTGTCCAGGCTGTCCTGCTTGACCAGAGGCTGCAGGACAGGAAGGAATTGTGTTGACCACCTTTGTACAATTTTATACACCCTAAATAGTTTATATACACCCTGATGCTACATCTCTTTGTGAAGTACACCACCTAGAACTCAGGTATATGTTATAAATAATAATAAAATAAATAATGTTTAATTTAATGATTAAATTCACATAACTTATATAAGCAATGTGTAAAAAATGTATACCTCCAGTCAAGTGAATGAAAATAGTCAATGTTTTCTTTGGATTATTACAAAAAGGTACCCTTTCACCAAAGATATTTATGAATTTTTCAGGCTTTAGTTAACTAATTGACCATTAATTAAAGGTATTTGGGTAATGAACCAGTTAAATTTACAAATAATCAGGAAAGTATTCACAGTGCTTCACTTTTTCCACATTTTGTTGTTACAGCTTTATTCCAAAATTTAATAATTCCATAATTTTACTATTCTACAAACAATAACCCATAATGGCAACATGAAAGCAATCTGTTTGAAATCTTTTTTTTTTGTAACAAAATGTATTAAAAATCCAAAACAAAACCAAGACTCACATGTGCTTAAGTATTCACAGCCTTTGCCATGATACTCAAAATTAAGCTCACGTGCATTCTGTTTCCTCTGATAATCCTTGATATGTTTCTACAATTTGAATGGAGTCCACTTGTGGTAAATTCAGTTGATTGGACATGATTTGGAAAGACACACACCTGTCTATATGAGGTCCCACAGTTAACAGGGCACATCAGAGCACAAACCAAGCCATGAAGTCGAAGGAATTGTCTGTAAACCAGTGAGACAGGATTGTATCGAGGCACAGATCTGGGGAAGAGGACAGAAAAATGTCTGCAGCATTGAAGGTCCCAATAAGCACAGTGGCTTCTCTAAATGGAAGAAGTTTGGAACCACCAGGAGTCTTCCTAGACTGGGCCACTTAGCCAAACTAAGCAATCAGGGGAGAAGGGCCTTAGTTAGGAAGGTGACCAAGAACCCAATGGTCACTCTGAAAGAGCTCCAACGTTGCTCTGTGAAGAGAGGAGAACCTTCCAGAAGAACAACCGTCTCTGCAGCACTCCACCAATCAGGCCTGCATGGTAGAGTGACAAAATGGAAGCCACTCCTTTAGAAAAAGACACATGACAGACCACCTGGAGTTTGCCTAAAGGCACCATGAGAAACAAAATTCTCTGGTGTGATGAAACAAAGATTGAACTCTTTGGCCTGAATGCCAAATTTCTGGAGGAAACCAGGCACCGCTCATCACCTGACCAATACCATCCCTACAGTGAAGCATGGTGTGGCAGAATCATGCTGTGGGGATGTTTTTCAGTATCAGGAACTGGGAGACTAGTCAGGATCGAGGTAAAGATGAATGCAGCAATGCTTGATGAAAACCTGCTCCAGAGCGCTCTGGACCTCAGACTGTCCAACTGGAAACCAACCCTAAGCACCCAGTTAATATAACAACGGGACGACTCTGTGAATGTCCTTGAGTGGCCCAGACAGAACCCAGACTTGAACCTGATTGAACATGTCTGGACAGATCTGAAAATGGCTGTGCACCGATGATCCCCATCCAACCTGATGAAGCTTGAGAGGTTCTGCAAAGAAGAGTAGGATAAACTGCCCATAAAGAGGTGTGACAAGCTTGTAGCATCATATTCAAAAAGACTTGAGGCTGTAATTTGGAATTAGGCTGTAACATAAAATGTGGCAAAAAGTGAAGCGCTGTGAATACTTTCCAGATGCACGGTACAAAATGTCATTTGCTATAAATACTTCAATAAATAATTTCTGAACATTCCAAAATTTTTCCAATAACAGATTCAAAAGCTCATCAATCCAAGAAAACCACTCGATGTGGTTTGGAAAACAACTTAGGATCCCTCAGAAGTCTGAGATGACCTTCTCATCCTGCTGCCACTATGACCTTCGCCAGGAACAGTGGATGAAATACAAACAAATGAATGAAATATAACATCATTCTGTTAAAAATTATGTTCACAAAGCTTTGACTGGCAGATTACAAAAAGTTGTGGCATATCAACATTGAGAGAGACTAACATCAGGGTGATGCTTATAGCCACTATTTCCCTGCTAATGGAGTCACTTTCCCTTTTCCACATCATGTCTTGTCTCACACCACAATTCTGAAATCCATCTTTCTAACAGATGGGATTTATTATGTCTTGGAACTCCTCAGGTTAGAATCCATCTCAGAGACTTACCAATCCACAGAGCTCCGGGAGGAATTTGAACCCTTGATGTAGCCCAGCAAACTTTTAGCAAAGAAAAATTTCACACTAATTTTGTGCATTCCAGTGGTGCATGTTTCATTCAGGCACAAACAAATCAACAAGTTCCTTATCGCTAGTGCTGTTCAAATGGATGAATGGCAAATTCCAGAGCAAGCATCAGGCATGGGTTGCATTAGTGGAACAGGTGTGTGTGTGTGTGTGTGCTCTTTTCCCCTTTGGTGTAATGCATGTGTGTGGTGGTCAGGTGGTTGTAGTGCTGTGGCTATGAATCAGCTATGACCGGCTGCTGCCTATGAAGAAAGCCATTCTGGTAGCTAGTCTGCTAGTGGGTGTGTATATTCATGAGTCTTAGGCCTAAAACAAAGTGGAGATGGACAGACATGAAAGTGAAGGACAGGACAGAGGCAGAGACGGATACAGATACAGAAAGAGAACTAAATGTCTGGCACATTTACTACACATTTCAGCCAGCCTTAAGCCTTATTAAGACCTCTCACCACTGAAGGCCTTCGTTTATACTCAAAAGAGCAAACTGCAGTGAATGAGGGAGGACATTGGAAGAGTGCAACAGCCCAAGACAGAGAAAATGCACACAAAAGGGGATCTGGGTAAAGACCTGCTTCTTGGCAAAGGGACTGTCTCCTTCCAAGCTATCAACAAAGGCACTCTGTAGGAACACAAGGAAGAAACGGGGATGAGCAATAAGAGAAAGCCAGAAAGAGACAGACAAAGAGAGGGTGAGACAGCAGAGAGACAGCAGGGTTGAAAGGTCAGAGAAGATGAGATCTAACAGGAATAAGGTCCTTTCATGTACGCTGTATACAAGGCAGACAGGTCAGTGAGTATGTTACAAGATTTCACTCACATCGCTGCACTGGGACTGCAGTGCTACTGCAATGTGTAAATGATAATTCATTTAGTGCTGCAGTGTGAAAAAACTAGCGCGTTGCCACTGGCATGTGAATGTATGTACAGTCAATATAAGGATAATGCTGTTATGTTACATAAAGCACAACAGGCATGCAGGAAGTGTGTGAGCTGAAGAACTTCATGATTAGTTCATTGGTTTGTAATTGCTAAAAAAGTAAATATAAAAAACTGAGGAGGATGTGTGAGAATGTTTCATGTTTTTCCGGTATAATTTTTTTAAACCTGTATTATCTTGTATCATTAGTCTTTGTCATTCATGAGTCACGAAATGTTCAAGTTAATGTCAAAATTCTGTATTTTGCAGTCCACACTGCTCATGTTTCAAGATGACGCAGATTAGAATTTCAGATTTTCTTCAACACTGAACCTGAACCTGAACTGCTACACTTTGCGTACAGTAATTAGTCTACATACAATAACCGATGCTGATGTGACATATTCCATACTAATCTAAGATTTGTTTTTAAAGATTGTCAGATTTGATCATTTTTTATTGCCATGTTACCATAACATTATATCTTTTTGTGCACTTTTCTGTTCACAAGCTTCAGAATTTGAGAGTTACAATATGATTTTCTGTCTGTTTTCCATGTATAAGCATTTTAGTGCGCTAATTAACATAATGAGCTTTTGTTGAGCAAGATACAGTCACTGGATTGAATTAAAAGCCATGTTAACTTACAGCATTTGCAATCCTCTCTGAACCTTTTATATTGCTGAGTGTAGAGCTGTGTAGATGTTTTGGGTTCTATAGTGTAAAAATGTGCTGTGTATATGTTCATTTATGGCATTTAACAGACACATTTTTTTCATCTCAGGAGACCAGAAGTGACAGCTTGGTGGTATTGGGATTTCAAACTCACGACCTTCAGATGCAAACTCCATCTAGTATATGTTTATAAGTAATGTTCTCCTCTGTAAATATCCCTGTTCCCACTGTGGACTGAAATTTTTTTATAGAATCAGCAGTATTATTTTGGTTTTGAGGATACGTGTTTGGATTCAGCGTTCCAGGGAGGGTCAATATATTGACAGATACATACACATATGCAAATTCCTACATATTGTGTTCTGTGTGTGTGTGTGTGTGTGTGTGTGTGTGTGTGTGTGTGTGTGTGTGTGTGTGTGTGTGTGCGTGTGTGCGTGTGTGTATGTGTGTCATACCCTGCGACTCCTGCGTCCCCTTTTTTGCTGTTGCTGCTGTTCAATGAGCTCCATTGCAGTGGCTGGTGGTGAGGCTGCTCTCATGCTCCTGACCACCTTTATACTGTCCTCTGGGAGTGGCGGCAGACGCAGCTTCTCTCTCGCTTTAACCTTCATCTCCTGCAGCTCCTCGAAACCACCGAGAGTGAACTAAAATACACACACACACACACACACACACACACACACACACACACACACACACACACACACACACACATATACACACACACACACATATACACACACACACACACACACACACACACACACACACACACACACACACACACACACACACATATACACATATACACATATACACACACACAATTGAATGGAAAAGTTCTGTCACCATATCTGTCATAGCGGTCATTGATTCTGCCAGCATCGAGTCAGGATCATTGTAGTCATACAACAAATGCTAGGCAAGTGCGTATAAAGGCATAGATGTGCATGTTGTATTTTTCTGCATAGTTTGAGAATTCGGTAAACTAACCAGAAACAGTGCAAAAAGGGGTTTTAGTATATATATATATATATATTAATCATGGTTTCAAATGCTTTCTGGGATGCTTTTCAGCTCACCATGGTTGTATGTGAGGTTGAAACAGTCATCATTCTCATCTGATCTCACACATCAACAAGACATTTCTATCCACAGAATTGCTAATTTTTTATTAATTTTTTTTTGCACATGAGATGCTGTTGTGTGTGAAAATCCCAAGAGATCTGCAGTTATGAAACACTCAAACCAGCCCATCTGGTACTGACAACACAATTTTTTGATGTGAAAAATGAAGCCTGTATGATTTTTCATGCTGCCACATGACTGTTTGAAGGGATACTTGCACTGTTATGCAGATGTATGTGCTTTTAAAGAGGATGATGGAAGTGTGGTGTACATTCACAAAGTCAGGCTGTTGGGGATATGACGGTACCTTATTGTTTAATCATGTAAATTTCTGTTTAACAAAGATGATACCAAGAACACACAGAAACTGATGGCACATTTCAAATATCAAAACTGTTGTTCTTATTATTTGTTGATTTCTGAATACGAAACATTGTATCGGGGAACTTTACACATGAGACCTCTAAAATCATTGTATACAAATATATCTGAGCTGTTTGATTCGCTTTATAATATGATATTATATTCAAATATTACTGCTGTTTGTGACAGTAGTATTAACAGTAATTATAGAAAAAAAATATACTGAATATACTAAATTATGAAAAAGAATATACTGTGTATGTCTGTGTGTCTGTGTGTGAAGACTGACCAGTATGGTCTTCCACAACAGCAGTAGCACTTTCTTCATTGGGAAGTGGGGGGCGCTCATACTGCAGAACTTGGTTACCATGGTGAAGAGGAGAAGGGCAAAGGGCTCCCCATTGTAAAGTGGTGAACCTAATGATGTGGAAGGCAGGTTAATCATCTATTACAAGGTCAACCCCCCCCCCCCCCCCCCACACACACACACACACACTAACCCACAAACTCACTCAGCTCGTTTCTGAAGGACTCTCGAGCCTTTTGCCACTCCGGCTTTTCGTCTCCTGTTTCCACCCGGATCGTCTCTACCATCAGATACATGACGCTCAGTAGAACCCTGCCCAACACACATTTTTAATAGTTTTCATTAATGTGTGTTAGTGTGCGTGTGTGCGTGTGTGTGTGTGTGTGTGTGTGTGTGTGTGTGTGTGTGTGTGTGTGTGTGTGTGTGTGTCTCATCAGAATTCACCCTGTGTCTTTTGCTTCCTAATTACCATAGTAAAAAGCAGCAGGTCTCTAATTCTAGCCCTTTTGCCCAGAGGGATTTCCCACTAAACATCTAATCAACTAGAGGAGTGATGACATTGGGATGAGAAGTGCAAGAAGAGGACAGCACTCAGAGATGAACTGACAGCTAAGGCTGGATTTAGCAAGCAATAATCTGAGCAGTCCCTGTTTCTGCACCCATAGGGCTCGGTCTAATAGAGTGGGGAGTGCAGAACTGAGGTCTGGATGAGATGCTGATTGAATGTGTGTGTGTGTGTTTCTGAGCATGTCTTTAGAAGAAGCTTCAGAGAGGTAAGTCAATTGCTGAAATTGTTTCTGGAATATTTCTCACCTGAGTTCAGTGCTGTCTGCCAGGGAGATGGCAGGTTTCCTGACAGCACTGCTACATGCCTGGTTATTGCTGTTTGAGTGAAACACACAAAAAAAAAAAAAAGAAACCAAATATAGATGCAAACAGACTCTAAACATCTAACTATAAATCTTACATAAGCCCTGGGTCAGACAAAATGTCAGCATAATGTTATATTTGTATAGTGTCTTTCTTTCACATGGGTGCACGAGTGAGTTTAGAAATGTAATAACAAATACACACACATTACATAATACAAATTAATTATTCATACTTTCAGAGAAAACGTTCACATTCAAAGCTCACTTATGAAACCTAAACATTAAAGCACAATGTGGTGTGATGCTGAATTTTACATCAGTGTATTACAACAATTAAAGGGGTTCATTTTCCAATAACAACACATCCTTCACAAGGCTCTCTTATAAACCATTGAACACAATACAACCAACAAGGTTGTCTCTGCCGATAAGAACTCCAGTCCTTTGGTAAACTATTTCAGACAATTGACCTTACTGTGACCTTGATCTTGTTTGGATCAGTTCCAAAATCTGTTTGTTACAGTGGTATTTTTTTCATATATTATACTATCCTACTTTAAATAACAAATATTTAACTATACATTCTGAGAAATCCCACTATTAAGCTTTAAAAGGAAATAATGACGTTTATCGAATAACAACTAACAGTGAGTGTCTATAAATTGAGTGCCATTTAAAAGCACTCAGGATCTTTACAACATCCAGCTCAGTTCCACCTCCAGCATACCCGATTCCACTCGGCACCGAGGCCATAGTTCAGTGAGCAAAGCAGATCACTTCACAGAATCAAATCACATAACAAGGCTGTGGTTTTTTTTCTTTATTCACTAGCATGGTACATATCATTCAATGTGAAACCCCTGTATTTAATTATTTAAAAGTTCTCCTGCCTCTTTTATTTTCCTTTTTATGCCAACTGAATCACAGCTGAGGGAACAAGCAGAAATGAACAACATGTGCAGTTGAGTATTGCATGGTACAAATTCATAATCCCACATTTCATTTTTGTTTCATTGCCAGCTGTTATGTGTGGTTAATAAATAACCATGGTCAATTTGGAGAAACGCTGAGACAAACGGGTCCCATGTCAAAGAATTGGTTCAGAAATCAGACACCTTTTCCATTCTTTTCCAAGTTTTTCCAAGTTTTCCATGTCCCAAGTTTTCAATATCACAGTCATATCATAATGTTTAAGACTTTATTACCCATAGTCAGTAAAATTTATGTTGATTTTACATTTCATAACCATGATCCTTGGTATGCTTACTGCATAAAGCATAGAAAAATGCTGTTGTAGAATGTATATAGTAAACTATATGTTCACTGCAATGCTACAGTGGGGCAAAAAAGTATTTAGTCAGCCACCAATTGTGCAGGTTCTCCCAATTAAAAAGAAGAGAAGAAAAGAGAAGAGAAGAGAAGAGAAGAGAAGAGAAGAGAAGAGAAGAGAAGAGAAGAGAAGAGAAGAGAAGAGAAGAGAAGAGAAGAGAAGAATAAGTGATTTGTGATCTGCGAGAGTGAAAGTGAAAGTTTATAGGACTGTGGCGAGACCTGCAATGTTGTATGGTTTAGAGACAGTGGCTTTGAGTAAAAGACCGGAGGTGGAGCTGGAGGGACAGCACATGTAGGACAAAGTGAGATTGAGATGGTTTGGACATGTGCAGAGGAGGGACATGGGGTATATCGGTTGGAGAATGCTGAGGATGAAGCCAGCAGGAAGGAGGAAAAGAGGAAGGCCAAAGAGGGCGTTCATGGATGTATTGAGGGAAGACATGCAGGTAGTTGGTTTGAAAGAAGCAGATGTAGAGGACAGGAGGGGTATGGAGACGGATGATCTGCTGTAGCGACCCCTAATGGGAGAAGCCGAAAGAAGAAGATTAAAGGTAAAGGTGTATATATATATATATATATATATATATATATATATATATATATATATATATATATATATATATATATATATATATATATATATATATATACACACACACACACCTATTTTATCTTGATTTTTATTAAAATATAGAAGTATAAAATATAAAATATAAAATATCGTAAAAGCTGGTTACAATAGTTAAAAAAAAAGGAGTTGATTTGACTACACTGTGTGCTTGGGGTAATTTTTTTGCCATAGCTTAAAAAACATGCCAGTGTAAAAAGCATGCCAGTGTAAAAAGCATGCCAGTGTAAAAAGCTTGCTAGTGTAAACAGCATACAGAACGTGCATTATTGTGCCATCTAATGCCTATGCATCCATTTATACCATCCTTTAATTTACATTTACAACCTGTTTTAACCTCTAATCACTCAGATGAGAAGGCCTGATTAATATGTGTCAGCACAAAAGTTCACACACGGCTGTGTTCCCCTTCTGCAGTTTGAGCTGACAGCCAGAGAAGCTAAATAATAATAACAAGCTTGGATGCAGAGCACATTAATACAAGGGCAACTTGTTTTTGAACTGCACTCCAAGCCACTTATCCACAGCGAAAATGGACGAAGAAGGAGAGAGGGAGAGAATGCAATATTTAAATGTTAATCCCTTCCGCTCAACTCGATTTGAATTCTGAATACCATGAAGCGATTATAAAGCAATTCTTTATTTGGCTTTGCAGATCTCAAGGTTTTCATCTTTCCTGATAACACTGATAACATTCATTCTTCATTCTTGATAACATTTCTCCTTTTTGATAAACACTTACCTGATATTTTGTGCACTGGTGCAACTAAGAATCTTTTTCCCCCTATTACTCAGTTATAATACCACAGCAGGACCAGACATGCTATTAATCTGACTGAACAAAAATAGCTATCCTACAGGAGCACCATAGCAGTGTGTAACAAACCCATTTCAAAGCAAAGCTGAACACCACTGAGATTGAATCACTGCACAGTGAATGACTGCGGCAGGACAGGAGAGGTGTCTCATTAGGGCAGGCCTAGAGAGAGCCGCACACACTAATACAGCACCAGCAGCAGCCAGGACATGACAGCTGTTTCCAGCCTGTTTCCTCAGGAGATTCACAGGAAGTGAGGGGTAAAAATAGATCTGGCTTCCCCGCCACAGAGAGCAGAGGTTCTTAGGTCCTCGGGCGTCATGCTGAGCGTTTCTGTCGTGTCCTCAAGTGAAGTATTTAAGCTCATGTCACTTTGCTACAACACAGTGCTCAAGTGCTAATCAGAGTAAATGTAAAAAATATGACCCAAGCTCTCAGTGGCCCTTTCCTAAATATATAAATGTCACAAAAATTCTGTCTTAACAAAAAGTCGACTGTTACTTTCAACAAATAATAATTTAAGCAAAATGCTTAATTAACTTTTAGACAATGTAGAACGTAGAATTTACATTTATAGTTTGGGGGGGTTTACTTCACACATCAATTTGAAATCACTGTCAAGTTTAGAACTAGGCCATGGCTGATTGTAACTTTAACATTTATCTCTGTTTGATAGTGTGTCTAATTTTAGCAGTCAGCAGTCATAGACACAAACACAACTGCAATGCTATGCCACGTTCTGTGTGGAGTTCTTACATGCACTGCATTACGTACTATTTCATTTTTCTTCTACCACCAGTAATGTCCTGCCTCTCTCTATGAATTCAACAGATTTAACCTCCTCAGTATTTAACCATAATATTCAACGTTTTGGTACACAATGGAGCAATGTACAAGGGGCGTTCAAGTCAAACCGAGACTTAGTTTTACAGATATAAAAATGGACACTAGACAGTTCTACACGCAATAGTAAGCGACTAGTGTGTCCTATTACTTATAAGCGGCACACGTTATGGGAAATTCCAGAGAACATCAATAAAGATGACAGATAAAAGCGTAATTTCGTGTGGGGATGGAACGAATCTTTCCAGGCGTTAGTTAAACACTGGGATAAGTGTATAAATGTAGCAGGAGAGTATGTTGAAAAATAAATGCAGTTTTCACTCCTTGAATTTTGAATAATTTATAATATATATATATAATTCTTATAATTTAAGAATAATTTATAACTGCATTTTTAAAGTTATTCAGGTTATTGTATTCGTAAGTGCAGTGATTTATTACCATCCCCTGTGCATCAGTTATCCGAGAGAGTATGACCTTAACTTCTGATGTCAGTGATTTTGAATAAGAATATACTAACACAAGCCAGAAGGAGAGTCATGAAGGAATGAAGAAACAAGCTGAATTACAAATGCAATCATGTATGGTCATAATGTTGTCTTTGGAAGAAATGAGATGGAAGTGAATATTTGTGGAGCAGTAAAATACAATGAGAAATGAAAAAAGGAACAGATACACAAAGGATAGCTGACCAAAAATATAAACATATGTCAATGTTTAAGGCTTAAATAGCTTTATGTTTACAAATTAGACACTGCACCTTTAAAATCTGCACATATGTACATGCTTACAAATACACACACACAAAATCTGAGAAGAGAAGACTCACTCAATCTCCATGCTGAGCAGCTCCAGCAGCGCAGTGAAGATGCCCATTTCATAAAGCAGAAAGACATTGTGTCGTGACCAATGGAGAACATCCACTTCTGTGTTACACTCATCAAACGCCCCTTTATAGACACACATTCACACACAAAAGAGTATTTAGGAATTTGGTATATGTGCATACATACACATACATATACATCTGTCTTTACAGTCTCTATCCTACAAGTGTGTGTACACTATATGAAAAAAAAAGTTTTTTGTGAACACCTGACCAAAGGATTCATATGCTTTTTGAACATCCCCTTCTTCACATTTAGGTACTATGTGTTGTTATTATATTCTTTAATCTGCTGGTAAGATGTTCCACTACAGTTTATTGTGTGAAAATCTTTATTGTTGTGAAGATCTTTGCTTATTCAGCCACAAGAGTGTTAGTAAAGTCAGGTACTGATGTAGGGTGAGGAGGCCTCTGGTGCACCCAGCATTCCAGGTCATCCCAAAGGTGTTCAATAGTGTTTAGGTCTGAGCTTAATAGCAGGATGCTCAAGATATTCCACTTCAACCCATGTAAAGTATATCATCATAGAGCTGGCTTTGTGCACAGGGGTATTGTCATGCCAGAACAGGTTTGGGTCTCCTAGTTCAAGTAAAGGAAAAATTTAATGCTACTGCATTTAAGACATCCTTTAAAATGTTGTGCCTCCAATTTTATATACTATATAAATATACTATATAAATAAACTGTGTGTGTGTGTGTGTGTGTGTGTGTCTGTGTGTGTGTGTGTGTGTGTGTGTGTAGTACCCTGAGCTAGGTAGAGTATAGCCCGAGCCACTTTGAGTCTCCTGTCTCTGTCTGTGACCTCGAGAGCATCCAGCAGTTGCATGATATATGCCCTCTGTTCATCCACACTCAGCTCTAACCATCTCCTGCTCTTTACTGACACACACATACAAAGAGAGATAGAAAGTGTGTGTGTGTGTGTGTGTGTGTGTGTGTGTGTGTGTGTGTGTGTGTGTGTGTGTGTGTGTGTGTGTGTGTGTGTGTGTGTGTGTGTGTGTGAGAGAGAGAGAGGGAGAGAGAGAGAGCAGAGAGCGAGAGAGAGAGACAGAGACAGAGAGAGAGTGAGTGAATACACACATATTCAAATAGACTCCACTCTCACTGTTGCTCAATAACTCCTTTTTCCTGTTTGTTTGAATTCACAAGTTATTGCACTGCAAATCTTAAATGCTGATTCTCTGCATAACTCTATCTCAACATGACACATTTCTCAAGTGGTTAGAGATTTAAAAGGAGAAAGACTTTTTTGCAGAGTCAACCAATTTAAAAAGAAGGGCAGAGCGGATCTGACAGGTGAAGTGGCAAAGGAGCAAACAGTCAAGCTGTTGAGCGAGAAAAAGGGAGTGCGAGCAAACACAAGAGCACTGCAAGGTCTTACAAGGTGATCTAAGCTTATACACACAGTAAAGAAATAAACCCATGGGAAAACCAACATGAGCAACAACACTGTGCACTCATGTGCTTAGATCAGTATAAACACACGTGCCACCTTTGACACAAATAAAGTATATATGTATTAAATGTATTAAATACGTATAGTTGTCTAGTCTTTGTAAAGTTTTTGTAATGCTCAAGCGCATTTGTAACCTAATCAGTATTTTACCGCTTTCAGAATGTCTGCAGGATTTGTGTGAGATTAATTAAACACTTCTTTCCTCAGTAAATACACTACTAATGTGAAAAGTGTTCATGTAATTATGGAGAAAAGAAGATGTATTTTATTTAAAGTTATTAAGCTACAAATCAGCATATTTCTCTCTCTCTCACACACACACACACACACACACACACACACACTAGGGATCGTAAGATTCCCCAATTTGCATTGGTGCATCTGCATAAAAATTAGCGATGCATCAATTTTAAAAAGTGTGCATTGGATAAGTTGGCATTTGTATCATGATGCATCGTTTTCAATATATTTGCGACGGTAAAAATCTTTTTATTTATATATAATTATAAGCAGTGTTGGGGGTAACGCGTTACAAGTAACGTGCGTTGCGTAATAATATTACTTTTCTGGAGTAACGAGTAAAGTAGCGCGTTACTTTATGAATTTACACATTAATATCTGAGTTACTTTTTTAAAAAAGTAATGCGAGTTACTTTTCAGTTAAATTATTTTGCTTAAAAAAATGTATGAATTAAAATGAACGTAGTCACGTAGAATCGTGCACTCAAACGTGCGAGCCGCAGGAACAGAAGCTGGTCAGAAGCGGAGATGGCAAACCAGAGAATTACATTACTGTGATGGAAGTGTTCTTATTATTTTGAAATAGTCGAGGAAAAGGAGAAAGGAATAATGGTTAAGTGTAGATTATGTGTTGGTGAAAAGCTCTTGTCAACTGCAAAAAATACCACTTAAAAAAAAAAAAAAAAACATCTGCATGCAAAGCACAGCACTACAGATCTATTGACTGCTCAGAATAAAAGTTCACATGTACACATGTACGATGCCATCACAGCGGAGACAGAGAGCAAATTCACAGCTCATTTGCTCTTTGTGGGTAGATAAACTGCCACGGTCACTGATAATAGCGCAAACTTTGTAAAAGCGTTCAGAATGTTTCAAGCTGATGATGAAGCAGAGAATGATGTAGACGAGGACGATGTCATATTTACAGAATTGCACGATGTTTTACGAGATGACAGCGAAAGGTATGTTCTCCCTCCACATCACCGGTGTGCAGCCCACACGTCTTTTGCCCTAATATAACTTATTTCTTAATGGCAATCATCTATATTACACCTGTTACACCTGTAAGGCGTGAAAGAGATACAAGTAACGCAAAAGTAATATAACGTGTTACTTTCCATAAAAAGTAACGCTTAATTTACTTTTTTGGGGAGTAACTCAATATTGTAATGCGTTACTTTTAAAAGTAACGTTGCCCAAAACTGATTATAAGTATATGCACTATATTTTTATTAGTTACAAATTTATATATTGGAAAACGTTGATGAGTCTCGATTTCTGCTGCGACATTCGGATGTTGGGGTCAGAATTTGGCGTCGACAACATGAAAGCATTGATCCATCCTGACTTGTATCAACGGTTTAGGCTGGTGGTGGTGGTTTAATGGTGTGGGGGATATTTTCTTGGCACACTTTGGGCCCATTAGTACCAAATGAGTATCATGTCAATGCCACAGCCTACCTGAGTATTGTTGCTGACCATGTCCATCCCTTTATGACCACAGTGTACCCATCTTCTGATGGCTACTTCCAGCAAGATAACGCTCCATGTCATAAAGCGCGAATCATCTCAGACTGGTTTCTTGAACATGACAATGAGTTAACTGTACTCAAATGGCCTCCACAGTCACCAGATCTAAATCCAATAGAGCACCTTTGGGATGTGGTGGAACGGGAGATTCGCATCATGGATGTGCAGCTGACAAATCTGCAGCAACTGCGTGATGCTATCATGTCAATATGGACTAAAATCTCTGAGGAATGTTTCCAGTACCTTGTTGAATCTATGCCACGAAGGATTAAGGCAGTTCTGAAGGCAAAAGGGGGTCCAACCCAGTACTGGTAAGGTGTACCTAATAAAGTGGCTGGTGAGTGTATAATACTCTGTGGGCATTAGATCCTCTAAAATTTGAAATATTATCCTGTGAACCCAATATGTTAATTTGTGTTTACACCTTATTGAACACTACCCACCACTTTATTTCAGAGTCTCAGTATGTTAAAGCCAACATACTACAGGACAGTACAGTCTGTCTACACAAAACTGACCAGATTGGACCACAAACTGTGTAGGTTGAGCCCATGACCTAATATGTTGTGGAAGTGTCATAAGTATAAGAACTGAATAAACACAACTCTTCATACAGCATGAGGCATAGTGAGCTGTACTTTGTTAAGTTTTTGGGCTCTATGTACTTTCCTGCAGTGTTTACCTTACGCACACACAAGCGCACATGTACTCACATACACAGGAACTGTTTCATTATGCTGACAGTTCATTTCTCTCTCTCTCTTTTGGGAGCTTTCAATTAATCAGCTCCTTCCATCTCCCTCTCAGCTCTTCTCATATAGCACACTTTCTCTGTAAAAAGCTACCATCCCACCACAAAAACCAGCCACATTGTTGGCACATGCACAAAAACATACACAAACATGAACACACAAATGTCCACAGCTGAAGCAAACTGCGAAGGTTCACATGACACTGCAACTGAACAGGACGTAATAGATGTGACAATACCGTGACTCCTAAAATCCTCTTCAAAGCAGTTCCTGTTCAGACCGAACTCAGGCTCCTCTGTGTAACTGTACAGCTCTGAAAGAGAAAAAAATAGTGGTACAGCAGGCCCAAGAAAAAAATGTGCTGAATGTTATCACCATGCAGGATTTTTTAAATGGTTTAATGCACAGCACAGCGTGGTCATAAACCCTTTTAGCTCTACTTCATTTGCATAAGCCTGTGTTTCCTATGATTTTAATGTGCTATTGCGTGGCATAGTGGGTTTCTGTCCCATAGCTCATTCAATCCTAAGCTCTATGTCTGAGTTTCTTCCGGGTTCTCTGGTTTTCTTCCACCTCTTTAAAATGTCTGTTTGGTGACTATAGTGCAGTAGTATTCCCCTTGGCATAAACAAGTAAGCACGTGTTTATGTCCGATGCCATGCAAAGAATTGGTATCTGGTTTAGTGTGCTCTGCCTCTAATGCAACTCTGACCTCATTAAAGATGAACAAATGTGGCAGGAACAATTACTAAAGATAAACACTGATCTACATAGAAAATAAAAGAACAAGCAACAATCCAGACAACAAACAATAAATAATAAAATTAAACAATCCAACTTGGCAAACAGAGGCGTTTCGTGAGAGGAAAATATTATAAAAAATCTCTCTTAATCATAAACAAAGACGAGGTAGAAGGTGGATGGATGTAAAATAGGTTTAATGGTCTATAAATTAGTGTATAATGTTAGCAAGTCCATACTGTCACAATAACCATACGGTCCTTTAAAGTTCCTGTGACCTGGTATGTGTGTGTGTGTGTGTGTGTGTGTGTGTGTGTGTGTGTGTGTGTGTGTGTGTGTGTGTGTGTGTGTGTGTGTGTGTGTGTGTGTCACCTGAGAGTTCAGCAGTCAGGCTATCAGTGTCCCCATACTCAAACTCCAGATTGGGGGATTCCATGGAACCCTGAAGAAATGAACAAAACATACTTCATGAGCTCTGAAACGAAAACACACACTGAGCAGCCTGGATAGCTTACAAGTCTGAAACACACTCTTCAGGTTCTGCCACTATTTCCCCTCACTCTGAGGCTTTTACCAGCACTGTTTTTTTGTGTGATTATGCAAATAGGAGGATCTGTGAGTAGAGGAAGTTGCAAGAAGCATATCTAAGGAAACTGGAGGGAATACACAGAGAAATACTCTACATTTCTGGGAGTAGACTAACCGTCATTTCCATCCAATGATCTACATACTGAGTCTGAGTCAGGAATTACATTATAGGTTAGTGTTGTGCAAGCACATACTCATTCAAAACATATCCACAGAGCCAGAAGGAAACCACATATACACGAAGACTGAAACATGTATCTACTTGCTTTTTAATTTGTGTACAATAGCAAAAAACACACAGACTGCTTAATGCTAGTATTTCTAGAGTCTTGAAAGCTGAATAAACAAACATCTTTTACATCAACTACATTTTATAGATTTTGTCTACATAGCAGACTGACACTCACACTGGCAGCTGGATTGTAAAAAGTGTCAAACTATCAAACAACTTGACATTAAATGCAGCTTGAGATGTCATGCTCCTTTTGAAACCAAGAGTCAATATCCAGACAGTAACCCTTTACAATAAAGACAAACAGTGCATCACTGTTCTAATATCCCTCTTTCCTTAACCTCAGCAGCCACATCTACTGCCATTCCTGAAATTGTTTTTGTACTCAGTTACAGACTAAAAACACAGGATTTCCAAATATTTCTTTGACTTTTGTAGTCTTCCCTTCTGTCGTTGCTTTACTGTGATTATATTTTAAAGCACTTGCCTTAGACTGTGGCGGAGAATCGGTTTATTTTAACACATTTGCCTTACATTGTCCTAGACTTTGTCCTCTTTCCAGAACACATCCCCATGGCAGAAAACCTGTTTTCCTTTAATCACATGCCTATACCTGAAGCTCTGTCCCTAAATGGTAAATAACCAACTACTTACAAAAACAGAAACGATAATGTACTTAAAGTGGTACATTAACTCAAACCTGTGGTGTGCTTTGCAGCAGAAGTATTGTCAAAACAGCGATTTCAGGCGATGAAGCAACACTTTTTGACCAATCAGATTTGAGATTTAGTTTAGATTTACCTTTAGTATTATGTTATTGGTGATTTATGTGTGTCAAATTATTGTGTAAAAGAAGCTATTCCAGTAAAACTAGCTTTCACTGTGTTTTTTCCCATGATTTCATTTTCATGTCAAATTTCCAACATCAGTAGATGCAGATATTTAGATGCCTCTCTGCATAAAACCTCTCCAGGCAGAAAATGTCCCCTCTGACTGCAATCCACTCTGTCTAGATCCAGTTCTGTTATCCATGTGGAACAGATTTTCTTGCGAGCAAGGTATAAAGTTCATGAGATACACATATATACAAATAAACAAAAATATGTGGTCCATCCAATTGGTTCTTCAACACACTTTTGCTACACTTTGAAAGGACACAATTATATAGATCACTTAAACTAATCAGCCCAAACCTGTTCTAGCATAACAAAGCCCCTATGCACAAAGTGAGCTCCATTAAGACATGGTTTGTTTACATTTACGCCATTTGGCAAACACCCTTATCCAGTGAGACTTACAATCGAGCATTTGAGGGTTAAGGTCCTTGCTCAAGAGCCCAGCAGTAGCAGCTTGTTGGTGCTGGGATTTGAACTTGTAACCTTCTGAACCAGAGTCCAATTCTTAACTGCTGAGCTACCACGTTGAGTGAAAAAACTTCATATGCTGGACATTGTCCCAATTAGGTTTACAAAAATATGTATATATTCCAGATATCGTTTTTTTTTATTTATAAATGTGTAACTAAAAGATGATGAGTAAGTTAGAGGTGATGGTATATATTAAAACTATATATATATTAAAACTAATATAAATTTATATATATATATATATATATATAGCATGAAGAAAGTGTTAATTGTGTTAACAGGACCCTATAAGCTCATAAGCAATTTGTAAAAAAAAGAGCATCATTTCTAATTCTACTAATTTAAATGTTATTCTATTCTAGAATTGTGGTTTCTGTGTGGTACCATTCACACTAATCTCATGGTGATGAGGCTTCAGGCTGTTCATCTTTAGTGGCCATCCTAAACCAGAATGAGTGATTTATTTATTTATTTTTTTCTTGTGGATAAATGAGCACAAATCCCTCAAGTAGCACTCCATAATTTAATAACAACTATAGGGGGAATAAATCTGGGATGTCATCAAGCACATAAAGCTGTGATGTTCGAGTGTACATATACTTTTGGGCCATATAGTGTACATTTTTATTCTACAGGGAAAGCTTTTATTTACATATACAGTACAGACCAAAAGTTTGGACACACCATCTAATTCAAAAAGTTTTCTTTATTTTCATGACTATGAAAATTGTAGAGTCACACTGAAGGCATCAAGGGCTATTTGACCAAGAAGGAGAGTGATGGGGTGCTGCGCCAGATGATCTGGCCTCCACAATCACCGGACCTGAACCCAATCGAGATGGTTTAGGGGTGAGCTGGACCGCAGAGTGAAGGCAAAAGGGCCAACAAGTGGCAAGCATCTCTCGGGGAACTCCTTCAAGACTGTTGGAAGACCATTTCAGGTGACTACCTCTTGAAGCTCATCAAGAGAATGCCAAGAGTGTGCAAAGCAGTAATCAAAGCAAAAGGTGGCTACTTTGAAGAACCTACAATATGACATTTTTCAGTTGTTTCACACTTTTTTGTTATGTATATAATTCCATATATAATTCCACGTGTGTTAATTCTTCAGTGTGAATCTACAATTTTCATAGTCATGAAAATAAAGAAAACTCTTTGAATGAGAAGGTGTGTCCAAACTTTTGGTCTGTACTGTATATATATATATATATATATATATATATATATATATATATATATATATATATATATATATATATATATATATATATATATATATACAGTGAGGAAAATAAGTATTTGAACACCCTGCTCTTTTGCAAGTTCTCCCACTTAGAAATCATGGAGGGGTCTGAAATTGTCATCGTAGGTGCATGTCCACTGTGAGAGACATAATCTAAAAAAAAAAATCCAGAAATCACAATATATGATTTTTAAACTATTTATTTGTATGATACAGCTGCAAATAAGTATTTGAACACCTGTCTATCAGCTAGAATTCTGACCCTCAAAGACCTGTTAGTCTGCCTTTAAAATGTCCACCTCCACTACATTTATTATCCTAAATTAGAGGCACCTGTTTGAGGTCGTTAGCTGCATAAAGACACCTGTCCACCCCATACAATCAGTAAGAATCCAACTACTAACATGGCCAAGACCAAAGAGCTGTCCAAAGACACTAGAGACAAAATTGTACACCTCCACAAGGCTGGAAAGGCCTACGGGGAAATTGCCAAGCAGCTTGGTGAAAAAAGGTCCACTGTTGGAGCAATCATCAGAAAATGAAAGAAGCTAAACATGACTGTCAATCTCTCTCGGACTGGGGCTCCATGAAGGATCTCACCTCTTGGGGTCTCAATGATCCTAATGAAATCAGCCCAGAACTACACGGGAGGAGCTGGTCAATGACCTGAAAAGAGCTTTCAAGATCTGTGTGGAGGAGTGGGCCAAAATCCCTCCTGCAGTGTGTGCAAACCTGGTGAAAAACTTACAGGAAACGTTTGACCTCTGTAATTGCAAACAAAGGCTCCTGTACCAAATATTAACATTGACTTTCTCAGGTGTTCAAATACTTATTTTCCTCACTGTATATATATATATATATATATATAGATAGAGAGAGAGAGAGAGAGAGAGAGAGAGAGAGAGAGAGAGAGAGAGAGAGAGAGAGAAAGAGAGAGAGAGAGAGTATGCATAGGTACACTGTATGTATTACCTCCTTTTGCATCTCTCACACAGATGTGGTTGGGTGTTTAAAAGCATAAAATTGTGCATGTTTTTTGATTGTTAATTGCACCACACCTTGCCAGGGATCTGTACAATATCAGCAGCGTGAACGAGACATCCCTTCTCCCCACACTGTTCCCAGCATGCTGTGTTACTCACTCAACCACCCACGCCTTATATCTTAGAACAAGCACGTCCCAATTAGGGAGAAAATATGTGTATATTTTTGCACAGCTCTAACTGAGCAAACAGGGACTGAAGTAGGTGTAACACAGACATATACAACACACACACACACACACACACACACACACACACACGCAAATTTTTTATAGAGAGTGGTGCTTATTTTGGTCTTCAGGAGCAGATGGCACTGAGAGCCAGAGAAGAGCTCTGGCTGAGAGGCGCGAGGAAATGCACGGTTTTCCTCTCAGACATGTTTCCAGAAGGATGCTCCCTGTGTGTCACCGTCAAGTATTCTCTTAATAAGAGCCTCCAATCCATACGCCTAATTTGAGAGACTACAGACAGATCAATAGCACTACGAGAATGTGAGACGAACCGTGGACAAAATATCATTAGCGCATGTCAAATAACGGCAATTGCGAAGAAATAAAAAGGCAGTTCATCACAGAACCATTCAGCTGCATGTGCAATGAACTTACACAGTCTGTAGCCGGGTCTAAACTTGGATCACTCTTCTCAATCAGATCTCAAAACAGCAGCTGAGAGTAACGCAAGTACAGAGGCATCGGGCTCTAAGAACAGCACTACCAACCCCCTTCTTTATTTTCCATAAATACCAAACATCAACAGCACTAGTACACACATTAGCAACAGCACTGGCCTGCATCCAAAGGCTCAATGATCCTATTCCTTCGGTAATATTCCATCTTATGTGACCTCTGAATAAGATGCAATCAGTCCTATTTATAGGAGTCTAGGGATTAGTCTATTCTGCAGCAGCAAGTATAATTTAGTCAGTGGGTTTGATGGGAGGAATCCATAAATGTGTTATGTATTTACATTCAAATCCCTTTTGCACTGTATGAGAAAGTCAAGCGTAAAGGGTCAGAACTCTCCAACTCCTTTATAGCCTTCATCCTGTATCTTCATCTGAAATGGTGGAGGGAGAACTGCAGCTATTTCTTTAAGGAAAAACATTGCGTGAGCTCTGGAACACAGGAGGTGATGCAAAAATACACCGTGTACTCAGAGACTCATATCTAAAGAGCTACTGGCATGTTTTTCGGGGGTCTGAGGAAGCCGAAGAACCTGGATGAAGCCGACACAGACACAAGGAAAACATGAAACTTCACACAGACAGTAACCCAAGCTCAGGAGACCCCTGGAGCTGTGAAGTATCAACACTACCTGCTCCGGGACAATACAATCCACCATTATAATAATAATAATAATTATTATGCTTCTGATTTTTGAGCAATCAAATTCATGAATTAAATTATTAAAAAAATATTTCAGTATAGATTTTTGGTAAGTATAATTAATAAAGGCACCACGCTGGCACAGCAAGTCACATTGCCTCCTCACATCTCCAGAGTCCCTGGTTCAGTCCTTACTTAATCTGTGGAGATTTACATGTTCTCTTAATGCTCACCTGTGTTTCCTTTGGATTCCCTAGTCTCCTCCTGGAAATGGGCTGGCGTACCATTCGAGATGTAGACCATACCTATGCTGATAGGTTCTGGATCCACTGCAACCATGACCAGGATATTGAAAATGAATGAATGAATTAATCTAACCCTAATCATACTGCAGGAAGAGATAAAGCCTGTGCTCTCATGTAAAAGCTTTATCCTATGGAGAATTCCTTTACCGAGTCACAGGAGGTTACTAAATGATGTGCTGTAAAGGCATTCGAGTGTTTCAGACATCCAGGCTTGACCTTGTAATGTAGTGGAGAGGGGCTTTCGATGTAAACACAGTGACTCTGACCATGAAAGAGCAGTGACTGAATACTGAATGAAGAAGCTGCCAAATCAATGAATACAATCTGCAGTTACACACCAATCCATGTATCTAGAGGTACATTACACCTGGCACTAAAGATGGTTCTAATAAAAACATATTGATTTTACGCAGTAGGGTTGGACAGACAGGCTCAATTAA
The DNA here is from genome assembly GCF_946808225.1 of Silurus aristotelis. Taxonomy (NCBI): domain Eukaryota; kingdom Metazoa; phylum Chordata; class Actinopteri; order Siluriformes; family Siluridae; genus Silurus; species Silurus aristotelis. The sequence goes on along the minus strand of NC_139597.1, from coordinate 10,047,255 downwards.
TGGGTCCCACATGACCCTACTGAAGTCCCGCAGTCCCACCATCGTTCATCTCCACTGGAAAATGTGAGATATTAATAGCGCTCACACGCCGTGTCGCCAAAATAAGAAGTCTAGCTGCATCCGTAGTGGAGCAAGGGCATTTAAAGCTGCCCCAGCAACAACCACCAACACACACACACACACACACACACGTCCCGATTCTGCTGATTCCTGATCCACTCCTGCGTGCACCGCGGAATAGGTTGGTCATAAGGTATAAAACAGACACGTACCTCCATGTCGTCCGACTGCTGCATGGCTCGTGCGTGCGTGCGTCTCCGTGTCCCCGCGTCTAAGTGCGTCTCCGCGATCCGTCTCTTCTGCGCGCGGACCTTCACACTGACCTGCGACACCGCCGCCTGCCAACTTCAGAAATCCGCGACGATCTGATTGGATGTCGAGGCGGCAAGTGGGCGGGGATTTACTATCTATCTATCTATCTATCTATCTATCTATCTATCTATCTATCTATCTATCTATCTATCTATCTATCTATCTATCTATCTATGAATAAATGTGCTATTAAACCAAATTAAACATCTTTGGTTTACATTTTAAAAATATTTACATTATACACCATATACACTATATTGCCAAAAGTTTGTGGACACCTCGTCATTAGTATGGTATGTGCTTTTTGAGCATCACATTCCACATTTAGTCTCATTTTGCTCTTATAATTCCTTCCACTCTTCTGGTAAGATGTTCCACTGGATTTTGGACGGTGCTCGTGGACATTTGTGTTTATCAGCCGCAAGTGTGTTAGTAAAGTCAGGTAGGGTGAGGAGGCCTAGGGTGCAGACAGCGTTTCAATTCATCCCAAAGGTGTTCAGTAGAGTTGAGATCAGAGTTCTACAGCAGGCCACCCAAGATCTTCCTCTCCAAACCATGTAAACTAGATCTTCATGCTTTGTGAACAGGGGCATTTAAATGCTGAAACAGGTTTGGGTTTCCAAGTTCAAGTAAATGGAAAATGTTATTATACCGCATGCAAAGACATCCTAAAAAATTGTGTGCCTCCAGCTTTGTGGTAAGAGTTTGAAGAAGAACCACATATGACAGGAAATGTCAGGTGTACCAATATTTTTTGTCCATAAATATAATAAGTATGGAAACCTTTGGAAACCATTTAGAAGCACTTGGAAAGGCACATTTGACAATTATCTATTTTTATGTGTGACAAAAAAGTGTGTATTTCATATCAACAACACTAATTGATAGGAAAACATCATGGTTTAATTAATACACGACTCAGTAAAAATACAACAGCCCTGTAGAATTCTCTTATCTGATTGGTCAGAAGATGTTGATTAGTTATCTCTAACAGCAGCTCTGCTAGTGCTGTAGTTCAAATCACAGGTTTATATAAATAGACAGAAGTCCAAAAGGAATATTGGCACAGGTGGACCACTGCATTAACCTTTAATTAGGTCAGCTTTGTTTACAACATCAGAGCTTGAAAAACACTGATTCTGGCCCTGAGCCTGTCCACACAGAGTATAGCACATTTGAATGGTTTCCCTTCTGTAACACACGTACTGGCATGACTTGCAACCTTAACAAAACACCAGCTATAAGTAATAAAAGATCTATGGTCTGTCTGAAGGATATTTACCAGACAGATTTTAAGACATTAGAAAGGAAATTAAATGTTTTGTTTATTTCAGAAAAAATGATTGTCAGGTTTCACATTTACAGTTAGGACCATCTTACAAAATGATCTGGAAATAACCTTTAAATATTATTAAACAGAACTATTTCGCATCATGGCCATTCAGGATTGTTGGAGGTCCCACCTGACTCAGGCGAGGGCCTTCCATGTTTGTCCATCTATTATGGCAGCATGTAAAATGGTCATAAAAGTTTAAGTATCAGTGAAGAAATGGGGAAAAGTGATATTGGATGAGTCGAACCTGATTGGTCCAGTAGAGCTCAGTAGAGCTAAGTAAGTTTACTAGCCTCGGTGAAGCAGCAACTTCTGAATTTCTAAATGAATTTTATTGTAAATGTTTGTTTTTATAATCCACAGCCTTTGAATATAATTTGTGGATAGTGACTGAAATAAATGTGGTGGAAATGAGCTTTCTCTGCAGGATTGCTTCACTTTACTCTCTTTGACTGAATGAGGAGCTTGGCAAGTCCAAGAAAATCATGGAATAGAAGCATACAGCGAGGATGTGCTTTAAGTACCTTATAAAGGCAGTCTTGGGGGTCTATAGTGGAGCTATATCAGGATAATCCTACTTGACTGAGACCCTGGGTTCAGCACTGCAAGAGAGTATTCATCACAGTTGTCTTGGAAACATCTGGAGATCTGAAGATAGGCAAGACCAAACAGATTTTGTGATCTTCAAAGCCCGATGAATAAAAGTGCAGTGGACATGAATGAAAGGACTGAACAAAGATCTGGAGAAATTCTAAAATCTTAGGCTAGAACATAAAATGCTCCTTGACTGAATTATGTCTAATGTACAGTATTTTTAAGGACATTTTCACATGATCAGACTATATTTATACATACACTCATTGTTAGTAAGGAGCAAATAGCTAAGGAGGATGTAGAATGAAACCAAACGTGCTGGTAATTCCATCTTAATACACATGTACTCCACAATAGACTGAGATGTAACCTAAGGTGGTGGTTTTTTTTACTGAAGCAATTGATCACTTCATACATTTATGTGCTTTTTGAACATCCCTTTTCATATTTAGTCCCCATTTTCTGGTATAATAACCTCCACTCTTCTGGGAAGATGTTCCACTTGATTTTAGTAAAGTCACTTAGCAGAGGTTGGAACTAACGAAGTACAAATACTTCGTTAAAGTACTTAAGTAGATTTTTCTGGTATCAGTACTTTACTTCACTATTTATATACAACATAAATCTGTACTTGCGACTTCCTCAATTTTTAAAACAGGCTAATTACTTTAGTTATAATCCATTTGGTGCACGCCGTTTTCAGTCCATCAACCTATTTCCTGTCATTGCGCAGATTTTTCAATCCACTGGTGTATTATTTCCTGGCTCTCACACACCACAGACGCAGGCCAGATTACGAAGTGAACAACGAGCGTGGCAGAAGGCAGTAGGAAGTATGGGGTTAACGTGGATGAGACAAAGGGAGTCAGTGATGTAAACATGAGTGAGAACAGAAACATTCCTGATCACCTGATCATCATCATCTTTTCCTGCTTGTGTTCTATATGGTGGCTGTTCAGCCTGGATACATTCATTGAGTAACAAAATGTTTGACTTGATGTGTGTTTATATATTAAATTAAGGCTGTCAAAATGCTAATTAATTTTAACGCCACTGGTTTTATTAATGTGCGATTAATGCAGCGTGCATTTCGGTTTGACCATTTTTTATTAAATAAAATAATATAAATAATCTTTACTCAAATATAATAAATAATAAACCCAAACAAAAAAAAATAAATAAATCAGTAAACATTTGTTTTACTGAAGCGCCTGAAGCCTCAAATCAGCACCAAAATACGCCATGACGCTCACATCCGACAATTAACCCTCTGAGGTCGACAAACGCACCAGCGCATTTTGTGGCATCTTTCGTCATAACGCTGAAACAAACTTTACTCTGTCTTTTTTGATCGTACAGATAAGAGCAATACATCATTCGAATCTGTAAAGAATCTATTTCCATTTGTACACACTCATAACAACATTAGAAAAATAATGACAATAGACAGGGGGCGCTCTCTGCCACCTCAGTCATCTCTGCAGACACACAAATAAAACAACCTAAATCTCAGTGAACAATTGCCTCACATACATAATAAATATATGTATAGAATGTTTTTTTAAATAAGCTTTTTAATAAACCAATTCACATCGACTTCAAATATCCACTGATTATGTAATCCGTATGAAATGATAAGAGGTACAGTCTTTTCGCTATCACCTCATTACCGTCCCGTATAGAAACATAGAAAAGTTTGATAATTAACGTAATTTAAAACACCATAATTACTTTTAAACGTTTACAAGAATATTTTGTCTTCATGCTTTATGTTGAGTTTGGTTTCACAAATAATAAACATACATTGCATAAATCTTCAAGATTTTTCCATTACCATGTTTAGCGTATACATTTTTTTAAAAAAGTATTAATTTAAGGTACATTTAGAACAGATAAAAATGTGCGATTAAGTTGTGTTAATTAATCGTGAGTTATCTCATGACAATCATGCGATTAAATATTTTAATCGATTGACAGCCCTAATATTAATGACTTGGCACCAATTTACCAGCGTTACAGAAAAACAAGTAGTAATGGCTACTTTTTACTTAATTACAGGTCAGAGCACAAACTTCTTTACTTTGAATTGAGTAAAAAAAAAAAAAAAAAGACAATACTTTAACCGGTCTTTTAAAACATGAGCATCTGTACTTCTACTTAAGTGAAGGATGTGTGTACTTTTGCCATCTCTGTTGAGATGAATAAATATTTTGAGCCTCGATCTCAACTTCAGTTACCGTTAACAGGATTGTAGTGGGACACACTGAGACTTACATGATCAAGCCTGGACTTTGTGAACTCAGTTCATGGAGTATCCACTCCACAAGCAAGCTGGGAGCACATTCTTTTGCCTCTAAAGTAAGGAATCTGAAGAATGATTAGACACAAGCTTGAAAAATGGAAGTGTAACCTTTACAGATGTACACCCCCCAGGCATGACATTATGACTGCTAAGTGAATAACACTTGTTAGACGGGGGGAATACATTAGGCAGTAAGTGAGCATTTTGTGCTCGAGTTTGACATGGGCCAAATTGTGATGTCTAGATGACTGGGTCAGAGCATCTCCAAAACTGCAGCTCTTGTGGGCTGTTCCCAGTCTGCAATGGTCAGTATCAGTGTAAACCGGTGACAGGGTCATAAGGTGGCAGAGGCTCCATTGATTGATGTGAGGAGCGAAGGCTGGCCCGTGTGGTCCGATCCAAAAGACAAGCAACTGTAGCTCAAATTGCTGAAGGTAATGATCTGTTAATACTGTTTTGGCAGCAAAAGGGGGACCAACACAATATTATTTATACCATTATAAATATCATGCACAAGTCACCTGATGTACAATTCGAACTAGGCTTTCGCACATCAGCGCAAAACAAACCACCTAACATTTTTCTCTGATCCATTTTTTTTTTATGACTTTTATTTTATTCTTTCAGGATACATATTGATTATTGCTCATCTACCATCAATTTGAAATATTTCAACATTGTTTTAACAAAGTAACATTAAAGATTCTCTTATTTGTACTGAATACAATAAATACAGGAGTGGATCTGATTTAGTTCCTACTAAGCTCGTTTCTATACGAGATGCTGGTGTTAACTCGCTGCACATGCTGCTGAAGGAACCACTCATCATGTCAGCCTTACAGAGGCTTGGATCCTGAGTCAACAGCAACACTGCGACAAAACTGACCTTGGGAGAAAACAAAACAAAACAAAGAAACAAAAACAAAAACAACTCACGAGCCCCCTCAAACACATGCAATTATATGCACACCCACACACAGGCAGTAAAAACTTTTTTTTACAGAAATTAAATGAAAAGGTAAAAGACACATTAAGGTCAGAACAAGGGTTGTCGCATAAACACAGACAGATGGAGAAACTGACAGACAGTTGGGCCATTAAATCAAACATGATGATACAGTATAGGTATGTATAGGGCTTCGGTACATAAATCCAACACGAAGTGTATTTGGGGCATAAAATACTACATTAGAGTGACTTCTGAGGGATTTAGTGAAGTTGTAGGTGTTGCAGTGTAGTAATGCGGCGCTTGGCAACACCTCAGGAGAACAAGTGACGTGAGACCTGCTTAACACTGTTAGAGTGAGAATAAAACCAGCTATTTGAATAGTAGAGATGTGTGGATTTTACATTTTAACACTAAAATCTAAGACTTGTGTATTGTTGGTCTCGATAAACTATTTTGCTCTGCGGTAAATGAAGAAAGTGGCACAGGAAGCACAGCTTTGTAGAGTACTAAGAAGCAATTACTCCTTTTATAAAAAGCAACACAGAGTTGATCAAAGATGAAGGGTCACCTGTCATTTTAAAAGTGCAGTGAAATAAAGGGACGGAGTTTGTCCCATTATAGTAAGCCATTAAGTCAAGGCAGTTTTGTTCCAAACACCCCTTAAAACACTGAAATGTGCACGGAAGTCACTCTTGCTTTCACCCAATCCCTCCCATTTTACACAAATCCTTACAGGCTTGTCTGTGGAACTTTGTACCGGCCTGACTATACATTTGGTATTTCATCAAAATAATCTTTACTTCACAGTATATAAATTGAACGCTTCAGTACATTTAACATTACACTAAAATGTGATAGAACATTTAATTTGCTTATATCTATATTAATACAGGATGATTTCATGGGAACAGAAACAGAAAGTAGAAGATAGAAAAATCGTAGTTTTCTGTATAAATATTTAAATATACACCCCTGTGAAGGATCATACAGCCTGAAAGCATTTGCAATAACAATGTGGTTAAGAAAATCAGATGATCGATAGAGGGAATATTTTAAAACTTAATACTGGCTTCATTTCAATACCAAAACTGCAAAACCTCTTTGGGAGACGCACTGAATCTGGCCACTGAAATAAAATGCCCACAGGTGTGATGACCATGGGGTAAAGAGGCTCTGCCCCAACATTTATCAGTATGCAGGAAAAATTGGACTATCTTGTTACGATTAAAAATGGAAAAGACTAAAATTTTAGTAAAAATCAATTGCTTAAAAAAAAAAAAAAAAAAAGGAACTTTTCAAAGATAAAATGAAATTGTATGTTCATCTATAATTGGGTCCCTTGGACGCAGCCATAACCATATCCCAACCCACAAGAAGTAGAAAGTAAAGACGACAGGACAAATGGCATGTCCAACAATCAATTGAAGGTCAAAAATGGTATTTTTTAGCTTTGTCAAATCAGCGTAGCCAACATTAAACAAAAGAATCTCTAAATGGATTACATACACCTAACACATAAATCGAAAGAGAATAAAAGGATGAAATCTTAATAAACATTATGCTAGATGATGGGCCACTAGCAGTAGCAGCTCATAAAAGAATTAGAGTTGTGCTATTTGTAGCAGAAAATAAATAAAAACTGCTGCTGTCATTGCAAGTCATGCCCAAGGCTCCAGCAAATCAGAATCCCCCCCTCCCCGACAGCGAGGCTTGAACCCCAGCTTCCCCTGGATTGATGAGTCTGGCTGTTCTTTAATCTCGATTTTCCATTGGCGAGGTGCTTTAATACCTGCAACAGAGATTAATATAGGTTGGTTATTTTATATTATGTAATGTATAAATGATTTGGTACAGAGAAATCAAGAGCGAACAATACAGGAAGAAGAACTCTGTAAGGCGTACTTGCCTGTAGTAATTTGGCTTGAAGGGTCCGTTTTTGTTTAGGCCGAGATACTTGGCCTGCTCATCACTCAGTTCAGTGAGGTGGGCATCAAACGTGGGCAGGTGAAGACTGGCCACATACTCATCTAAACCAGACATACACATGAAGTCACAAAAAAATGCAGTAAAAAAAAAAAAAGAAACACACATTGTGTGCAGCTTCGTGTTTAAATGCAAGAACCAAAAAAATGTGCATCTTTTTTTCAATAATCTCAGCGTAATATGTGCTGGTGTCTACTGTGCTTAGGATGAGTAACAAAGAATACAGAAAGAAAACCACCTAAGTTTCAATCAAGGAGAGTTAATGTGATGAATGCCTAATTTCCGCCATTTTACTAATAACCTTCCGGATATTTCTCTTGGAAATGAAACCGCTTCCTTCTCATGCAATTACTCACAGCTCCCTAAAGTAAATTTTTAGTTCAAGTGTTTACTGTAGAGGTGCTAAAGTACGGGGTTTGAGGGATGGTTAGATAGAACAAGTGAGAGCAAATGGTGCAGTGAGCACTAGCAGCAGTCTCTGACAGGCTGACCTATATTCAGATCTCTTTGCAAAAGCCTGTACTGGGACACACATGGTTATGCTCCAAGCAGGAGATGGCACACATGCTTAATCATTCAGCACAGTACAGTCTGCTGACAAACCGACAAATCCCTCATGACTACACGCAACACGGCAGGAAAAAAAAAAAAATTCACAAACGTGGGCAAAATACCAGGTCGCTCAACAGTAGGTCTGATTCAACAATGGCTAGTTAATTATATTTATATGTATAATATATAATAATAATAATAATAAAAAAAACGTGCATCTTACCCATCTTTTTGGGCAGCAGGTAAACATCCTGTTTGTAGCGGCCCTCTGGAGCATTGTACAGCTCTATCAGAGCCAGAGCCTGGGGGAGGAGACAGAACTTTGTCACCATGACAACAGTGATGGTTGTATGCATGGGCATACACGTGAGTGCATGCATGCACACACTGAGGACAACGTACTGCCTATGAATAAGCAAGCAACATCATCTCTAATTGAAAGTGGAGCGCTTTAATGTAAGTGTAGCTGCTCTGTGTTTCCCACCTGGGTTGTAGCTGTGATTGACAGGACGAATGTGGGTACAGTAGAACAGCTTAGGTTGAGAAGACGACCCTAAATGAACACACGTGCATTGAGATAAATACATTTTTGGACTGAAATGAGCTACAATACATATGACATCTATATGTTGAGGATGACAAATATAACAGTATATAGAACAAATATAGCGATCACTTTTTATATACAAAAATATTTCTATATAACTCGCTTATTTAAAAACAATTATTAAAAATAAATACGATTTCCATATCTAATTTCTTTCTTTTGAAACATGTGAAATTCACAAAACCTTATTTTCTCTGCTGTACCATGTGATAACTCAATATGAATGCCTGATTTTTATTTGATTCATAAGATTCATATGTAAAATCACTGTAATAATGATGTTATATTGATTTGCTCTTTTAATCTCTGGTACACTACTAAAAGCATAATGAAAGCTGCCAGGATAAACATTGCTCACAGACCCACAACTAAACAATGTTGTCTTTATGGGCAAACTGTGATCGAGATAATTAAAAAATAAATTTATACCAGTAGAATCTTTTTTCCCCCCAGTCTTATCATACTGGCATGTACCAATTATATATAAATTTCAACATCTTGTGTGTTTTCTACAGGAGTAGAAAGGAAGATCAAGTAATCTTGGTTATAACCTCACCTCTGCCAGTAACACTATTCTCTTGCCATCAGGCCAAATCACATGGTCCACCTGTGATCTCACACGCTCCCAGGTCAGCTCAGGGGTCCTCAGACTGGCCTAAAACACACAAAACCAACCATCACATGAATGAATTTACAAATGGGATAAGACACACATTAACATAGTACTATTTGTTTTTACACTAGTACAGAAAGCTGTTAGCCATTCAGTCACACAGGGCTTGAGGTCATTGTTTGCTTACCACATCGATCTCAGTGTTGGAGTGCCCCATGTTGCAGACGATGCAGCCGTTCTTCATACGGTCCAGGTTTTCTCTCACCACCACATTCTTGTTCCCTAAGAGAAACAGAACAATCATTGAATCATTGGTTGCTTCTGCTTTGTACATTTAAACAGAATTATTTATTGCAGACTTATGGCAACAAAAAAAAATAAATCTGCATTGTCATTTTAGGAGCACATTAATAGCACATTATTAAATTTACTAAGCAGCTATTACATAAAAAAAAATAAAAAATAAAAAAAAGTGGTTAAATACCTCGCTAAAAAATGCTTTGCGGAAATAAATCAATAATAAAATAAGACAATAAAATTAAAAAGAGCCTATAAAAAGGTTTTTGGAATATTAGTTGGTTCTAAGAAATCTGCAGGCTGTCCAGCTGATAATCAGGTCAAAGCACATTTTGTTTGGTAAATAAATTTTTTTTTTAATGCTGATTTTCTCATATTAAACTGTCTAATGTGGTTGACACTGTAAACATTGACAGCCTCAGATCGCTGCTCCTGACTGATTGGAACCCAACACAGCCCATCCAACTCAAGGTTCAGTGTTGTATTCATGCTGAGATGCTTTTCTGTTCACCGTGGTTGTAACGAGCTTGTGTGATTTACTATATCTTTCCTGGCAGCTTGAACCAATTCAGGCATTTTCCTCTGATCTCTCTTGCCAACAAAGCACTTACACCCACAGAACTGTCACTCACTCAATGTTTTTTTTTTCTCACACCATTCTGTGTAAACTCCAGAGACTGTTATGTGTGAGGGGAAAAAAACCCCACAGGAGATCAGCAGTACATGAAATATTCATGCCAGTCCATCTGGCAGTAACAACCAGGCCAAGCTTAAATCACAGAGATCACTACATTTCCTCATTATGTTTGATATGAACTAAAGCTCTGGACCTGTATGTGCATGATTTTGTGCACTGTGCTACTGCCATATAATTGGCCGACAGTCCAGTTCAATTCAATTTGTATATAGCTTTCGTCCCAAAGTAACTTAAACATGAAGTCCAATTGCAATTATACATTTTAGAATTAAAAATTAGTCTCTATATGTTTATAAAACTTCCTGAGACAGTATGAGGAAGAAACCTTGAGAGGAACCATACTCAAAAGGGAACCCATCCACATTGACTAACACCAAACTGTTCACTGATGAACGCTTGAAGGCAAAAGTGTTCATCGCAAACTGTTTATATTAATTACAGTCTAAAAGCACATTCTTGGTTTTGTATGGATAACTGTATAAAACAGGCAGGTGTACAGATGTTCCTATTAAAATAGATTTTGAGTATACATATGTACAGAAGTGTGAGGACCACAAACCTGTGCAGGTGATAACAATGTCCACTTGTCTGATAACCTCATTCAGTTTGACCAGCTTGAAGCCATCCATGCTGAGAAATCAAAGAGACAAAGATGTGATGAAACGAGTGATCAAGACACTGTTGATAATAGAACAGGTATCAATTATGTTTAACATAATTGATATCTGTTCTATAATTAACAGTGTGAATGTGTGTGTGTGTGTGGAGAGGATAAAAATACACAATCTCCTTTCCCACTAGTCAGAATCAAAATACATTAACCCCCCACTAGACCCCCCCCACCTTTCATAAACAGAAGCTTACCAGGCCTGCAAAGCACAAATGGGGTCAATTTCTGTGACATACACAACGGCGCCCATTGCCTTCAAAGCAGCACAGCAGCCCTTTCCAACCTAAACAAAAAATAAATAAAAAATAAATCAGGCTGTATAACACACTGACGGACATTTAACGAAATAGTTGGTAAAAGCATGCCACCACCTAGTGGCAATACTGGGATTTGTAGCAAAAGCAACAATCATAACTGATTTAAACTCCTCTCATGACAGTGTGTGTAGTACGAGTTGCATTATCCAGTTAACTAGTGGGCTAACACAGTCACTAATAACTGGTTAATAAAAACAGTAAAAAGGCAGACAGTGAAGATTCACAGGCTGAATGAACATAAATCAGCAAATATTTTACAAAGGATGAAGCTCGTTTCTATAGTAATGCGTAGAAAACTTTCTGTTCAGGTAACAATGAAAAATAAGCAAACTCCAATTTATACTAGATGCCACAAATAAATCACTCGGTGGAAAAATCTTAAAGCTGGAAAAACAATTTGTGGCCTACTGACTTTTAACATAAGTGTGATTTAAGATGTTCTTTAATTTACTCTTTTTTTTTTTCCTTTTTTTTTTTTTTTTATTCTTTCATTTTTAATTACTAATTAACTAGGAAAAAGTTACGCAACTCCCGATGTACATATTTACAAACATTATATACAATATAGATGAAGGTTTGTGGATACCTGACCATAAGATTCATGCATGCTTAATGAACATTTAATCAACATTTGCCATTATAATAACCTCCACTCTAATGAGGAAGATGTTCCAGCTTGTGAAGATTTGGGCTCAATCAGCCATAAGGGCATTAATAAAGTCAGGTACTGATGTAGGGAGAGGAGGCTAATTCATCCCAAAGGTGTTCACTAAGGTTGAGGTCAAAGTTCTTTCGCACGCCACTCAGATATTCCACTCTAACCTCTGTAAACCATATTTTCATGGAGCTGGCTTTGTGCTAACATATTTGGGTCTCTTAGTTTTAAGTAAAGGGAAAACATCCAAAGGCATCCTATGCAGTTTGGTGCCTCTGACTTTGTGCGAACAGTCTGAAGAAGAACCGCATATGGCTGGAAAAGTCTCAATACTTTTTCCATATTGAGTATATAATATAATGTGCAGATATATAATGCCAGAGGATGTCAGTGGGGTTGTGGTTGGTGCTCACCTCTCCGTAACCACACACCACCACTTGTTTCCCTCCAAACATCACATCTGTGGTCCTCTTCAGACTAAAGGAACACACAAAGGAATACAAATATCAGATATGGAAATGAAAATGATTAATAGATGTAATAATGCATTATTAGTAAGAGAACAATGTTTAAATATTATTAGAAACATTGATTATTTAAATGTTTTCCAGCCAGAAGCCATTGACTTACCCATCCAGAATGGACTCACGGCAGCAGTAGAGGTTGTCAAATTTTTGCTTGGTGACAGAGTCATTGACATTCATAGCAGGTACACACAATTTGCCAGCCTTTGACAGTTGGTACAGCCTAGAGATAAGGAAAAAACAGAAAACTATATTTACACATGATAACTACAGCATGTCGCTTCATGAACCAAACAATCTCTAGAGTGTAAATAATGTTTAACTAAGGTTTAACTAGGCAAAAACAGCAATTATGTTACAACACTGTGATTGCTACCAGACCACAGACATTCTGTCAAAATTATAGGTTTCACCGGTCTCATTATTTTTTGCTTTATTTTTTTACACCTGGAAACAAACCAATGTCACGTGAGAATAAGCTGAGCAACCTAATACATTGTAATTGTTGTGTAATCGGTCTTTTCTGAATGTTTGTACACAATGCATAATAAAAAAATACATTAAAATATGTTGATTCTAACAGTTTGGGTAAAAATCTAGCAAAGCTTTCAACTTTTCATGATGCAGTAGTCAGTTGTCACTTACACAAAATTATTTTAAAACCTGTTAACATTTAATAACCGTCTACTGATTTATTAACACTTGCTGACAAGCTGACTGAAACTCACACTCACTCACATTTTTGCATTAGTGGAAGATCAAATTAGGTATAAGTGGCATATAGAAACCAATTTAAGGTTTAATTTAAATAGAAATTTCCCACATCAACCACCATGCATATTACAAAAAATAAAAAAATAAAAATTCAAGAATCATGACAACTAAATACAAGAATCTGCTGCAGAGATTAAACAAAACCATGCAGTATCGGAAAGGCATAAAAAGCTAGAATCTTGCCAGTGCAAAGTGCTTATGTGGTTCTTTTTACATGAATCAGAAGAAAAGAGAAATGTGAGAAGACCTATGTCTAAAACAGTACAAAGCTTCAGGAAACAGTAGAACTCTAATCTCATATTTCAAAAACCTCAGTCCTCTATAACCTTTTCAGTAATAGTACATTATGTACTGTACAACAAGTGTAGCTATTCCCGTTTCCAGCCACTAGATGGCAGACACAGTTTTCCAGCCGGGGACCACTGACATTGAAGGACACCACCAGTAAGACTTTGAAGCAAAAGTAGAAAGAAAATAAGATTTGTATTTAATTTTAAATAACTGCTCACCTGTGAACTCCAGTCACACTTTCCTCGACAATGCCTTTGATCTTCTTGAACATGTTGGGGTATTTCTTATAGATCCAGTGTGTCAGATCTCCACCATCATCCAGAATCTAAAGCAGATTTGACAAATGAACAGTTTGGAGGCTTTATAAATCGGAGGAAATAGTCTATAAAACCCGGTATACAGGTAAGCAGACAACCTGCAGGTTCCCCTCTCACCATGTTGGGTTGCCAACCCTCAACGTTCACACAGCGATCGATGCACCACCAGAAATCATCCTCAGACTCACCTTTCCAGGCAAACACAGAGAAGCCTGCCAAAGAGATGACGGAGTCAGAGAGAATGGCAAAACAACACACAGCTGAATGTGAAAAAAAAAGGGACCGGAGTACACTGACCTCCTTCAGCCAGGGCAGCTGCCACCTCATTCTGGGTGGAATAGATGTTACAGGCAGCCCACCTGCACTGAGCACCCAATGCAGACAGAGTCTCCATCAGCACCTGAAAATATGCAAACATAAAGGACTTCAAATATCAAAAAGTGTATACACTTGTGGTTAAAAGGTACGGACTACTTACAGCAGTCTGAGCAGTGATGTGAGTGCAGCCTACGACTTTAGCTCCAGCCAGGGGCTTTTCTCCCTGAGCTCTTTTCCTCAGAGCCATGAGAGCAGGCATCTCTGTAGAGTTGGGAGTAATGAACGAAACATGTCAGCATAGTTGCTACTTGGTTGTGCTTTTAACCAATAAATGAGAAATACAGAGAGGAGAGGAGATTATGAGTGAGCAGAAAACTCTGGTTATTAGGGGTGAAGTAGGAAGCACCATGTAGTCTGTCAGTGCACACTGAACATATGGGCCCCTCAGCAGCCAAGGAAGAGCACAGCATGTACCACTCCACCCACAGACACATACACATAAAAGTATAAATAATAATATATATATAAATAATAACCACCAGCTCAGATGCTGTTGAATACAATACAGACTAAAGTGGTTTATACCTTGCTCAGCAATTTCGATCTCTCTGCGACCAAACTCGGCCTGCTTGATGTTCTTAATGCAGAAATCTCCATTGCCTTTGGAGTTCTTCTGCTGCTTGTCTCGAGGTGATGTCTCATCATCTGAGCTATCAGTGTAGGAGGCAGCTGGTGAGAAAAGGAACAGTGCATGATCCAAAAATCCACTTAGACTACTAATGGTCTGTAATGAGAGCGTATTTTACTTCTAATTGTTATCCTGTTCTCTCAGAGATCAACCTGAAGATCTGACAAAACGCTTTCCCCTAAACTGAGACCAACACACAAGCAAGATCTCCCGAGAAACCCCTGGCCGTGCTACTCCTGAAATTATAAATGTCAGCTATATGTAATGGCTGAATGAGTGTGTCGGTGTATGATTTTGTACCTGAGCTGTAGCTGTCTGTAGACGACTGAGAGATGGAGCGAGACAGAGAGCGGCGTCCGATCTTGGTGGGCCGTTTGTTGAACTCCTGCTTCTGGTCTGCAAACTGGATCTGCTGCACAGTGCAGAAAAGGAGAAAGAATGAAACTATAACTAGTTTTATAATAACCTAGTACTAAAATATCACAAATTTATTTACTAATCAACTATTTCGAACCTTCAAGCAAAAATTTAAAACAAACAAAACAAAGCTGTACACTAAGACTCCAAAAGTCAAGCTCTCGGAGTTGAATGCTGGTCAATCACAGTGCGCTAATCAATCAAATCTTGTTATTAAAAAAATTTAAGAAAAAGATACAAGAATGTCATTGACCCCATCTTTATCTTTCTTACACATAAAAAAAAACGTTCCGCTGCTTAAATCAATTGCACAGTAAAAGCCTGTTGCCACAACTCTCACTAGTTCTACATTCACAAGATTTAGCAAGGCCTCTTCTCCAAAACCCTACCCTCTGACCAATCAACAGTGCGGGGCCAGGAAGTAGAACAGACCCTGGCTTCTCCAGGCAGAAAAACGTGCCTTAAGGCTTTGCAGAAGCAGTGATAATGTTCCCCATGAGGCGGGTGTCTGTTGGATGTGTGGGTAAACTGATGTTACTATTCATGGCATGGCAGCTGGCAGGAAGAGAGCGGCGTCTATGTTGTGAGAGGATTAAAGTACAGCATACAGAGATAGTGCCTCTGTTTATGACATTATCTGAATGAACAGTGGCCCTCAAATCATTCTGCTCCATCAAGTGATATTAAAAATGGCAGTCTTACTCTAGTCTTATGACGCAAATGATACGTAACATTAATGATTATCCACTGTAATCATCAACAACAAATAAAAAAAAACCGTGTGCATACTGATATGACAAGTTCTGTACTCGAGGTCATTTTTCTGCATATCTGGCTAAAGAAAATATGCTCCGGATTAACGATTAACTCCGTGCTGCTTATTTTAGGCACACTTTACTGGAGATGTCTTCTTCTATTCCAATAGCCGTAAAGCCTTAAATGTTTAGTCTGCAAGTGCGCACTCGTCTAAAATAGACTTCCGTTGGATGAAGCAATGGTTTGTGCTAGATACTCATGATCTGCTAACTACTACTGTGAACATAGCAGTCAGGAAACTGTTAACCCTTCCTGAACCGTCCGTTCCTTTAACAACCGTACGAAACTAAACATGGAAAACGTCTGGAAATGTCAGATACTGCATCACCAGTGATAATGACATGATCTTGCCCCATTTTGCCAAAACACTTATGTAACCCATAATATTAAGGAAAACAGGGATAACTTTGGGTTAGCTGGCAAAAGGTCTCAGCCTATGTTGAAGCCCACACAGCGTGACACGTACAGCATACAGCCATGACTCACACACACGGTCTCTCGGTCTCACACGCATGCATGCAGAAAACCTTTTATTTATGCTTCATATAAAAAGGGATCTTGACTCACCAAGTGAGATGTGTAACACAACAGCCTTGATTAAAACACACGGAACCGTGACTCACATGGAGAGAAAGGCCACTCTGAGCCACTCATATGTCACTTTTCATTGTCAATGTTTCACAAAATGCTAACTCGCTCTACCGCATGAACATTAACACGGCCTCAAAGGAACAAGGTTAGACAAGTTTGTTTTTCATTCATCTTCAAGAACTGCTTTATCCTCGTCAGGGGCATGACATGAAACAGGAGACAGGAGAGTGATAAAGCACTATTTAATTATACACACACCCCATACATAAAGACACTAGCATGGCTTTCCCACACACAAGTACATACAACAAATATTTCATTAGGAAATTCCCCATAGCAAGAAACAAATGAATGCATTAGGACCCAGACTGGCTTATACAAACAGCAGATCAGTTGTGCCAACACAACAGTGAGACCGGAGACATTTTCCAAGCTGCTGCTACAATTACATATCAAATCCACCACCTATCATCACAATGAATGCATGTAATATGTTCTCCGCTAGTGTTAAACTCTCACCAGCTCGATCTGGCAGTTAGCCATTAACACTGCTGACACTACAGGGTTTACAGAGGTCAGCGCTGCTTTGAGAGACTTGACTGAAAGTACACATGAGCATTTATCTGCCTGCTTTTCCCACAGGTACTTTTCCATCCTGAGGTCTGAACCCCACCCAGCAAGCTGATCCCCTTACCTTTTCCACGAGAGACTCGCTATGTTCTCCATCCTTATTTTTCAACATGATAAGGGGATAGAAACTGAAATAAGAACAGAGCGACAAACCCAGTTCAGCCTGGCAACTTCTACCCGATTCACTCGAGGCCAGTCCTGCCTGGTTCTGCTGCCCATCCTACACAATGCTCAATTGTTCATTTCTTATACCTCTCCAATCAGTCCTTTAATTGTTTAAAGCCTGGAAAGAACAGAGCGGTTTGAAATGAAGGTTAGCAGTGGCCTCGTTTGGCTTTACCAATATTTTAACTAGGCCATAGTGTGTCCAAAGTATTAGTGTGCACACTGAGGATTTTTCAGGTAAGAGTTTATGAGGTGATTATAGTATTTTCTTGTTTCCGGACAGTGGTCTTTGCCAAGGACACTTGCGTCGACTGCAGGCGTTCAACAAAGCATGCATTGTGCAAGATCTTAAAGAGCAGGACATATGAGCAGGAGGTGGCAGGTCACGCTGCTTCAGCAACCGCGTTATAGGACCTCGGTGGAACATGAAATGCCAGGTGTCGCTTCAAAAGGATTGATTGTCTAGTTAAACGTCATCTTTAAACCAAGAGCTCTCCAATGCAGCTTTAGAGAGGAATGAGATTTCACCTTCAACCACAAGAGACACAAAAGGTTGAAGTTTTACCATAGATTTCAATGAATGATTCACAAAAACATTAACTTGGGTACAATCTGTCCTGGTGTATGCTCTTCTGAGCACACAAGAAAAACAGGAAAAAACTACAACTTTGAGAAAGGTAAAGGTGGTTTCGACTCATTCATGAAGTAACAGCAGAAAAGTTGATTGCCATTTTAACATGGCTGAGTTTAACACACCTGCTGACTCTGAACCATCTCAAAAGGAGATTAGACACCTAGCCAAATGATTAATCTTTCTTTGAGAAGCCTTGGCAGCGTGTAAAGATAGAATCATGATCTTGCTAACAAACACATGCTAACGTCACATGACTGCCCATGTACAATAGAAGTTTCAAAGTATTTTTTATTTATTTTATTTATTTATTTATTTTAAAGATAGCAGCATATTGGTCTGCATATTAACATGGGAAAAGGAAAAGTTACAGAAAAAGTCTCCAACAACCATTTTGATTTTACTTTAAATGCTGAAACTGAGGCATTTTAATCTCTGATAATATAAGTGGATTTGGGATTATCAGAGAAAATCCCTAATAATGGCAACACAAAAAAGGTCATATGTTACTACAGAGGGACATATCCAGGCTTGAGCTGCACATCAAAGCACTAAAACAAAAAGATTTGTCTTATGTAAAAGTGTGGCATGCGAGAGACAGCCGGCAGAGGAAATGAACCTGCTAGAGTATACATAAGCCTAAAAACACCACTGAAGGGTTCAGAAGTCATGACTACAGAAATGCATTTTGCTCAGCAAATACAATTTGAGGAGCTAAATACTGACTGCTGGGATCACGATTTCAAAGACTAACTTGAAGGCAACACTTTATATAGGATTCCAACAAACTGCTCTAAAGCTCCTAAGGCTTTATATGGTTGTTAAAGTGACCTATTTATTTAAATAAAACAAGAAGACACTGGAAAAGCACGGGTTTTAAAGGTCTTAGTTCAAAGAACTGCCTTTTTTAAGTCCTGGTATTTGGCTTGTTTCCAAATCAATGAAGCAACGTGTTCAATCTTGGGTGGGGGTGGGTGGGGGTGGAGTTCAGTCCATTAAACCAGCTAAGAACGAGAACCCCTGAGCCGGATCACCTTATTGTATATTTTGGTGGATATTTACATAAATATAGGCTTTTCCTATAGGGGCCACTGATTTAATGCAACAATCCACTCTCTCTGAGAACAACAAGTTTTAACTGATAAGGCAAGATTATAAAAAGATGATTTACAACAGACAAAAAAAAAAAAAAAAAAAGGCATGTGGTACTGTAACAAACATCAAGAAAAGTGCTATCTACCCTTCCTCACATTTATGAGTTCATAGACATGATTGGTTACTACCACTGTGACTGAATTCACTTAATTCCCAATCACTGTCGACCAACACTAGGAGAAACACTTTCACTTAAGAGCCCACAGTTCTGCAATGTAATGGCATTTGAATACTTCTTGGGCTTTTAGATTTTGCCTAAATAAACAAAAACCAAACTATTGATTAAATAAAGGCTACAGTGGGTTATGTACAAGGACGTTTCTTATTATAGTTCTATTGAAATGTTGGCTGGGCTTTGAGGGAAATTGGAGCTAATAAATATATTTTCAAAAAATACTGGGTTTACCATTGCTAGATCATCACTAGAGTGTTGATTGTGTAACGTAACCTTGAGAACCTATTTACACTGGAACGCAAGAATGTACTTCCTGAAAAAACACTTCAGATTGTCTTATTGGGTTTCTGGTCACTAGTCTAAGCCTACATTTTATTTTTTTATTCCATAATTTGTTGTTTTGTTTCCATTTGAAAATTGTACCATATAAATGTCAGTTTTAAAGCTCATCAGTTAAAACTGAAATGTTTCTGCAGAAATCACTGTAGCTAAATGTCAAAATCTAGATGACTACTGTCACTTATCAACCTTTACTAATCATTCCCTTCTGAAAGACCAATGAGTTCTTGGTGATCCATCCTCAGAATCTAGAGGGGTCACGTTTCATTGTGGAAAGCGTCAGTTTCCTAGAGTCCACAAGAATGAAGTTTACAAAGGTTCATATAACTAACAAAAGCTGCAAAGAACCTGGGAGAAAACAGTCCTTTGACTGTAAAGCAATCTCTTCAAACAAAAAATAGGTCCATGCTATTGCTTATGTTAAAGAATGTACACTATAGGCCATTGAAATGATGTAAACAATAACAAGTTCAATCATAACTTATTTCATACATCATTTCATAGGTTTTGTATTGATTGTTAGATTAGTTGAAGTGTTAACAGTGTGTGTGTGTGTGTGTGTGTGTGTGTGTCAAGTCAAGTCAAGTCAAGTTTATTTGTATAGCGCTTTTCACAACAGACATTGTCTCAAAGCAGCTTTACAGAAAACAACAGTGAAGGTGAATGGTGTGCGTTTGTCCCTGATGAGCAGCCGTGGCGACAGTGGCAAGGAAAAACTCCCTTAGATGATATGAGGAAAAAACCTTGAGAGGAACCAGACTCAAAGGGGAACCCATCCTCATATGGGTGACATCAAAAGTTTGGTCATAAATCTTTCAACAATACAGAACAATTTGTGATCATCATAGATCCAGCATCAGCTTCTCCATGCCAGGGCCTTTAAACACTCGGCATCTACTTCTCCATGATCATCCATAGGTCCATAATCTTCACGAGGTGGGACGTGACTGGAGCTGGCCAAACCTCAGGATGCCTCGGGATGGGGAGAGAAAGAGAAGCAGTGGAGAGGAATTAGCGTAGCTGCTGTTCATGATATTAACAGCACAAGTTGATAATGTGCATGTGATCAGATGTTCTGGAGCACAAGGTTGTGATGTGATGTGTGTGATGTGTGTTATGTGTAGGCTTTGCTAAAAAGATATGTTTTTAATCTGCACTTAAACTGGGAGAGTGTATCTGAACCCCGAACACTGTCAGGAAGACTATTCCAGAGTTTAGGAGCTAAATGTGAAAATGCTCTACCGCCTTTAGTGGACTTTGCTATTCTAGGAACTACTAGAAGCCCAGAGTTTTGAGATCTCAGGGAGCGTGACGGATTGTAGCGTGTTAAGAGACTGGATAGATACATGGGAGCCAAACCATTTAGTGCTTTATAAGTGAGTAGCAGTAGTTTGTAGTCTATTCGAAACTTAATAGGAAGCCAGTGTAGGGACGATAAGATTGGGGTTATATGATCGTATTTTCTTGACCTAGTAAGAACTCTTGCTGCTGCATTCTGAACTAACTGAAGCTTGTTTATTAATGATGCAGGACATCCACCTAGTAATGCATTACAGTAGTCTATTCTAGAGGTCATAAACGCATGGACGAGCTTCTCTGCATCAGATATAGATAACATATTTCTTAGCTTAGAAATATTTCTAAGGTGAAAGAAGGCTGTTTTTGTAACTTGATTGATGTGATTTTTAATTGATGTGTGTGTGTGTGTGTGTGTGTGTGTGTGTAAGAGGGTTTGAATGCTTCATCTGAGCTGTGTGTGTGTTGTCACGAATAAACTAGGTGCACGCAATTCAATGCTGGCTAACGCGTCTTTGTTTATTTCATTCATCATGTGGTGTTGGTTTTTAGATAAAAGTCAAGATCCTCAAGTTGCTAGTCGGCGTCCAGCCTTCACTGCTCTAATCCAAGCATCACGTTGGGTCTTATTTTTCAGAAATTTGAAACACTTTCATTTCCGACAGCAATTTAGTTCCTGGTCTTCGAGAGCATGAACAATGTGGTCCTAGTTTTCATTATGATATATTTTAATCGCAAGGATGAATAGTTTTCGCAATATCCCTGGCGAAAGGCGCAATGTTATGCACAGTGTTTTGAATGTCTGCGTTAGTTAACCTGAAACGTCCACGTCCTCATGAATGAATTGCTATTGATACGGTCTATACATTAAGTACAGCTGAGGCCTCAGTAACACATGTTAAGAGGTCAAACAACTCCCAATGTCACGCTGTGGTCAGAAATAATAAACATACACATATGGTCCACATCTGATTATAGATATGGTGGGAATGTGAAAGAGAAACAGAGCGCTTTCCTAATGGAGCCACTCAAGTGACAAAAATAATAAGAACCTCTCACTTTTTCATCTTTTCATTATGAAGCATTTGTACTTGCCATCCTGAGGTTTAAATGACTCATTCAGCAGATAATAAGACACAGTTAACAGTTTGTGCTAGAACGTTCACTTCAACAATATTGGGAAGGTTACATAAGATACTTACAGCTTACTGAATCCTTCTGGGCAAGATTTCTGTTAAAATGGGGCGTTTTTGCAATTTAATGGCAACTATTAAATATTCTCTATTTTAATGAAGAACATAAGTAAAAAAAAAAAAAAAAAAAATTTTACAGATGTCCCTGGACATCTGAAACGAACTGGTACAAAAAAGGTTTACACAAGCCAAATTACTGACTGGCTACGAACGTATATTTCATACTTGAGTTTTTCTAAATACTATGCTTGTAAATGATTCACGGACAATTGACAAACTGCCATCAAGTTATCATTTAGTGCACTACATTATAAAAGTGGAAAACATCCTGCCTTCGATTAGGAAGCATTAAAGAAAGTCATTTGTCATCTCCTACACAATGTGATGCAGTGTAATTACTGTTCAGGAAATACAGCAATCATTGACACAAAGTGGGAGAAGAAGCTGTGAGAATGCAATGGGTAAAAAGAAGTCCTAGTTAAAATAATAACGTGCGAAGATCAGAAATTATATTTGCACACTGAAACACTAACATCCTTCCTTAATTAAATAAATAAAAGTATGTCTATAGATTGATTCATTAACTGTTCTTTAACAATAGCAATAATTAATCAAATTGCACACCTACTGGATGCATTTGTTGGCCTGCAAATGTTAAAACAGTCAAATTGGACAAGATAATAATGACTGCAATGCAATTAGTTTCTCGTTAATAAATCATACATCTTTAGACACTGGTATTTGTTCCATCGAGAACAAGATGACATTAGTACAGTTTTGACTAGCCTGGTCTTTCCAACAAATAAAGCATTAAAAGACCTTGAAGCAATGAGCAAGAGTCGATCTTTGATACTGCCATCCCCCCATCCCCATCCACCCGCAGTCAAAAGACGTAGAAGGTGAGGTTTGATGAGTTCATGCTTAGTATCCATAAACAAAAGGCAGTCCAAAGGGCAGCAGTGGAAAAAGCAGAGCGTCACAACCTCATACTGTCATAACACCTTTAGTACATTCGATTGATCTGATATCGCACTAACGTCTTTGGAAAATGAAGAAATCGAATGAAGCAATATAGCATTGGGTTAAATGTGTTGTACAAAATGTGTGTGTAAAGTAATCCCTCCACGTGAAGTGTGTTCTTGCTCAGCTGCAGGGTAGGAGGGTGCCACGTAGGTCGATAAAAAAACTTTTATGCGGAGCCATCCGATACGATTCCCTGCCAATAATAAAACAAACTTCCTCTCTCTTCTGCTGAGGGATGCCTCTTGATGCTGAGCATCAGCTGTGCTTTTTGGGGGGGGGGGAAGTCAGTAATGTCAATAAGAGCCTTTACAATGCAGTACTGCAGGACTTTTAACAGGGTCTCAAATCAACAGGAACATAAACAATGCTGATAAAGAGTACATAAAATTAAAACTAGAATTAGTTAACTACATACAAAACTGAGAATCTGAAGCGAGGAGTTAGATAACTGTTAGGCAGCTTTTTATTAGCTGGGACTGGGAGTTTTTCCTTGCCACAGTCACCACTGGCTTGTTCATTAGCGACAAACTTACAATTATAAGGAACAAACGTATACATTCTTTATTACCACTTTATCCATGCAAAGCTGCTTTGAGACAATGTCCATTGTTCTAAGCTCTATACAAATAATTTAAAAACTGTTCCGAAGAAATCGGGCCGCCACATCAAGACATAAGCCATCAGGCTCCTCAATACACAGAACTGAAATGGAACAAACGAACGCACGCACTCACTCAAATGTGTGTTACCGAACTGTACAACCTGAAATTAACATATACTCATTACTCATCTCAATCCATTTCACCATCATTTATTTATTATTATTTATACTTGACCGCATTACACTGTTTACCTGTTGATTTTTGCACCTTTGTGTTATAGTATACGGTTTACATGCCGTCTTTTGCACCTCGTGACTCCTGCTGTTTCTTGCACTGCATTGTATCTGTTTATATTTACTCCCAGTTATAGTTTTTACAGTTCTCCTCGCACAGTACTGTATAATCAAAGTATACAGTAGGTTTACTGGTCGGCGCCATCTTGGGTTTTGTGTCTTGTGTTGTGTTGTCTGTCTGAACTGTCTTTACTTTTTTTCATCTGCACTCGATGCACTTTACGTGTTGTGTTGTGTTGTAGCTCTATGTTGTTGTTTAGTGTAGCACCAGGGTTCTGGAGGAACGTTGTCTCGTTTTTACTGTGTACCACTGTGCATAGTAGAAATGACAAAAGCCTCTTGACCTGACTTTCATCTGTATCTCCTGTCAGACGAACTTAACACTCCGAATAAAGTGAACATCAGCACACAGGATTTAACATCGAGGCCTTTTTATGGTGGGGGTGGAGCCAATTTCAGGGCAAAAAAAAAAAAAAGAAAGTAAAATAAACCTTTTATGGGGGTTGTATGGTTTCTAACTGTGCTTCCAGAGCTCAAAACTTTCTAAACACACTTAAACCATCACATTTCATTTTTCAGTACCTCAGTCTAAAACTCCAAATCAAAAGTATATATCAATCTACTCTGGTCAGCATCACAGGACAAACACCATCCTCTGACTAGAGCGTCAGCTTCAATAAAACTCTGTGCACGCAGATGGCTATAAACCTGTTCCTGTGAGTCAATTTTAAAAACCTTTGTAGGTGCAGCCCATGTCAAGAGGTGGTCATTGTCTTGAGGCTTGTGGATAAAAGCTTTTATTTATGTGCCAGATGGTGTCCCTCTGAGGCTCTGAGTAAGCGCTGAGTGAGAGAGTGATGTTTCTTTAAGTCTGGATAGGGGCCTGACCCAGCATTAAACACGTCTTCTTATGAGGTATGCTGCATGTGCAGTAGTGATGAGTGGCGACCAGTTCATGCACAGGAATCACACAATAGATCCTACAGAGACCTCAGTGGCTCCAGAACAGTGTGGTGATCATTTACAAAGCTGTGAAAAGATTGTGCTGTGATATTTAAATTCATGTATGGCCTATTTCCCCCAGTTGAAACTTGGGCTAGATAGAAATGGAAAGAAGAGAAAAATAAATGAAAAATTTTAACTTAAAAAAAAAAAAAAAAGAATC
The DNA here is from genome assembly GCF_946808225.1 of Silurus aristotelis. Taxonomy (NCBI): domain Eukaryota; kingdom Metazoa; phylum Chordata; class Actinopteri; order Siluriformes; family Siluridae; genus Silurus; species Silurus aristotelis. The sequence goes on along the minus strand of NC_139597.1, from coordinate 10,021,911 downwards.
AGCCTTCATATTTTTTTTCCATCCCACAAAAACTCGACTTTAGAAAAAGGCCATGTCCCTGAACAAGTCTGTGGCGTTGAAAGTTTAAACCCAATCTGAAGAATATTTGTGATTTATGTGATCTCTGTTCTTCTGCAGGAAGCCAGATTTTTTTTCTCTCCCCCCCCAAAAAAAAAAAGAGTACATGTTTGTTCTATACACGGTGCACTCATATAATATTGGCACATGTGTCAATTTGTTTAATAGTGAAATCTGCTTAAAATACGCCACGATTGAGTCTTTGGGAAGGATATTGATTTCAAACATATATAAAAAAAATCAACACAGGGAAAAAAATTTACTGAGCACAAATTAAAAATGGTCCTACCATGGCCATCCCAGTCCACTGACTTGAACCCCATAGAAAACCTGTGAGGTGAACTGAAGCGGAGAGACCACCAGCATTGATCTCGAAATTTAAGGGATCAGGAGAGATTCTGTATGACAGGATGGTCTCAGATCCCATGCCAAGTTTTTCCAACTCTTCGGGCATTATAGGAGAAAACTCAGAGCTGTTTACTTGGCAGAGGGAGGTGGCACAAGGATTTGATTTAAAGCGTGCCAACTGGGGATGCACCGAATTTGTGTACCCCGGAAATGGCATTTCGGTTTTTGGCCCGAAAGAAAGAAAAAAAGGGGCCGAAAATACAAACCGGAAAGATGTCGCCCTTAACCGCACTGTACGGCTTTTTCTTTATGTTTTATTTTGAAATGATCCCAAACTTTGGCAACTTTTTGAGTAGTATGGAGAAGGACGATTCGCTGTGGCGCCCCCTAAGGGGAGCAGCCAAAAGAAGAAGAAGAATTGCTCAAGTTACTCGAGGAATCGTTTCAGCCCAATGCAATGGTTCATTAAGCACCTCGGTTCGGTTTCAATTTCAATACCGTTAAGGGGAAGAAATGGCAAAACAAATTCCTTGTCGTTTTTTTTATTAACACTGTATTATTGTTTGTGAACAACAGTTTACATAAAAAAATTTTTTTTATAAAATGCCTGGTTTAAATAAAAAAGATTTAGATATAAAAATGTATTTGAATAAATCAAATTATTGCTATATACTTTTTAATTATATTGATAAAATTAAGTAATCAATTAAACAGACACAAATTAAATTAATTAAATACAATTTAAGAAATGAAAAAATGCAATTAAATAGTTTACATTTGTTCGGTTTGTTACATTTGAGTAATACATGTATATAAATGTGTGTGTTTATGTTCAATATAAAACTTTCTAAAGATATGTCCTACTTACTACAGTATGTTCTACTTATTTCAACATACTTTAACAAGTGTCTTCATTCTTCCATCCTTCACTCAATTGATATGTAAAATATGGTGATATGTGGTCAGGATTAGACAGTCCTCAGAGTTAGACTGTCGTAAAAACTTTGACGACGACAGGAAGTGCAAGTGATTTCGTGCATGAGCAAAACAAATTTGTGTTTGAGTGAGTAGTCACAGCGACTCTGTGAGTCGGAGACTAAACAAACTTGAGTTTCGCCACTTCGCCATCTTCGTGAGAAAACGCATGTAAAGAGAATTGCATTGTACACCTGCTCTGTGATGAAAGCCAGACGAGAAGAAAGATTAAGTTCGGTACAAATTTGTGTACAGTTACACCCCTATCGGCATATATATGCCAACTTGCAAATAATCTACATTGACAATATTAGTGGAGGGCACTGTATTTAAAATGTATTTATTCTAGTGACGTTAAACCAATGGTCCGTCTCAACCGATGGTAAAACAAAGCCATATAAAGTTGAGACAAGCTACCATTTCCCTTGTAATTACCACATTAAATGATGCCAAAATGATCTGCTGATAAACCAGAATTCAAAAGTCCTTTATACAGCTGCCAGAATGTGAAAAGATACTCAGCACATATTACGCAACTGTTGTGGCTTAAATCGGTACTCCACCCAAGATCAACCAAGTTCATGCACAAAGTGAATTCGGTCTTGGAGCAGCCCTTCGTGGCAAGGTGTTTTTGAAACATGACTTTTTTCAGGTATTAGATAAAAGAGGGCGAAACATCTTGCAGGAGTGAAAAGGCTAATGCTTAAAAAAAAAAGTGCCAAAGAATCTTGTGGGGACATGAGATACGAGTCAGGGCATGAAACAGGAAGCCTCGCGTGTTTATTTATCCATGGCTAAGGATTTTTAGAAAGATGAGAACCATGTATTACGTTACACTACAGCCACATTAACTGCTTCAGGTAATCATTAAAAGGTCTGGGCTTTAGTTTGGGCTGGCAATGACGTCTACATCGTGATCAATTAACACTGCAATTTGATTTACACAATTTCATTATGGGATAGAGTATTAATGAAAGCTAAAATACAAATTACAAACAGACTGCTTGAATAAGTTACAAATGACCATTTCAAGTGGTGGATTAAAAGTTTAACTAGGAATGAGTTAAAATGTTTCATCTGAAGATCTGAATAATAGTAATAAGGATTTTCTCACTTCAATTCAATAAAAATCCAAAGCACACAGAACTGATTTGATGCAGTAAACCGTGTGAAGGGGTGAGGAGGTGTGACGGCTGGCTGCGGTTTATGAGGATTTTGCGCTTGGTCTGCATCACTTTGGATTAGCTGCAGGTCTGAATGCGATTCAACAGATGCTGCTGGTTTGTGAAAATATACCTCAAAATAGGATCTGTACAAACATCTTGCCCAGCCACCCACTGTGGTCTGACTCAGTGGTTGAGCTTTGAAGGTTAAACATCAAATAGGGTCAAATTCAAGACTAATTAACCCAATTACACTCTCAAATTCTTACTCAGAAAGTTTAAAGTGTGTCCTCAACATCGAGCTCTGCAAACAACGCACATAAATCACACATCACTTCTTATACAAGTTTCTAGTAGTGTTAACTGTAGATCAATCACAACAAACACAACAGCTCGTCACATCTAGAACTCTGATCATACAGTTTGTTACAAGAAACTGAATACATTATAAACCCATGATCGATAATGTTAACTTTGTTGCCGACAAAACATGCTTTCATGAAGGTGTCCATGAGATTATTTCTCGCTTTGTAGCTCAAACCAGCTAAGCTTGAAACTTCCACTTTCTTGTTCAAGGAGAAAGCAGCACAACTCTAGTTAGTTAGGACTTAACTTGGCTAGTTACATGTGCTGGGAGTTAAATCACAACCAGGCAACAAAAAAAAAAACCTTTGTGAAAATTTCTCTCGAGTATGTAATGGGAAGCAGCAGCTGCAGCGATTCATCAGGCAAACCGAACATACAACTCCTTCTCGAGCAAAAGACAGACGACCTGCACAAATGACAACTATAATCCTTTTTAAAAACATACAAGAAACAAAGACTTTATGGTTGGCACAGAGCTCTGTAAAGAAATCATAAGCAAGCAACAGCTTTTTCCTGCAGTCGGGCAATTATGACCTCGTTATATTGAAAACTTAGAGCTGAAGTTATAGTTAAATACAGGTTTGCCTGAGCATGTGGAGATGTAATATAATAATATAATACTGAAAATAGAGTGCAGAGCTATAATAAGTTAAACCCACTGTTGGCGTGAGGGTCATATTTAGTCTAGTTGGTTTAGGATAGCACGTTTTTAAATAATTTGTCTGTCTATATGTCGCACAACATGTGGGAATGAAAAGTGTTTGGCTACAGGCAGAAGAGAGTATTTTTTCCCTGTAAAGAAAAGCCCAGATCTTGGTAGCACCAGGCAGAGAGGAAACAGTCCAGACACAATAGTGGCTCTATTGTAAGAATTCTTTGTGACACAGCTTTTTTTTTTTTTCACTGAGGCATCGTCACGAGTGGCTACATTCCTCTGTGAACAATGCAACATAAAGTATTAATGAACACAAAGCAATATTAAATCAATATGCATCCATTTTGAGCATTATGTGCAACTTAACTGTTGTAGTTAAATGTGTGAAGCAAATAGAAAGAAAAATGGTTGGAAAATGGTCCAAATGGTCCAAATTAACACAAAGTATATGAAAAGGCAGGTATTTTATAGCAAGCTACACCAATCTGCCATATCCAGTGACAGGTGAAATTCATTATTTTGATTATCTTGTTAAAATGGCACTTGTCAAAGGGTAGGATAAACTAGACAACAAGTGAACAGTCAGTTATTAAAGTTGATGTGCTAAAAATGTGTAATGTAGGACATTTCCAATATATCATGACGGGGGCATAAACCAAAAGCTAAATAAGAAACACAGAAATGAAGTCCACCTGTCTTTCCCAACAAAGGCTCAATAATCCTGCTGCATATGAAACATGACCAACTAGATATCAAAGGCCTATTGGCTTCATTTCACCTACTGGTCTTTTTATTCAGTTTTGAAGTGTACTTATGATGAAGAGCAAGTACGTCACAGAGCACAGCACTCAAGCCGCTTATCAAGTCCAACCATAGAGACGAAAGCCCTTGTGCACTGATCTGCTGTACGAGAGGAAATCTGGAAATTATTCAGATGAGCAAAGTACACACAATAATCCACCCAGGAACAAATAGGTGCTAACAATTAAGCCATAAAAATAATAGCCACACAATTTCCTTTGCACAAGCCAACCTTTATAATGCAGCAATATGCGTCGAACCTAGTCATCATGCAGGTATCACGGCCCAGTGAACAAAATCACAGTCATTTCCTATTTCCAGGGCGGCATCTGTGGGATTCACTGCCAAGACCAGCGAGATGGGATTTTTGACAGCAACAAGCCAGGAATATATAAATATTTGGTCCAGAGAATTGAGAGTAAACAAGCCTGACAATCTGCATACGACAATTATTGCTTCATTTCGAATCCAATTAATGCAAAACATTCGTCCTATAAAGTAAATCATCAGCAGACATGAAGCCATGAATTTGCATTACATTACCTATAATCTTATAGATTTAACCACACACACACACACCTCCCTCATGCCCCATTAATTTACATTGCATTTAGAGACCCACTCTCTCATACCTCGTATCTCAATACTAAAACAAAAAAATTATATATTTTAGTGTATTATGAGGGGAACACCATCATCAGCGCTGCTTCTGCGGTTTCTTAAGGTACAAGAAACGCGTTCGGCTTATTATCATCATCTAAATATCCCTATATGTACAAATTGACTCTAAACATTTACTGCTATAGAGTACTATACAGCATCATGGCTAGGACTGAAGAAAAGAGATGGGAGAGATGTGAAATATACTGCCCCATCTAAAAGTGCTGGAACAGCAAGATCAATACTTTGGCCTAGGTTCACGGTGTTTCTATTTCAGTGTTTCTTTCCTCAGAGTCAATTAACTTTACACCATAGTGATAAACGGTGCCTGTCCACATAGTGGAGAAATTCTTAAGGAAAAAATCATGTTGGAAACCACACGGGTGAAAAGTGGAATTTGGTGTGAGAACCAATGCAAAAATCCCTTTAAACCAATAATAAAGTGTGGGCATTTGTGACATCATTACGACTGACATTTAAAAGAGCCTTTATCTGTCATGTATACATTACAGCACAGTAATAAAAAAAAAAAAAAGTCTAACTTTCACAATGGCTTGCCATTTATTAATACCACTCAAACCCCTAATTATATGAAAAAAGGGCTAATATTTATGATGCCCAAAAGAGTTTTGATTAAGACCACACGGAAGAGAAATCTAATTAATGCAGTTATTGTGAATGCTGATTGTTTACAGAAGCACTGAGTCATTAGTGTTCACTGCAGGGTGGATGCTTATGACCTGAATGATCTGCAGTGTGCCACAGGAACGTGGCACGTTTCACCGCGCCAAATCCGTGTGCACATTATATGGCACACAAGTCTGATTCTTTTCATTCAAACTGCTGAAACTAGGATCTCAATTAAAAAAAGCTACAGCTTCCTCAGTGTTAAAGGCACGGCCTTCAGTGTCCGACACTGCTTCAGTCTTATTTTTCTCACCAGGCTATAAAAAGTTAAACATAAATACAACCTACGTAAAAAAAAAAATTACAAACAGAAACTAGGCTATTGTATCATTTCAGGAGTATGCATTATGCTCTACAGCTTTCTGCAATACCTATATTTAGAATATATACAAACAGCAAGAAACCATCTCTATGGGTGTGTCTGAAACATACAGTATCTCACAAAAGTAAGGACACCCTCCCATTTCAGCAATCTTCTCAAGGGTCAAAACTATAGAACTGAACCTTAAATATATTTCAGATTAGTCAATGTGCAACTTGTATAGCTGTATAGATTCACTGTTCTCTAAAAATAACTCAACATACAGCCATTTTTGTCAAAATAACTGGCAACAAAAGTAAACATGTAAAACTGTGTCCAGGCAGTTGTCATCTTGGTGGTGTGTTGGAGTCATTATTATGTTGGAAAACTGGTGTTTGGCCCGGTTTCTGAAGAAAGGGCATGATGTTCTGCTTCAGAATGTCACAGTACATGTTGGAATCCATGTTTCCCCTCAATGAACCACAGCTCCACAGTACTAACAGCAATCTTGTGAGCCAGCTTCAGAAGAGGCTTCCTTTTGGAAAGGCAGCAATGCAAACCGACTTGTTGCAGTGTGCGGCGTATGGTCTGAGCACGGACAAGCGACACTTTGGAGGATCGCTTCTGCGACCTCTGAAGTAATGCTGGCAGCACTCATAGGTCTGTTTTTTGGAGTCAACTTCTGCACCCGACGCACAGCATGAGGACTCAACTTCTTTCATAGAACCTTGTGAGGTCTGTTCCGAGTGGAACCAGTCTAGGAAAAGCCTCTCTATGACCCCGGCCAATGTTTGTGGAGAGAAAAATTTCTAATTCTTAAATCCACAGAGAGTCTTCACCATGAGTTGCCATGTTGAACATCCAGTGGTCAGTATGAGAGATCTGTACCCAAAGCACCAAATTCTAACTGATACACAAATTTGTATGGTCCTGTCAAGCAGACAAAAACATGAACATGATGAATAGGGCATGTGGCTTTGCATGGTTAAGTGACAGAGCTGCTATCACTTAGGGTGTACTCACATTTATACCATCTATTTAGAAAATGATGGCTGTATGTTGCATTATTTTCAGACATACAAGCTGGACAACAGCTATGCTAAAATATATCAGAGTTTCATTTCTATAGTATTGTCCCTTGAGAAGAAATACTGAAATGATTGCTGAAATGTGAGGGGTGTACTCACTTTTGTGAGATACTTTTATAAACTGCTGCTTTTTATTTAACTGTATACAGCAGCAGGAAGGCACTGGGACATGAGTTTGTGGACATCTGACCATAAGAAAGGAATGTGCTTTTTTTTTACTCCATATTTAATCCCCATTTGGTGGAGAAAATTATAGATCAGACATTAGTCTTCTTGTTTCTTAAAAATGCCAGTCACACCTGAACACAACATTAACCAAACATTAATACTTCACTCTTTTCAAACTTACACACCAGGGTCACTCATATTTGATGTCAAAATCTGGTGTAAATGATGTAATCATGATCCATTGCAAAGTCTTCTTCCACCTCATCCCCACTATCTTCACACTAAACCCTTTACCTTCTAAACCCTTGGATTATACTAAGTTTCCAACCCTGGCCCCAGAGTAGCCCCACCATTGAGATAATGTCATTTCAGTGCCATAGATTTCACAGTTGATTAGTCATTAACCTAAACTAATAAAAAACAAACTCAAATGTAAAACAGGCGTCGTGGGGTCACGACTACACGAGGTCATTTCCATTACACGAGGGTAAACGTTATACACCAAGTTTTCTGAACTTCCTGTAAGACTGTATAGCACCACCACATTATAGAACACGCCATGTTGGGTTTTATTGCTTATGGATCATGTAAAACTCGCAGCAGGAAGAGATGTACTCTTTGTTGTGTCAAGAAATCTATTTGGAAGAAAACGCTCTTCCTACTATGCTGGCAAAAAGAATAATCCTTTGATTATAAGTCACTTGTTACTGACCGTTCATATGTTGCAGTTGTCAAATTATACAGAAGAAATTTAAAATGTAGGGCTCTCAAAGCTCGACACCAAAACCCACCATTGGGAACAGCATTGACCAAAATGATAAAATTCTATTATTAAATACAAGCCACATCATCTGTATTCTTCTCTTTGCTCCACAGGCTTCATTTATAGTCCTTGAAATAGCAAATAACTGTACAGCAAAAAAGAAGAAAAAAAAAAGGCAACACTCCCAAACAAAACAACAACTTGAATGAAGCGTGGGAGGAACATATTGTAGCATCGGAATGAAAACACCACAACGACATGCCTTCTTGACTACTGAACTGGCTGTTTTTCCCACACGATCGGAGTAATCTCCTGCTGTGAAAAGTTGACTGCAGTATCAAATGATGCTGAAACAATTATAAAACCCAAAGCACACTGTTCACTTCCATCAGACGCTTCTGCACAGCCACTGAATGTGTGATGTGGAGACATGGGCAGACATGGATTAGAGGAATTCATCGATGTAATAAACAAGTCCCCCAGTCCTTGTCCCAGGGATCAAGAACTCCATGATAACACACACATTTATCAAGCTGGATACTGAAGACGAGTTCAGAACATGCAGAATGCAACGACTTTATTGCACACTGATGATAAGAGGGTGATTTCTGTGACTTTTGCCAACACTGCTACCCTGGAGGAGATTGTAATTTTCTTGGCTATGGAAAGTCCAATAATTTTATTGCTCAACACCAAAGATCAAAGAATTCCTGGACCGTATTTGAGTCGGCTTGTTTGCTATATGACCCGCAATCATATTCTAGCTATAAATCTTTGGGTTGTAAGGTTATTAACAAGCCTCCTCAAACCCTTTAGCTGTGAAACCACAATCAAACATTTGTGATTTCTCGCAGGCAAGCAGCACAGAGGAACTTAAACAGAAAAAATGAACTCCTTCCGGGTACACAAGAGCTTCAGCACTGCCTTTACGCTGCTTTATCTTTCCAGACATTCACTCACATTAGTCTAAAAGGGGTTGCCCACACAATTATCATTTTCTCTGGTAGAAATGGTCTGAGCACCGTGTCCAGTAAGACCAACTACTTTACCAGTAAATGACTTCTGTCGTCAGCAATCAGAACTCATTTACACACAAAGCTAAGTTTGCCCTCGCTGCGATTTCTCAAATACGACTCCGCTGCACTGGAACAAAACGAAGTGTGTAAAATTTTAAAAGATTAAATACTTTTTGCTGTGCAAAACAATTTTTTCTTTAACCGAGACCAGAAAATGAAAAGTAACCCCTGGTGAGGAGAAAAAAATACCCCAAATTGGATTTTGATGGAAAGTTAAGGATGGAGTCTCTTTCACACAATAGACCTCATTTTTCAAAGTGGTAATTTCAACAAATCAGAAATCCTTCACAGAAACCTGTTCCAGCATGATGATGCACCTGTGCACAAAGCAAGTTCCGTAAAAAAATATGGTTTACTCAAATGCCATTTTCTGCCTTAACTTTGTGAACGCAAAAACCTCACCTTTTAAAATAGACTCTAATATGTGGTTGTAGATCAGATGTTTATCCAAAAAGCGGCTGTGCAACATCAATGAGAATGCAGCTCTTTTACAAGGGTTATATCACCTTCGCCATAAATCATCATGGAGTGTCAGCAAAGCAGAATATGGTTTGATTTTATTGGCATTCCACTACATAACCTGGAGAATTGCTGTTTCTCCAGGACCATGGTGCAACACAATACAATGGCACGGTACACAAAACTATATTGCAAATACACAACACTTTGAGACACGTGCAAACAATAAAATAAATACACTGGTCGTCTAGACAGATCATGAGAAACAGTGTTGAGTGTGGAAAAATCACTAGTGCAAAAAATGTTGTAAACTGCTGATTGTAGCTGCAGTAACAAGAGAACCGTAACAGCAGTGTACCATATTAACAATTATACTGTTACACTATCTGGACAATTTTTATTTATTTTTTTACTCTTATAATAATCTCCGGTCTTCTGGGAAGATGTTCCACAATATTTGGGAGTGTGTGTGTGGAGATTTGTGGTCATTCAGCTACAAAGGTGTAAGTGAAGTCAGATACCGAGTGAGGAGGCCTGGGGTGCAGTCAGCGTTCCAATTCGTCTGAAAGGTGTTCAATAGGAATGAAGCCAAAGCTAAACAGCATACACAGGCCACTCAAGATCTTCCACTAAAAACCATTTAAAGCATATCTTTATGGAGCTAGCTTTGTGTGCAGGGACATTGTTAGGCTGGAACAGGTTTGGGTCTCCTAGTTCAAGTGAAGTGAAATTTAATGCTGCAGAACCCAAAGACATCCCCCAAAGCCAGTTTGGGGAAGAAACACATATGACTGATGTTCTTTTGTCCATACAGTTTTATGCATTTAGAAGAAACAGTACATTTTTGGAATCGATTCTAACAAACCTGAGGGTACATGAACCCCAACCATCACCCTTCTGTCCACACTTAAATGCCAACCATTCTCTCTTAGGTGGATGCATTTTTAAAAAAATCCCATTTCGCATTATAAGGTGGACTGAGAAAACAAAAATTTTGTACAATGCCTATTTAGTGATTTGATAGTCATGTGATCTACTCAACTCAAAACAAACAAGATGGTGGAAAAGGCTGTACTGCAGCCATTTGTGCACACTATTCGATTTGATATTATTGGTGAAGAATAATGACCGACCCCGCAAACATCCCGAACCATCTAGAGACGTACCAGTGCCAATTGGATCCCACTTCATGTGGAGTTTGGACATTGGACCTCCTTGAGTTTTTGAAGGCTCTGGCATGGAGAAGCTGGTGTTGGATTTATGATGATAGCAAATGTTAAGCCATTTTATGAGTTGCTCAGTAGCTCTTAGTTTTATAACCACAAATGACTGTAAAAGACTGTAGAAAGAACATTACTTATAATCTTACACTCCAGTGCTCATGTTCGTTCTCACTCTCCAGTGTTATTGTATAAAGACTATAATCACACTTTTGATGTCACCAAAATGAGAATGGGTTCCCTTTTGATTTTGGTTCCTCTCAAGGTCCTTCCTCATAACATCTAAGGGAGTTTTTCCTTGCCACAGTCACCATGGCTGCTCATCAGGGATAAATGCACACCATTCACCTTAACTCTTAAAATTCTGTAAAGCTGCTTTGAGACAATGTCTGTTGTGAAAAGCGCTATAGAAATAATCTTGACAATATAATAACAGATTTGTCCAACCTTCAGGCTGCATTTCCCCCCCCTAAACAGGACAAAATTGTTTACATGCGATCACATCGATTCAAAAGGAACAAGCACATAAATGTCTGATGAAAATGACATGGGCTAAAGATTCTTTCATTTTCATGCATGAACAGTACAGGGATGCAAGTGTTTCCACACACTTTGCTGTGGATAAGAAACGTTTGAAAATGCCAGTGTACACTGAAAATCCAGCTTTCAAAACAATCCAAATGAATGCTTATGCAGCCTGGAAGGAACCTCCCGAGACTGTGTAGTGTTCAAAACGACCACCTGTGAGTGTTTCAGGGCATGGCTGCATTCTCATAAAGACAATCATGAGTCAGCTGCACTTATGAAAGCAAACGGTCGAGGCGGACAAAGTCAATTTATTATGTGAATAACATCACCAGGATCGCCTTCTTTCACCTTAGAAATATGTTACAGGATGCAGAAAAACTAGTTCAGGCTTTTGTTACATCGAGATTAAACTACTGTAATGCTTTACTGTCTGGGTGTTCGAATAAGTGCATAAATAAGCTTCTGTTAGTTCTGAATGCAGCAGCAAGAGCAGCACACTGGCTCCCAATTAAATCTCACATTGATTATAAAATACTCCAACTGACGGATCAAGCACTTAGCGGTCTCGCGCCGCAGTATCTGAGTGAACTTCTGCACTAATATGATCCTCCACGCCTACTTAGATCAAAGGGTACAGGCTATTTGTTGGTACCTCAAATAATGAAGACTACAGCAGGGGGCAGATCTTACTTTTATAAAGCCCCACATTTATGGAACAGCCTTCCAAACAGTGTTCAGGACTCAGACACAGTCTCGGTGTTCAAGTCGAGGCTGAAAACATTTATTTAGTATCTTTTATCAGTAGATTGGACTTCTTAGGTAAAGGAGCAGATCTGGAGGGATCATGGATACTGAGTGTTTGGTGAACAGGGATATTTGTATGTTGTCGTCCCCTCACTCTTGCATGTTTACTCAGGTTTGTTGACAGTGGTGTGGTGGGCCGTCTCTTATCCCGGAGATCCCTCATGTCTGTGTTATGCTTTTAGTTATGCTGCAATAGCGAGTCTTGCCAGAGTAGGCAACAGCACAGGGTCTTTAACTTTCGTACAACAATAAGGATACTTCATAATCCATATCCTTCTCTCCCAGTCACCTCTCTCTCTCTCTCTCTCACTCTCACTCTGTTGAGTTATATATGCTCCTGAGGTTACAGTGACCACTGTACCTGCCCCTCTCCTCCCCTCGGATCTGCCCGCTTCGTCCAGGCATGCCTCTGGATTGTGTTCTCTTCAATTGGAGGCCACTCTGTGAAGCAGAGTTTCTCATCAACGCCCTGGGCTCCATGAAATTATGAAGTAAGAACAAGAACTCTGAGGATTTGGATTTGGACTGTAGTTAATGTCAACTTAGGACTACAGTTTGCATCTGATCATCACTGCACACCTCAACATCGTTTAGCTGTAATAAATGAACATTCGGTGCCACCCAGATGAGTCTGGTTCCTCTCAAGGTTTCTTCCTTATGCCATCTCAGGAAGTTTTTCCTTGCCACACTCGCCACCGGTTTGTTCATCAGGGACAAACTTACACTTATAAAGATCATCTGATTCATTTTTATCACCACATTAACTGTGTATAGCTGCGCTGAGAATGTTCATTGTTAAAAGCGCTATACAAATAAAAATTTACTGAAAATTTAACTGAATTAAATTTGGGCAAATCTTAAATCTTAATCATGAAAAGAAGCTTTAAACGTGAAAGGCGTCAAAGACAGCCACGTGCAATCATCTGATTTTAGAGGTAATAATTATTACACAGAAAAAGAAAAATTCAATCTGTGTTTTTCTCATGAAAGGTTAATAAATTGGGGCTCGTCGATGGAGAATGTAAACGTTCCTGCAGGCAGGCACACGTAAGGATCTGGATGACCTTGCTCTGACGGTGTGTAGGCTGATGCTGGAGAGACTCCCGTGGGAAGCCATTAAATGGTTCATAATTGTATTTATAATAATAATAATAATAATAAATGTGTATGTGCAAACGTGTTTGTGTGTTCGAGAAGCCTGTTGGAAACGACGAGAAAAGAAAAAGGTATGTTATTGATGATGTATATTCCAGGATTTATATTCAGCCATGTGTTTAAAACATATCTTCTCACATCACACCGTGCCCGAAATCCCACCAAGTGGATGATGTCACACACCTAATTGAATCACACCATGCCTGAAATACCACCATGGAGATGGCGGCATGAATTATTAAATCACACCGTACCCAGAATACGACTGACATCAAGCCTTATTGCATCATAGCGTGCATGATTCCCATTTTGGTAATGATGTCTGGACTCATTACATCACACCGTGCCCAAATCCCACCAAGGCAATAACGTCACCTCTTATTACATCACACCATGCAGGGATCCCATCGATGTGATGACGTCACGCCGCGTTTCATCACACCATGCCCGAAATCCCACCGAGGTGATGACGTCAACGGGAAGAACCTCGTCAATGGAATTTGTGGAAAACCCACAATGATGGGAATAACGGAGCACACCAGAAGGTAATGGGGGGGGGGTTTACGGTGCGCATGCGGCATGAATGACTTTCTACCTGTAGCGTTTCAGCGTTCAGAGCTCAAGTGTAGATACGATCTGATGCGAATCGAACCGAACCAGATCTCTAATTTGCCCTGAGGAGGAAAAGGAGGAAGAAAATGTGGAGATTTCATACAGAACACAAACCCCGGCGCAGTCACAGCGCACTGCGGACTAGCATGCTAGCGAGCTATGCTAACCCAGCTAAACTGAAACCGCAGTGAAGCGAACTGACTGCGGCATCAACATCCACCTAAACAGCTCACATTCACTACAGTATCGTTCACCTCGTGTTTATTAGTTCATGTAAAAGCTGTTGGTTTGATTTTTTTATTGTGATTTATGAGAATATTTTCACTGAACTCCAGCGGTATCTGCATGCGTGCTAAGTTTCCCAGTTGGCGTAGAGTTAGCAGGTTGTGTTGAACTGGATGAAGTGTCCGGGTTTTTATTAGGTGAATATTAATCCGTTCCGATTAGTCAATTATTCGGAATAACTGTAATAAACCCTGACGGTGTAACGTACTGCGCCGTTGAGCGAGCCTTCGTCACACAATGACAAGCTAACAGGCTAAAGGAAAGCCAGGGGGTGAAGCGCTGTGTTGCAGAGGGACACAGAGGGGGACATGAGGGGGGACAGGGAGCGGGTCCGCGCCGCTTACCTTTTTCATGCGCGGAGCCTCGGCGACTGTGCCGTCGCTGTTGATGAACGCCTCGCCGCCGTTTTGTTGCGGGTCCGGCCGCTTCATGGCGGACGCCTGAGGCATCTTGACGAGGTTCGGGCTCACAGGACTGGGGTCGCTCCTGACTCCGGGCTCCGAGCCGGGAGATGTGAGGGGAACGTTCGCCTCGCTGGTTACGAACGAGCCTTTCTCCTCCATCTTCGGGAGAACAGCTGAGACGACGGGCATTTCTTTCTTGGAGACGTCTTTAAGCTCGACCTCGGCCATTTTCGCTGCTACCACCTGAACTGACATCGCGGCGATACACACACGGCTGTTTTACCGAACCGAGAGCTCCACACACAACCGGAAGCGAGGGGGCTGAGCGAACCGCCGCAAAGGATTGTGGTAGTTGTAGGGAAAAACAGATGGCAGTGTCATTGAGGTACTTTAATACGACCTTCTGCCAAAGATTTATATGTTAAGTGTTTTATCCTGATAAGTCACAACGGATTCTGGGGACGCAGGAATACACCCCAAGATCTGTCTACAGTTCAGTAGAGTACACCATGCACACTACACCAATCAGACATCACATTATGACTACCTGCCTAATGTTGAGGGATGTGGTCATAATGTCATGGACGGTCCTGAAAACAGTCCTGGCACGTTGAGCATCAACAGCATTAACTTCTCCAGCAATTTGTTGGATTAGACCACATGGGCCAGCCTTCGCTCCCCACATGCATCAAGAAATGTTCTGACCCGGTCGTCTAGCAATCACACTTTGGCCCTTGTCAAACTCGTTCAATTCCTTATGCTTGCCCATTTTTCCTGTTCTAACACGTCAACTTTAAGGCCAAATGTTCACTTGTAGTCGAATATATCTCACCCGCTAACACGTGGCATGATGAAGAGATAATCAGTGTTATTCACTTTATCGAGTATGTTATAATGTCAATGTTATGCCTTGTCAGTGTATAGTACCAGTTTTGAAGCAAATAAACAGGAGAAACCCAGAGGAAACCTGTATGAACAGCTTATGAACATTGGTGTACGTAGGAGCACTGGGATGGCAATGTGACCTGATATATAGCGTCGAAATTTTAACTCTTCGACATTCAATTTATATACAATACAACCATCAGGTGGAAATCCACTATAAAGAAAACCCCTTCATGAAAGCAAATCATGGAATACAAAGAACACAATCAACCCAGAAGTCTAAAAATGCATTTCCTTTATTGCATATCAAAACATTTTCGATTCAAAGTCTTATTGGGCAGATGATGAAAAGGCAGTGTGATGAGGATTTACATTTGGTAAGCAGAAAAAAAGACGAAAAAATGCAGTAGGTGAGATGCTCCAAAATATCTTTAGCATATAAAGTCATGGGAAAGAGCCATTTGCATTTAAGCATCATTTATATATAACACACACACACGCGTACAACTGATGTAGAATGTGATAAGAGGAACTGCCCCTCTGTAAACCTTTCCTGAGGAAAAATTACAGCTGCTGGTAATCTCTGTTAAATGATCAAATCCTAATTGGCCTAATTGAGGAGTAATTCTTCCTCTCTGCTGTCTGAGTTTGATGACTAACTGTAGAGAGAATTATTGCTGGTATGTGGCAGAACATTCTAACAGCATTCACTTCACACTAGGATATAATCCAGCCCTGCATATGAAACTATTCACTAACAAACTCCTACACCACAGAAAAGTGAGGATGTTATAGAACAGTTGGGTTCTGTTCTCTTAGTAGTCCCTATTTTTTTTATTAAGAACGAGGATGAGAGCATAAGCCTAATGGGGGGGAAAAAAAGTACAGCAGAGACGTTCATGCCTACAACAAATAATTCACTAAAGCATCTTAACACAGATATATACAAATACACCAGTTTCACACAATTCAACGTACACACTGAAACATTCTACAACTTTGTATCAAACAAAGCTGGATCACATTCAGATGATTTACAACATCATAATACAACTAGTTTCTCCGGTTTAGTCGTTCGGTAACAACGTTCCCTTGTAGAGTGTCAAAGCTGAGAACACAGAGGTCAGTGTGGTGTGATGTTGGGCCGCGGTTGCTTTAGAAACCAAAAGAACGATGCGGCCGCTTTCCCAAAGCATATGAAAAAACAGCTCATATTAAATTAGAACCAGTCATGTACAATTTATTACTCACTGTGTGAGCATTTAAGAGTGTTGGATTTACTCAGCTATAACATGGTTATAATTAGGATTAGTCCCCAAATATCCAAAGGATGTTGACCCCCGAGAGACCCAGGTTGACTCTTCTGTAAGGGAAAAAAAGAAAATAAACACAATGTGACTTTTTTTCCCCTCTCGCCGTTTTTCAGTATTGTATCAATTATTTACTTTCAAATTAAACATATCCTAAGACATACACATACTGGGCTTCATATGTGAATCTTTAATTAAAATCTTTTCGTAGCCTGTACTGCTCTACTGATACTTGCTCTCCATTTCTCCACCCCTCCATAACAAAAAGCAGTTTACATCTACCAAAAGTGCAAATAGTAGCATTGTAAAAACTGTTTAAATAAATATGTACAACAATATAAATTAAGAGGCTCTATTTAAAAATATAGAGCCTTTATATGTATATAAAAACAAATATAAAGGCTCTAAGAAGGCTCTATATAAAAATAAATATAAAGGTCCTATATAACAATATAAATATAAAGGCTCTATATAAAAATATAAATTTAAAGGCTCTATATATAAAACAAAATATATAGGCTCTATATAAAAATAAATATAAAGGCTATATATAAAAATATAAATATAAAGACTGTATATAAAAATATAAATATAAAAGTTTTGAGCAGTAAAAAATGTGCAGACGTTGTTGTATATATGTATATGATCTATAGGTAAAGGAAAAGTTAGAGCAAAATATGTGTAAGGCACAATATATGTAGATAATCATAAGATATAAATGTACAATGAGATACGTACATCATAGGTACAACGGTACAAACGTTCTACACAGTGCGTCTAGGATATGTTGTGAATTACAATTATATACAGTTATAATTAAGAAGAAATAATGCGGAATGTAAAAGTTGGAGCTGAAATGCATAATGATTACTAGCAACAAAAATCAGTAAAACATTAGTGAGCCTAGTGGTGTGGTGTAGTGTAGAGTTCAGTAAAACAAACAAACAAAAAAAAGAGGTTAAAAAGTTTGCAACCGGGATGTGAACAAACATCTACTGTGGTAAAGCTGCAGTTGGGCAGCTTTGACTGCCCTTTTTATATTTACTGTGTGTTTGTGTGTTGTAGAAGCAACTTGCATGCATTTTGATCTTCGTTTATAAACTGTGTACATGTGTAGCATGGCCAATTTACATTTGGTGACATCTACAAACACTGCAGCCCCTCCTCCCTTTATATGGCAGCATTTCCTTTGTCTTGAACTGAAAGATTAATCTTATATGTCTTTAGAAATCCTGTTTAGGATTGGTTTTAGTCAATTCATTAATATAAACCACCTCGCGAAAAGTTCAGTTGAAAATAACGAAGCTATTTAAGTGTGAAAACATAAAATTGCAGTAACTCATACCACTTCTATTCTCAATTTAAGGCTGATCAACTGATCAGCTCTCAGATGATCCAAAAGCCCCCATTGATTTTTCATGAGTAACACATTTCTGGTGTAAATGCTCCTGTGAACAATTCTTGAATGCATCTGTCTATATCCAGACTAATAATCAAGGACCACAGAGAACTTAAACAGTAGTTTGAAAGCTGATAGCATAACTCACCCCAGCATCCCAGACTCCTTGGATTTGATAATATAAAGAAACATGAGGATTGTGTGGAACAAATTGTTTCTGCCCTGTAAAATATCAGCAAGCCACATAGTTACAAGAGTGAGGGTAACAATTAAAGGCTGAATATTAATCACAGGGTGGAGGGTGTAATAGAAGAGAACACACTGTACCTTAGGCAGGCTGTAGATATGGCCTTGATACACAAGCTGATAGTGAGGTGGGTTGATGCTGCTCTGATGAATGCAGAAGAGGTTCTCGTTGGAAAGATCTGTATAAACGATAGAAAAGGGTAAAGAAAAAACATCGCCCCATATAAATATATATATTTGAACAGTCTTTATGGCTTTACCTGGTTTGTTTGGAGTCTGAATGAAATGCTGAGATGTGAAGGTTTTCCCATCTGGGTACTTTGGGTGAGGCGGAAGTCTGGAGTCCAGATATGTGCACAGAATCTCCATGAGGATCTTCAGGAAATAAAAAAAAGATTTATAAAAGTCTTCAGAAGCAATGTGAACAGTAATCTGCTAGCGGGAAACCCTTTCGCATCAAATACCCTACTGTATATAAACAAAAGTATAAAGGCACCTGACTTTTTCAGCCACGTGTGGTTCTTTTGTAGGGGCACGCAACTGTATAGCATGGCTTTGGATGGTAGCGTTACAAATTTCCCTTCCCTTGAATGAGAAGACCCAAACCTACATGGCAATGACCCGGTGAACAAAACCAGCTCCATGAAGATATGCAAGGATTGGAGTGAAAGATCTTGAGGGGCCTGCTATAAAGCTCTGACCTCAACCCTGTGTAACACCTTTGGGATGAATTATAATCCCGACTGCACCCCAGGCCTCCTCACCCTACATCAGTACCTGGCTTTACCAAACCCCTTTGACTGAACGAGCACAAATCTCAATAAGCACACTCCAAAACATGAAACAGCTTCCCAGAAGAGTGACGGTTATTATAACAACAAGTGGGAACTAAATGTGTAATGGGATGCACAAAAAGCCCAAATCTTATGGTCAGGATTTGATGTAATCGCTATAAGACTGTTTGAAAGACACACTGAATGGAGAGCAACAGCTAAGACAGAAGCAGTCGCTTCTCTTAGCTTCATTCATTAATCTCTCATGTTTTTATTTTTTATGATGAAACATTGATTAAATCATGTGAGTTTACAGTCTGTACAGTAAAAAGCACGCTACTCTAGGCCAGACCTCCATACTCCGAGTGTGTCGTGCAGAAGGGATTGAGATTCAAAGGTGTTTCCTATAGTTACAGAATCAAGATATTTTTCACCACAAATGAGTGAATTAAACACACACACACACACACACACACACACACACACACACACACACACACACACATATATATATATACCACAAGAAAGAAATTCTTCTAAAAATGTTTATAGGAAGTGGGTTTTTCCCTCTTATATTTTTATTTAACCTGCTTATCCACTAGGCAAGTATGAATGAAAAACAAAAAACAACCCTAGATGAAAAATGTCCTGTGTGCCTCAGCTATAATTCAAGCTTGAGAAATTGATCAATAATAATTCAACTACATATATTCAATACATATACAGTTTAATATCTTGGAATGTCTGACAGTTTTATATTTGTTCTAGATGGAGTGACAAGCTAAGTAGTGATGATAAAATATATATATATATATATATCCAAGATCTTTACTCAAATAAAAGGGACTTTTGCAGAGTTTCTACTCAGGGTATAAAACTTGATCATAAATCCTATTTTGCATTAACAGGCAATAAGATCTTAGTATTTTACATAATGGCTCTTAGCCTGGAGCTAATTCTGTAACTTATTATATCACCCAACCATGTCAATAGATGAACCTTAAACTAAAAGAGACAGGAAGTGTTGAACTCTAGTGCTGATTTTTACCTAAAATTGCAGCCTACACAGTTATAGTGTAACTGCTGAGATATTTAAGAGAGAACATGATACTCTGAATACATTTCAAAAGCTCTCATTAGTTGGTGTGCTATTTAAAAAAAAAAAAAAAAAAAAAAAAAAAAAAAAAAACAATGGATACGTCTGACAGTGTTTGCACACAAAATCCTTCAAGACATTGCTTTAAAAAAAAAATAAAATAAAATAAATAAAAAAATTTAGCAGTTATGCGGTAGACAAAGTGGCAATGTGTGAATGTGAATTGATACAGCGGACGGCAGAACTTACAGCAGAGTCAGTTGGCAGGTTTGTGTCCCATTTTCGGTTCTTCAGGTTCCCTCCACCATTCCAGCGAAAAGAGCTCATACAGCCGCTGTGAGCCAGCTCTGGAACAGCATTAGCATTAAAAAAAAAAAAAGTACAGAATAAATACTGACCAGACACTAGAAACTCATGATCTTTCTGAAAGTGTGTTTTAAGATAGTCACCCCTTATTCTCTCTACCAGATACTCCTGGTTGGGTGTGATGTCCAGGTACTGCACTATAATGTTAAGGTTGGGAATGGTAGAGGCTTTGGCTACAGCAGCCTGCTTCAGATTGCTGATACTGGCCTCTGAAGGGGGAGGAAACCGTAAAGTGAAAATTAAAAATTTAATATACAGGATATATTATAACTTATAATAATAATAATAATAATAATAACTTGTCATATAAACAGACCTCCAATCTGTAAATCCAGGCAGCCCATTCTTCTGAGTTGGCTGTTGATGGAATCTATTTCTTTAACTAGATGAACCAGAACGGTGTCATTTATCCACTGTATGTGAGAGAATGAAAATATTAGCAACATCAAAAATTAACTGGCTTGATCTCGATTTTTTGTCAATAATTCTATCTCTGAGAATCCTATTTTCCATTAGTGTATGTAACATCAACTTGGCAACTTACATTTCTAAGTTTGGCAGTCCAGCTGTCAATGCTGTCAGTAACTACACGACTGCTTGTGATCCGTGCCCAGACCTAAGCAACGCAAATTAACAAATTAAGAAACACACATTAAATCTGCCCGGACTTACTATAATACACTGCACCACATATTATAATAATACAATAGGCATGGGCTGTGTTCAAATACTGAAATAAAACTAAAATATCTGGCACAATTTATTGTATGTAAACTTCAGAATCATCATAATCAGAATACTTTATTGATCCCGAAGAAAAGATAGTTTGGTCGCAGTTGCTCACAGTAAGTAGTAAGGATTCAATTAAAAATAAAAATGAGAAAATAGAAATAGATGTACATATTAAGTTTTATATCAAGTCAAATCATAAGTGTAGCAGCATGAAATGGAAATTGTAGAAGCAGTGGAAAACAGGTGACAGAAAAACACTCATATGAAAGAATTATATAGTTTGATTTCCGCCCGCAGAAATGATCTCCTGTGGTGCTCTGTGGTGCATCGTGGTTGCATTAAAACCTCTGAACTGGTTCTCTCTCTACACAACAGTCAAAAATCGAGTGAGCTTACCTCCTCAGCAGCTTGTTTGGATCCCAGCTCAGTTTCATCTTTGTGCGCCGATGGAGCCTGGGAGCGACAGGCCGGCTGGTACTGGAACTTCCTCAGGCTCTGAGAGTAATCACCCATTGAGCGATTATAGTTCCAGAAGGTGGGACTGTGTGATGGAGAAGCTGACTCTGGACTCCCTGATGAAAAGTCATACACACATCCTCAAAATCCGCTTCATTATGCATTAAGCATACAGCTATTATGACGACGTTGTGGATACTTTACCCAGATGGCTGCGGTGACTCTTCTCTTCCTCCGAATGAAGGAATTTCTCCAAAGATTTCAGATCATCCATGTAGTCTTCTTTTCCTCCGGGAGAGCTGAAAACAGAAGGGGAAGTGCGGTAGCGTGTTCGTAGACTGGCGCCTTCTGCTGGGCCCAGGCTGCTCGGGTAAGGAGAGGAGTTGGTAGATAGACTGTAGTTCAGTACCTGTGAAATACATTGCTACAATTTCAGGACAAACTACAAATAGAATTCTTTGTAGTTGTAGATTGTAGATTGATGTAGATCATTTACAGTTGTTATAATGTAATTGATAAATAAAATAAAGTAACTGCTGACAAAAAGGTGTCATTAGAGGTATAAAACTCTCCAGGATTTCTTCTACAAAAGTAATCAACTTCATAGTGGAAAGTAACCAACCAAATAACTTTAATGAGGATGTTTTCCTTAACAGCAAGTGTTTGCGTGGCATAAAATCACAAAATAAGCTTGATAACCAGGTCTTAATAGACAATACGGACAAAATTATTCTGACACCCAAAAACACACCCATGCGTGTGTTGCCGCAGAGTTTGAAACACAATTGTCAAGAGTGGTGTTGTGTGCTGCAACTTTACTGGATCAAAGTCTAAACCTTTCCGGTGTGACAATGCCTCTGTGCACAAGCGAGTTCTATGAAGACATTGTTTACCAAATAACTACACAGAACCCTGACCTCAACTCCATTGAACACCTTTCTGTGAGATCAAAGCCTCATCTCGCTATTGTTCTTGTGAATGAATAGAGTATTGGTCATACAAATCCACATTATACAAAACCTACTGAACAGTCCTCCCAGAAAAGTGGAATGAACAAATCAGTATTAATCTCCATGTGATGCACCATACATAGTGCCAGGAGTACATATGTAACATATTATACGTTTTTGGAAAATATTAGTTTTTTATGGTGTATATAGTAGTGGTGTATATAGTAGTGGACGAAGTGCACAAAGCATGAACTTGAGTTAAAGTAGGGATACACTTTTCCTGTAAACTTTCACTTAAAAAATACAAAAGTATTTAACCTCCAATGTACTTAAGTATCCATTGCAATATATGTACCACTTATTTTTTCACAAGACTCAGTTTATGTGAAAAGACTCTAATGTCACTCTATTAACGAGTGATTGATTTCTATTATAATTATCATGAGCCCAAAACCTTAAAAAAAATTGTGCAAATAAGGCCAAGGGTGTTGTGGCGAATAAGGGAAGTTTCCCTTATTATTTATTCCTCTTAAAATGTTCTGAACTGTATGACACTGAACTGTATTTTCGTGATAAATAGATACCAACAAGCGGCAATCAAAAAAAAGTTTGCTGGTTTGCTGTGTGATTGAACAGTTTAGATTTTATCCGCTCAAAAAGTAAAATATTTGACTTAGAAATGTAGTGAAGTTAAAGTAAAAGTCTCTCCAAATGTTAATACTTCAGTAAAGTACAGATGCGTAAAAAAGCTACTTAAGTACAGTAACAAATTACATTTACTTTGTTAATCTCCACTATTGTTAAAAACTGATTTGATTCCAGTGCTATGTGTACAGACCTTGCCATATGCAACAGAAGGGGAAAAGGGTCTGCCACTGCCTGGTGATGAAGGGTTGCTCAAGGGTGGACTGTACCCAGATACACAACCGGGAGAGAATTTCGGACTGGTGCTGGGGGGCCGTGCAATACTGAAACTCAGCACATTCTGTCCCTGCAGTGGAGAAGACTGGGAAACCACTGGAGTCTCTTTCTGCTCTGGCTTTTGGGGCGGGGAGGCCTGAATTCCTGCAAATACAATGTGTACAGCTCAAAAATCAAAGTCTATTACTATGTGCAAATAGACAATAGACCAGGGATATCCAATAAGTCGATCGCGATCTACCGGTCGATCGTAAAGGTAGTGTGGGTAGATTCAAAATGACATTCAAAAAATTATATTTATTTTTGCAATTTTATAGAAGGTAGATCATTTTGACTTGGTCATTTTATAGGTAGCTCGCATGCTGAAAAAGTGTGGGCACCCCTGCAATAGAACACAAAAATAAATGATGTAGTTCTTGTTTTTAGGCATATCGAGGAAGTTATACTCTGAAGCAAATAAAAATACTATACACCCGTGGTCCCCAACCCCCGGGCCACGGACCGGCACCGGGTCCGTGGGTCAATTGGTACCAGGCTGCAGAGAGAATACATAACCTATATTATTTCCGTTTTATTTATTATCTGATTCTGAACGATGTTTTATTTTGGAAAATTACCCAATTCTCTCTGGCACATCTGTCTATGACTCACTCTTGATGCATGTCATGATGCCTCGGTCACATGTCTTACCTTCATCCACTACCTTCTTAAAGGGGCTCCGGCCGCTAACACATAATACATTACGGCTAAATTCAAACCCGCAAAATGAACAAAAAAACAACACAGTGGATTCACGTTTATTATTATATTTAGAAAATACCAGTTTTTATGGTTGTATCATTTTATTTTGTTGTATTTATCCACCACACCTTAAAGGCCGATCTGTAAAAATATTGTCTGACATTAAACTGGTCCATGGCACAAAAAAAACGGTTGGGGACCACTGTTCTACACAACAGTTCGTACTTCTATGAACCACAATGACAGCAACAGCAAACATGGCATCTGCCACTGCATTTGAAAGAAATTCTTTCACACAGACACTTCAGAGCTCTTCAAGTAATCCAGACTTTCTCTTTACAATATACTGCATTATGTCTATAATTCCAATGTTACACCTGTGATCTGTAGAAGCAAAAAATATAGTTGAAATATGCATAAGCAAATATTATGCATAATCACCAGAGTTGCGGAGGCCAAGGAGTCGATGTTGCTCGGGAGAGAGAGCGACAGATGAAGGTGCCATGGTGTACTTAAAATACTTCCAAAAATCAAAGATGCCGTTCAGGCTGAACAGAGAGGCCAGGGCGAGTTCTGTTAATCACAATAATAAACAGTTAGAACAAAAATAACTCGCACAAATACCAAGATTCAAAATTTCTATAATTCTCCTCAAATTAATAATCTCTCAAACAGTGTGTTATGATATCTAACATCATGTAAGATCATACAATGAAGAAACAAATTATTTTTACAATGTGTCACACTCACCAATGTACCAGATTGGCCAGTAAGTTATGTTATAGTATCGACTGAGCAGTTTTCCTGACCTGCAACACGTTCATTTTGGTTAATGTGCCAGTGTGCAAGACATGGCATTATGCATCAATTACAAGACATTGTATAAAATATCAGCAGAATCCCTCACATTTCTGTGTAGATCATTCCAGCCAGAGAAACGTTGAGAACTGCCCAGGCCAGGAGAACCTGGCGCTCCTGTTCCTCTCTCCTCATCTTCATGGTCTTGTCAATAAGTGAGGTCGTGCCTTCCCTTTGTGGTGTCATTGGCTGCATTGGTTTAGTTCAGTCTGCAGGTAAAACACATTACTGTCAGTTTTATGCATCTCAGACTCTCAATGTGACTTTGACTCTAGATTCAGCACGTTTACACACACTGTTTCAAAACGCAAATCAAAACAAATCAAGTAATTTGGTTTTAATGTTGGGGCTGTTTCCTAGTAATTCTCCAGATGTAAATAGTTGCTTTGACTCGATTTAACTATGCTGGAAATATGCAAAAAGATTTTGCAGTGGATTTTATAAAAAAAAGTATCTTTGTAGGAAAAAAAATGATAATCTTTTACATTTACAAGCAGAGCGTTTGGCAGACGCAGATATCCAAAACGTACAAAGTGTTTAAGTCTCTGTTAAAAAATACATTCTGACTGGTTCTGTAATACACAGACTAACAACACCAGAACAGAAGTTCGAATTTAAGAATCTTCCTAAGAGAAAGGTCTTTAGACGTCATTTGAAGACTGTTAGAGACGCAGCTGCTGGGACATTAAGTAGAAGTCTGTTCCACCACCTCAGTGGCAGGATGGAAAAGAAGAGAAGAATCTGGAAGCATGAGCATGAGGATGAGCATGAGGATGAGCATGAGGATGAGCATGAGTCGGATCTGAGTGTTGTGTAGTGAGGGTGAGAGATCTACTGAAAGACAAAAATTGCTGGTCCATTTTGAACATTAGTGTTTTGAATACGATTCAGGAAGATACATGAAAATTCAGGAAGATACAGGAAGCCAGTGCAGGGAGCCTTCTTTTATATTCTAATCAAGTTATACACCATTTTAGTTATGGGTCTTCAGAAATTGCTCATGTAACACGTTTGAAAGTGAAAAGAGTCCTAAAGATTTACTGCATATGTAAATTAGTCCACGATGCCCCCTTCTAATAAGTGCCTGAACTGTTTTTTCTTGAAATACTTGTGCATGTGCATGAGCACAGACACTGTTATACCAGAGGTCAGTGCAAAACAGCAGTAATAAGAAATGAACTCGGTTTACCTTCTTTAGCATGGAGCACAGCTACGGCTAACTATCCCGTGCTAACTACAGCAATAAACTAATATTTTACAAGAAACCTAAACCATAAATCTGTAATGTTTCCGAGTCGATTAATACACGATAGAAATGACCCCTAAAACCCACAAAGCTCCAGAAAATCCTACTTTAAAACTCAAACTCAGCCACATCCAGGCGCCAAACTATGCGGCATGAGATTGTGGCTAAATCCCAAATAACTCTCACTCTCAGTCCCTCAGTAGTGCACTAGAAAGTGCGTATACTTAAATGTATCATACACTTTGTAGGGAACTCATAAAGAGCTAGAAACTGTTTTTGAAAAACAACCCAAAAAGTCCACAGCTCCTCCTTCAGTGCACCGGAAGCTCTTGTGTAAATTCATAGTAAAAGCTGGAGCCTGGTTTTCGGATTTGTGAACCATCTCTAATTTTCAGGCCTGGTTCTTCTTCTTCTTTCAGCTTATCCCATTAGGGGGCGACACAGCGGATCATCCATCTCCATACTCCATGCTGTCCTGTACATCTGCCTCTTTCACACCAACCACCTGCATTTCTTCCCTCACCATATTTATAAACCTACTCTTTGGTCTTTCTCTTTACCTCCTACTTGGTGACTCCATCCTCAGCATTCTCCTACCGATATACCCCATGTCCCTTCCTGCACATGTCCAAACCATCTCAATCTCTCCTACCTCACCTTGTCTCCAAAACGTCCTACATGCGCTGTCCCTCTAATAAACTCATTTCTAATCCTGTCCATCGTCATCACTCCCAAAGAAAACCTCAACATCTTCAGCTCTGCTACCTCCAGCTCCACCTCCTGTCATTTACTCAATGCCACTGTCTCTAAACCAGACATCTCAGGTCTCACCACAGTCCTATAAACTTTCCCTTTCACTCTCACAAATACTTCTATCACAAATCACTCCTGCTATCACTCTTCTCCACCCTGAACTCTTTTCTTCACTTCTCTAACACACTCTAATTTTTCTTTCAGGCCAGGTTGTGTTTGTATTTGATTTAGGGTTAAAACTCGGTCTTGGGGTTTTGTATTTAAAAAATGGTTTTATTGTAAGAATAACCAGTATATTTCTTTATGAATTAAGTTTTATAAAAAGTGATCTATTTGAGTTGTCCATTTATATTTAAATCAAATATCACTCGGTTTGTGTTATTATATTCGGTATACACATGAACGCAACATAACAAGTAGTGAGGTTTAAAAGTGTTTCGATGGAGATGCCGGGGATTGAACCCGGGGCCTCATACATGCAAAGCATGCGCTCTACCACTGAGCTACATCCCCGCCGCTCCAGTACTGATTTATACACATACAGCCGGAGACGAGCAGATTCAAAGCACGACCGATTTGGGCTTGAAGAGTCGAGATTTTGTGAAGCTTTGCTCGTGTGCATCTTGTAGAAAATGAACACTATTCAACGAATATTAATTTAATAAATAAAAATAGTCTAGTCCCTTCATTTGATAGCTTGTCTCTCGCTCAATTAACTATGACGTCAAAATGATGGGATTAAGAGGTGGATTGATCGAGGTAATGCACCACCATTTTAGATCAATTAATACAGACATATACAATAATTTATCTGAAAGACAGGTTTTACATGTATTAAACAGTAACTACACTATAGAGTACACAAGGGAGAAGGTAATATTGAACGTTAAAGTATCTGAATAGCTTGTCGCCACGCTGCTTAGTTGCTGTACTGCAATAATAATAAGGGTGATTGTGACGGTAGAGGCAACCTCTCTCACTGGAAATCTGTAGTTAATATCAGAAGACCAGAAAAAAAAATTTGTACCACAGACCATCAACGAAGTAAAAAACGTGTATATTATATTCATATTAAACATATTATATGATATTTAATGTTAATCTAATTATTACATATTTAGTCAAAATGTATTTAATCTAAAGTCCAGTAAATACGCAAAGGCGTTTTTTTTTTTCTACAATAGCACGAATACAGACCAGAAAAGTCAATACAATGAAAAGAAAAGAACAGGGGTTTATTTTGTGGAACCCCCCCGCCCCCCCGGTTGATGTGATTATATATAGGCACTGTTGAAAGTGTTTGTTATCAGTGGGGATGTAGCTCAGTGGTAGAGCGCATGCTTTGCATGTATGAGGCCCCGGGTTCAATCCCCGGCATCTCCATGAGGATCGTTTTTTAACCATATAAAATGTTACATTATTAAATAAATGGTGACCAAACGGGAAACACAGAACCCATAGTATCGTGTCAAATGAACGAAAACGACGCTTTACCTCTAATTAAAGGTATTATATAACGACAAGCAGCTGAGATCTTGCATTATAGTCACAATAATAATGGAAGTTACGTGACAAAAAACCCGATAAGGACCAGAAGATATGAGAGGAAACCATTTATTCTGTTTATCATCATTTGTCGTTATCTGTGAGAGTGAAAGGGAAAGTTTATAGGACTGTGGTGAGACCTGAGATGTTTTCTGGTTTAGAGACAGTGGCATTGAGTAAAAGACAGGAGGTGGAGCTGGAGGTAGCAGATCTGAGAGATGTTTTTATTGGGAGTGATGAAGATGGACAGGATTCAAAAATGAGTTTATTAGAGGGACAGCGCATGTAGGACGTTTTGGAGACAAGGTGAGGGAGGCGAGATTGAGATGGTTTGGACATGTCCAGAGGAGAATCCTGAGGTTGGAGCCGCCAGGAAGGAGGAAAAGAGGAAGACCAAGGAGGAGGTTTATGTATGTGGTGAAGGAAGACATGCAGGTAGTTGGTGTGAAAGAGGCAGCTGTAGAGGACAGGGGGTATGGAGACGGATGATCCACTGTGGCGCCCCCTAATGGGAGAAGCCGGGAGAAGAAGAATAGTCAAAGTTCGTGCATGAAGACGTG
The DNA here is from genome assembly GCF_946808225.1 of Silurus aristotelis. Taxonomy (NCBI): domain Eukaryota; kingdom Metazoa; phylum Chordata; class Actinopteri; order Siluriformes; family Siluridae; genus Silurus; species Silurus aristotelis. The sequence goes on along the minus strand of NC_139597.1, from coordinate 9,992,478 downwards.
TTGGGGGAATCTGTTTATTGAACATTTTACATTTTATATTATTTTTGGGATTCAAAGAACCAAGTCACTAAAATGATCCGGTTGTCGTATCACAGCTTTTATATTGAAGAACGCCACGTTTTGTCACGTGACTATAGTGGCCCACAAGTCACGCCTCTTACTAACCTTCTGATGCGAACTTGAAATGACGGTGAGTCTTCAGGAGCTTTGGGATCGTGTGGGACAGAGACACAGGGACAGATTTTATAAACACAAAATGTTCCCAATATGCTATTCATTTTAGGTGCAATACCCAGGCCGTGTTTTAAATCAGCTGAGAGCTGTAATATGATAATTATAAGGCTGTAAGATGGCCACAATGATGAAGCTGCATAAGAAGAAAAAGCACAACATTTATACCGGACAAAATCCCTTTTACTTAAAATTACATTTAATGGAGTTTCCTAACATTATCTTTAATATTATTCGCATCGCGTTTGTGCTTTGATTGACACTGTAGATTAGTTGATGTTTATTTGTTTTTGTTGTTTTGTCCCCTCCTGCTTGCCGTAGATTGTTAGATGGAAGCACTATGTTCACCCTCATATAAATACATTATACGAGCAAAAGTATTAGGACGCCTGATTTTTCCAGCCATATATGGTTCTTTTCTGAACTGTTGGAGGTACACACTTGTGTAGGATGTCTTTGAATTTTCTTTTATTTAAAGTAGGAGAGTCAAACCTGTTTGAGAATGACAAAAAAAGCACAAAACCAGCTCCAGGAGGTATGATGTACATGGGTTGAAGTTGAAGATCCTTAGTGACCTGATAAAGAGCTCTGACCTCAACCTATTGAACATCGTTAGGATGAATTCGAACACTGACTGCACGCCAGCCCTCCACCATACATACATACATACATACATACAAACATATTACTGGTTTCTGAATGAGCTCAAATCTCCACACACATTCTCTTAAATCTACTGGTACATTTTCCCAGAAGATTGGAAGTTATTATAACAGCAAATGTAAAGTAAATGTGGAATGGGATGTTTAACAAATTGCAGAAGAATCTCAAGGTGAAGTGTCCATAAACCTTGTTCATAAAGTACAAATATCTCAGCCGTACACACTTAAATGCATTTAAAATGTGCATTGAAATAACATTTTGCATTGAAATAAATCCATATTTAATATATTCCATTCATTCATATCCATTGTCTTCCTTTTTGTTTACAAACATATTCAATTTATTGGCAACATTTCTGGTGAGTTATCACTCTATCAGCATCATCTTCCTCAGTCTAATCACCAAACCTCATCTCTTCTCTTAATTTCAGTGTGAATGTCTAAAACATAACTGTGGGAAAAGGTCACTCAACAAGAGGAGATTCATGGGACACTGCATTTGATAAATTGGCTCCTTCTCTCGCATCAAGTAGATCAAGTAGATTTACGAGCCACCTGGCATTTATTATGACGCTATGGCTTTGTGTAATGCAGTCTTTAACCAGTGCCTTGTATGTGCTCCTTCATAACCTTCTGTTTCTGCTGACTTTATCTTTGTTGTAATAGGTCAATTAGTGTCTTGAATAAGGAGGAGAAGATGAGCAATCCACTGAGGGGAGAAGTTATCAGATTATACAAGAATGTAAGAAAATCTCACCTTTATAGCTTTTCATCATGAATATAAAATGTCAGTGTAACTATTTAATGTAACGTTAACAAATGTATATAATGATTGTAATTTCTTTTATTTTGCCGTTTTTAGCTTCTCTTTATTGGAAGGGACTATCCAAAAGGTGCGGTTTACTTCAGGGAGCGTCTGAAATCAGCTTTTATGAAGAACAAAGATGTCACAGATCCTGAGAAGATCCGAAAGCTTATTGATCGAGGAGAATTTGTGATCAAGGAACTCGAGGCCCTTTATTTCCTCAGAAAATACAGAGCCATGAAGAAACGCTATTACGAACCAGAACACTGATGACATCATGTCTGTCTACTGTTGGCCAAATGCTATATAGTGATATATGAAGCATTTATTAATATTATTAAGATGTTTCATTGTGCAAGCAAGAGCATTTGAAGATGATAAAGATATTACATGTTGATCCTTTCTTATTTTACTGTTTGTTGTTCCAGTATGTGTCTCTGTTGTACAGTTCAGAATGCCCCACCTGCCACATGTTTCGAACTGAGCAGTGACCCTAATAATTATAATTATTTTTCATTCCAAAACAAAAACAAACCAGAACTATATAAGAACAGAGAGAGACTTAAGACAACACTATTCTCAATTGCCAGGGTTTTTTTTTTTATTATTAATTCTTTATATGTGATGGTGTATAAGAGACAAAATTAAATCATTGAATAGATTAGTCTTATGCTCTGCTTCATTCATTTTTAATATAGAGCTATTTTCACATCTAAGCTCAAATTGTAAATTACATTTATAGTACAAAATGGAGAGGTCAGACAGTGGCCTTTTAAGAAGCTTAAGAGATTTGTGAACAAGAGACGAGTAGTTACAGAGAAATAGCCATTTTCTGGGAAGCATGATGTACAACATCTTCTAAAGACATGATTTGGGGTTTATTATAGTTAATACAATAAATTTCATATTATAGTTAAATCAGGTTCATTTGGGAATTGAGAGGGGATAACATTGGGATCCAAAAATGCTTACTTCCAACTGAAAATAAACATATACGATCTACCTGCATGTCTTTCCTCACCACATCCATAAACCTCCTCCTTGGTCTTCCTCTTTTCCTCCTTCCTGGTGACTCCATCCTCAGCATTCTCCTACCGATATACCTCATGTCCCTCCTCTGCACATGTCCAAACCATCTCAATCTCGACTCCCTCACCTTGTCTCCAAAACGTCCTACATGCACTGTTCCTCTAATAAACTCATTTCTAATCCTGTCCATCCTCATCACTCCCAAATCCCGTCTTTAACTCAATGCCACTGTCTCTAAACCATACATCGCAGGTCTCATCACAGACCTATACACTTTCCTTTTCACTCATGCAGATACCCTTCTATCACAAATCACTCCTGTCACTCTTCTCCACCCACTCCACCCTGCCTGCACTCTTTTCTTCACTTCTCTAACACACTTTCCATTACTTTGCACTGTTGACCCCAGATACATAAACTCCTCCACCTTCTCCAGCTCTTCCCAGCACGTACCTCCACCTCTCCAGGCTCTTCTCAACCTGCTCTCTACTCTCACCACAAATCACAATATCATCCACAAACATCATAGTACAGGGAGACTCCTGTCTGACCTCGTCTCTCAACAATAACTACATAAAAAGAGAACAAAAAATGTAATGTTATATATCTCAAATAATCAAATTTGGTACAGTTGTGAACAGTGGTAGATTTGTGACAGCTACACGAGTCTGGAGATGGAAAGTATGACTGGTTAGGCTGAAATGATGAAATCATTGTTTTAAGGAGTTAAGAGATAACTAAACAATGTTCTATGCAAGAAGTCTGGGTGCCTGAATTTTTGTAATATCAAGCTCCACATCACAAAATGCAAGGTTGGCTCTGCCAGATTTCATTTTCTTTGTAACCAGGTCCAGTCCGTCTGCATTTCCCGTGGCCTTAATAAACAGAGAAATTACCAAAATTGTCATATAGAAACAATTCAACAAATGCAAAAATAAAACAGCCTACGATTACCTTTTGCTTTAGTATTGTGTAGATCTTATAGCAGGTTAAATCCTCCTTTGTTAATGTCAGACCTTGTTCCAGTTTTAATGTTTCACCCCCTATAAAGCCATTATGGAAGAAAAAAGGTTATAAAAAGCACTTTAATACACTGCTCTCACTGATATTTTATAGAATTCAATTTATATATATATTAAATCTTACCTGAGAAAAAACTCACAATCTGCCCAATAACTATGCAAACTATAGTCCCCAAAGGACAGAAATACATGTAAGACAGTGAGTACCAATAATCAGCCAGCAGAGGCCTGTAGAAGCAAGACATTAACGTAAAAAGAATTTGGATTATGTTGACCGGTTAGTGCAGGCAAATTATATTATTAATTACGCAACTACACAGCGTGAATGTCTGTGAAATTAAAATAAAATTTGTGTAAAATCATAAACCAGGAAAAAAAAAAATTATATATATATATATATATATATATATATATATATATATATATATATATATATATATATATATATATATATATATATATATATATATAATATTAAGGATATAAAAGATATGTGGCAGCTACACTATGAACTACACGATACTGATGAAAAATTTGAACACCTGTTTAAAAGTATGGTATGTGCTTTTTGAGCATCGCATTCCACACTTAGTCCCAATTTGCTCTTATAATTCATTCCACTCTTCTGTGTAGATGTTCTACTAGAATTTGAAATGTGTAGACATTTGAGTTCATCTGTGTGTTAGTAAATTCAGGTAGGTGAGGAGGTCTGGGGGTGCAGTCAGTATTCCAATTAATTCCAAAGGTGTTCAGTATGGTTAAGGTCAGAGCTCTATAGCGTGCCACTCAAGACTTTCCTCTCCAAACCATGTAAACCAGATCTTCATTTTGTGAACAGGAACATTGCTATACTGGCGCAAGTTTGGGTTTCCAAGTTCAAGTAAACGCAAAATTTTATTATACCACATCCAAGACAACACAACATGTGTGCCTCCAGCTTTGTGGTAAGAGTTTGGAGAAGAGCCACATATAACAGGAAAGGTCAAGTGTCCCAATACATTTGTCTATATAGTGTATATTTGGAATGAAGTACAGATATGAGCAATGATAAAATTTATTTTAAGTAAAAACAATGAGGCATAATTACGCCAAATCATGAAGTAAAAAAACCTTCACACCTCTCCACTGCTTTGTAGTGCTCAGCTGAAGTGATATAACTTGCTTGTGTTGAGTTGCTAGTCCAGTTCCTAAAGTAGTATTCATGAGCAGTGACGTTGCAGCCGTGCGTCTGTAGAGGAAGGGGTCTGGTGTTCTCCGGCAGTGGGTGGTAGACCTGGGCTCCAATGCAAAGCCAGAGTGACACAAGCAGCCCACTGATCAGTCCGGCCAAACCTCCCTGACAGTTTAGTAATTGATAAATGCATAACATTTATGTATTATTAAAAAATAAATAAAAATTAAAAATTCACCATAAAAATATATAAATCTGTGAATATAGCAACTGTTATATAAATATTTGATTGCTGTCTAATTACATATAATACAATAATACATGTATTGCTTTACATTCCAAAAGTGTACTATATTGCCTCTGTGTGTGTGTGCGTGCGTGCGTGCGTGCGTGCGTGTGTGTGTGTGTGTGTGTGTGTGATCCCCACAAATATGGAGAGCTGACTGTATTAATCCTTACACATATTCTTTTAGGAATCATTTGCCAAACAGCTAGATAAAAGTGAAAGGCAGTAATCATCACACCAACTTTGGAATTAGCTGAGGGAAACAGGATCCCTAGAGAGAAGAGGCCAAGTAGAGGTCCACCAAGCGAACCAAGAACACTGATAGTTGTCTGTAAAGGAAAATAGAGATCAAAGTGTCTATCATGCCAAATCACCATATACATTTCCAAATTATTCACTTTACCTGTAACAATCCTCCCATCAAAGATGCAAGAGCAGCCATCCCAATGCACACAAGTCCATAGAAAACACCTGTGGCAGTTATATAAGGCAGTAAATGTAGGTGTTAACAGCAAAACACTAAAACGTTCTACACATTTTCATATAAAGCTGAAGTTTGTCCTCACTCAGTCCTTTTGATGCCCAGGAAAGCTTTCGTTCTGAGCAGCGGAAGTATGGTCCTATCAGATCTGCAACTGTCACTGTAGCTAGAGCATTTACACTGGAGGAGACTGTGCTGTAGTTTGCGCACACACACACACACACACACACACACACACACACACACACACACACACACACACACACACTATTTAGCATTTAGTATTTTAGTCACCCAGTGCATATCTATCTATCTATCTATCTATCTATCTATCTATCTATCTATCTATCTATCTATCTATCTATCTATCTATCTATCTATCTATCTATCTATCTATCTATCTATCTATCTGTCTGTCTGTCCGTCCGTCCGTCCGTCCGTCCGTCCGTCCGTCCGTCCGTCAGTCTGTCTGTATGTTTGCTTGTTTGTTTGTTTGTTTGTTTGTTTGTTTGTTTATAATTTAGGCAAAAAGTGTAAATGCTGGGTGTAAATCTAAAAAAAAAAAGGAAATTGTTACCCTCTCTAAATCCTTCTCTTGAATCACGTGACACTGTAATTGTCTAGTTTCGAGTCAGAATGCTAAATTGGCATCTATGTGCAATTTAAAGGTATCACATGACATTTATGTTCTTGAAACCAAAAGGCTGGATCAGGAGAAAGTAAAATTTTACACACAACTGTAATTATAACAATACACAAAACAGTGGAATGTGCTTTTTATTTTGCAAAGAGAAACACATTCACCCAGTAACAAAAGTGCACTGTGAATTTTTTGAGTTCATTGTGTTCCTTCTTGGGCAGATAAGGTGTTTGGGGTTTTCCTTTCATGTCAGTAATACAATTGTAAAGACTTTTTGTTTATTGTGTAAGAGTAGTATAACAGTAAGCTTTAAGACTCGGATAGATACATGTTAAAAAAGATTTAGCGTTTATTGTGTATGAACACACAGTCTGAGTTTTCTTGGCTTAAAATTGTTCAGGTTCAGGTGACTGATTATAGGTTTATAAGAACCAAATCTAGACTAAAAGAAACAAATGACTGAAATGATTATGTATTGTATTTTCTTTAAAAGACCATTATACCAATATAAAGACAAATTAGAAATAGAAATCTCTCATAACATTTTAGCTTATTTGAGCAGACAAATATAATACTTTCTGATGCCTACTGAAGTTATTTCTGGTTATTTTTTGTTCCACAGTCCTACCTCCTACACTTGGATGCAATTTTACTTAACATGTAACAAACCTTGAAAAAACAAGCATCTCACAAATGAATAAATGTAACTGACCTCAGTGTGCCACTGTATGCAGCTGCTACAAACAGTCCAGGAATTCCAGGGTAGTCCCCAAAGATGTCCATCACTAAGAACGGCATAAGCTTTCAACATCACATAATGAAAATAAGTGGGATATACTGTACGGTGCACCCACCATTTGTGATTCCAGTCAGAATGGAGAGAGAAGAGAGAGAGAGAAGAAAGCGTTGTATTTACCTGATCTTGAGAAGTCACCATTTTCACTGTCCATGGGTCACAGTTTTTGTAAAATGAATACAAACACAAACCACAAAATACTGCAAACAGCAGAATGATCCAGAGTGACATCAAGTTTATGTACAGAGACCTAGAAAGAGATTTAAAGTTCATTCATTCTTGTATTTTTTGGCTGTTGGTTCAACCTAAAGTTGAGTTCTCAAGAAGTGCTCACATTTTGGCATGAAGAAGTGTTTTGCAGGAGACATATCTTTGAACCTGAGCTTGATTAATACCATAAATACTGGTCCAGATAAATGTACTGCCAATGGTGATGGTCCAGAATGTGTGTCTCCTCAGGGGGCTGGGATCAAAGCTGAGAGAAAATTGAAAAGAATGACCTGCAGCTCAATTATATAGATCCTATCATATATGTATATCCTATCATATATATATATATATATATATATATATATATATATATATATATATATATATATATATATATATATATATATATATATATTATTTGTTTTATATGTACCTTAAATCAATATTTTTTAAGTTTTTAATACTCTAATCAACAGGGGTGTGGACAAAGATGGATGCTGTATGCACGTGTGTTTATTATTAGTTAAACCAAATTCAACCTAGAGCATGAAGACTAAATGTTCTTGTAAATGTTTGATGGTGTTTTAAATTACATAAATCATCAGGACACCAATCAGAACTTTTGCTATGTTTCCACACGGATGGTTTTGATTGTCGGATGTGTGCATCATGCTTTATATGAGACTTGGTGCTACAGTAAAACAAAGGTTTATTGATTAAAAAAAAAAATAAGTGGAGTTTATTTTTATATCTAAAGAAAGGAAGTTAGCCTCTTTTCTATTTATTTATTTAAATTTGTAATCGGAATCACAGGATAGTGTAATGCAACATGATTTAAAAGCATAAAGGTTCTTTGGTTATAATTGTATCACAGCAGCTCAGACTGTAGTTTGTAGTTTGTAGTCTACTGTAACCACAGGGACAGTACTATATTCTTTTTTTTTATTCAAATAAAAAATTATAATTAAAGCATTAGCCTATTTGTTTCATTGCTCATCTTGCACTGTAAGATATCTTTACAGTTAAGTAAAAAAGAAAAAAAAAAGTAGAATAAAAACAGAAGGTAAAGATGAACTCACTCCCATAGGTTGAGTCGACCACCGTCAGCAGAATCTTTGAAGATGACCGAGACCCCGCCTCGTAGAAGCACTGATTGGATGATGACAGCCAAAAACCCAGCCAAAATGATAATCATCTGGAACACGTCAGTCCACACCACAGCCTTAAATCCCCCCTGATGGAGCACAGCTTTAGTCAAACAGTATTAATATTCTAAAGCTATGCTGGACCTTTGACTCTGATACAAACTTACCAAGGTGCAGTAGAAGGTACACACCATTCCAGTTGATATCAAAGCTCCCCACAGACTGATACCTGTCACTGAAATAAAATAGAATTGTTCTTTTTTTAAAGATTTTAGGTGCACTTAAAAGCTTACTGTATGTCACACCATGCTGATTCTTTTCTGCAATTGTGATTAAACATCTTTACGATTAGGCTACACAGAAACAGGTAGTTAAGCATTACCCACATACCATTAGGTACAAAGGCATCATTTTCTTTTGTTTTGTGCTTAAACAATTTACATGTCGTCAAATTTCACATTGTATGGTTTTAAGAAGAGTATATACTAAAAGTAAATGTTAGTTTTACCAGGTAGAAACCATAGCTCTTTTAATACACACCTCTATTTCCAGTCACATTAACATTTGGGATATAGCAGTGGTACTGAAGTAAATCAGTCATGTTCAGGACTTTGCTGCATATTCTTTGCATGTAGTGACTGCTTGAAGTCACTTGACATCACCAGGTGGTCTTGAGTATGTTCCCTGGTGATGCCCTGCAATGTTTGTACTGCAGTCAACTTTAGTTACTTTCAGGGAGTTAGTTCCAGTAAGGCTTTTTTTCCCCAGCACATTGCTTAGTGAGATTCAGGTGACTGATAAGGCAGTTGAGATATATCCATGTTTTGGGTTTGAAAAGGGGGTCTTCCTTGGCCTGCAATTCCTTTTATGGTAACAAAACAATCTGGGTATCTCTGTTCTATTAATATTGTTCCAAACTGTTAATTGAAATCATTTTTTTTAGATTATCTTTTTGTAAATATACAGTACATTCAGTAAGACTTGGTTTATTAGCAACCATATGCAACACATGTAATGTAATCTATTGATATTATGTCATTGCTTAGGTTATAATAAAGGATTAAATGATTTATTAATACCAAACCTGGGTTAATTCTGCATTTAGAGAGTTTATTCAGTACGTGAGAGTCAACAGCTTCGTACCTTGGTTTAAAGCCAAAGCTGGTGCATAGATAACCACTCCAGTGTACAATAACTGAGAAATGAGAAAATTTGAACAATATTTATTAACTATATATTCATGTGCAGTGACATAAACATAAAGAAAATAGCTGCATGTGGATAAAGATTTTTGCTCACTGTCTGAATGATGAACATTGCCGTACCAAACAGCCGGACCACTTTATTGAACCGCATTTCCAGGTACTGGAGATAAACAGTCTCATAATTTCTCATCTGGCTTGATTATATATAACATATAATATTTAAATGCTATAATTCCATTTTTAACATATGTATTCAATTAAATGAAAATATATATAAATAAATGAATAATGCAAAGGCAAAATGCTTTTTTGTGCTTTTATTATTTTTAGTTCTGTGATGACAAAATAATGAAAGTAAACACAAATTTTTGGTTATGGTTCAACTATGGAGTACCTTACCTCATAGGTGCTGGTTATTCCCAGCCTGTAGAAGATGGGGAGGAACAACTCTGAGCTGATGGCCACCATCAGGACAAAGCCTAAGCAGCTTAAAACAAAGATTGCCCCGTTACTGTACACCTCCACAGGAGTTGCCAGCACCGTGACTGCTGACATGAAGCTTGCTGTCAGTGACAGAGCAACAGGCACCGCTGTCATACTCTGGCCACCCACCAAAAAATCCCTAGAGGTCTGCTCTCTGTGCTGGGCGAAGGCATAATAAACACCAATAGCTGCTGAAATGACCAGCATGAGAGCAAAAATCACATAGTCCCAAGTACTGAAGGATGCTGCTGGATTCTTTTGGTTCTCCATTGTTCTGTGATGTGATGTGAGGTAAAAATGGGATTAGGAATAAAGTCAGTGTGTAAAACACCAATAGAAATGAGGATTTATCAAGCATAAATAAAGTTAGTCAGACCTGCTCACTGTAAACACACCTCTCCACTTCTCCTTGACTTGAGTGCTCTTATTGTTTCTGAACCATTAGCCCTCCCTCTACTTTGCTCAGGGTTTGCCATTCCATGCATATCTCATTTGTACAGAGTACTAAGTGTGTAAGTTTGAAGTACAACCCAAATCCAAAAAAGTAAAATATAAATAAAAACAGAATGCAGTGATTTGCAAATTTCATAAACACATATATTATTCACAGTAGAACATAGAAAACATATACAATGTTTAAACTGCAGAACTGTACCCTTTGAAGAAAATATAAGGTCATTTTAAATTTGATGGCTGCAACACATCTCAAAAAGTTGTGATGGGGCAACAAAATTCTTCAATGTGGCTTTTGATTGGATGCCACAACATCTGGACTAAAGGGAAGAGGGACCATTTGGCATATCATCAGTGCTCATTTCAAAAGCCTGGATCATCTAAAAAAGGCACCATCAATGCTGAACGATGTATACAGGTTTTTGAGAACATATGCTTTCATTCAGACATCTTCTTTAGGGAAGGCTTTTAATATTACAGCAAGTCATAGCAAATTGGCATACTGCATCTAATACAACAGCATGGAGTCTGACTGCAGAACTAGCCTTCCTGCAGGCCAGAACTTTCACCTATCTATCTATCTATCTATCTATCTATCTATCTATCTATCTATCTATCTATCTATCTATCTATCTATCTATCTATCTATCTATCTATCTATCTATCTGTCTGTCTGTCTGTCTGTCTGTCTGTCTGTCTGTCTGTCTGTCTGTCTGTCTGTCTGTCTGTCTGTCTGTCTGTCAAACTGATGTTCCTGTGGCATCACATGGCTGTGAAACACACTCGGAGGAAAGTGCTATTATCCCTCGTTCTGGGAAAAGTAAAGTTTTAGTTGAGCAAATGAGAGGTTTCTTCTCTGCGTTTTTTTTTTTTTTTTGCTGGTCAGGAGGGTTTGCATGTGCAGCCACACTGATGTGCAAAATACAGTTGAATTGTTCGATTGGTGGTTGTTCGTTTTATTGAGTTATTAATAAGAATATAAACTGTTCACGTATTTTAAAATTAAATTTGTAGTGTAAAATAAAAATTTGGTGTAAAGAAAAACCTGTTTATATATATTATGTATATAATGTATTTTTTAGAGAAAAGGAACATAATCACGCTGTTTTTTCGAGGACCTTTATTTTGAAGACATCTTCCAAAATGGCGGCGTCCTGACACGGCGTGTGCAGCAACAGTTCCCTTACTAAACATGAAAAATATTTGTTTTTAAAATCGTTTTTTTCTTCTTCTTCTTCTCTCTCCTGAATTGTTACTACAGAACAGACAAGAAAATGAAGTTAAAGGCCAAACCGCTCTCTCACAAATCAGAGAACACGTATCGGGTAAGATAAAGTGAGCTGCATGGGGAAAACTGCACCATGTGTTAAAATAAACGTGTTTTTTATAATGTTTTAACGTGTTATCATGTAATACACGTGTAATAAGGTGCAATCCAGTAGTTTCCACAGTACATCTGCTGTATTTGGAGAATGTTTTCCTTATTTCTTTGCAGTTCCTCACATTTTCTGAAAGACTCGCGAATGTGAACATCGATGTGATCCATCGGATTGATCGGACTGGAAGTTACTCTGAGGTTGGATTTCACCGCAATATTCATCACACAGTCGATCAATTGACAATTAAAGTAGTAATGAGTTGATCTGACTGATATAAAACATAGTCTTAAAGCAGAATAGGGGAAACAGTTTAATATGTAAAATATAAGGATCTGTTTTATGTAAACTATCTAACTTTATTGCTCTCTACTGACTTTTAAATTGCTATAAAAAAAATACAGTTGCTGTTGGCTTTGGTGTTCATAGCTCCTCCATACCTGGTCCTAAATTTCAACAGACGCATCCGCTGTGATTTAATCCTCACAAATAATCGCAAAAGATTTTGTCTAAGGAATCAGTGTCGAGTCAGAATTCATGTGTAGAGGGCAGATAATGCTTTCTTCAGTGTTATATTGTTGATCTGAACTCGTTATAACTCAGTGTATATGTTTTTCTCTCATACCAGGAGGTAGACACCTACTTCTTTGAAGGTTTGATGAAATGGAGGGACCTGAACCAGACAGATCACTACAGTACGTCTCGTTTTATTCTGGTGGGATGTAAATATCAAGATTTGATTCTGGTTTTGAATAATGTATCTCCCCCTTACAGCGGCCTTTAAGAAGGAGGTTTCCTACAAGAGTCAGTCCTTCCACATGTTGGTGTTTCACCAAAATGGCATAGTGGAGAGTCTGAAGACTCATCTGATGGTGAAGAACAGCCACGCTTACCAACCACTTCTCGAGTAAGCTTTTATATATATATATATATATATATATATATATATATATATATATATATATATATATATATATATTTATTTTTTTTACTTTTGTTGCCCCATAATGCTATTAGACAGGACAATAAAGAAAATACCACAATTAAGGATAAAGAGATAATGATATGTTTTTATTTTAGTACCACTTCTTATACAATTGTGTTTCTTTAACAGCACTTATTTTGCTCTCTCAAAGTTAGTAAGATTCATTAAAAAAAGATTCATTCTTCATGTATCCCAGCTTGTTAGGGAGTTAGGGTCAGAGTGCAGAGTCAGCCACGATACAACATCCCTGGGGTAGAGAGGGTTAAGGGGGGTTGCTCAAGGGCCCAACACTGGCAGTGCTAGGACTCAAACCCCCAATCTTCCAATCTTTAATAGAGAACCATAACCACTGAGCTACCACTTCCTATTTAACCTCCCCTTTTTTTTTTTTAGAAAACCTCACCCACTCACAATACAAAAGATTATAACCATTTGTAATCCAGTTATGTGGCGCATTTTTAACACAGGTTCCTGAATACACTGTTATTACAGAAACATGATCTTACACTGAGCACATTAGTAAAAGCCTCTGATTTAATTTGCCAGCTTTAATATTAGATATGCTGCTAAAATGAATCAACATCTTTGGACCAATCAATCAACTAATGCTTGTTGGACTGTCTGATTAGCATAAGGTTGTTCTGGATTTCAACTGAAACAATGTTATTGTATAGGTGGCTCATTTTAAATATGGCTACTCCTGCTAAAAACAATAAAAAAAGATCAAAGCATGTCAAGTGTTTTGGTTAAAAAATAGAATATTTCAGAATGAATAAGTTGCTGATTCCTAGCAGTGAATGCAACAGTATTCTTAATGTTGGATTTTTTAAAAGTAAAACTTCATTATTTTCCTGAGTGTCTCCACATGATTTTTTACTAGAATAATTACAACAGTTAAGGGTTTCTAATGACTTTAATTTGTGTGTGTGTGTGTGTATATATATATATATATATATATATATATATATATATATATATATATATATATATATATATATTATATATATATATATATATATATATATATATATATATATATATATATGATTGTACATAATCATATTTCATAGGAAATGTTTTAATACAAATAACAAAATCCAATGGAATTGCAAAGAGAAATATCAACTACATAAATCGATGTGAGGATCGAGAACATTAATCACGTCCTCTTTTCATAGCCTCGTGGTCCAGTTTGCACGCGACCTTCAGACAGATTTTTACCCTCACTTTCCTGACTTCTTCGTCATCATCACCTCACTGCTTGAGACCCAGGATACTGAGGTGCTGGAGTGGGCCTTTACCTGCCTCTCCTACCTGTATAAGTACTTATGGAGGCTGATGGTGAAGGATATGAACAAGATCTACAGGTGAGAGGAAGAGCAAAGGAGCTGAGTAGAAAAGTGTGAGACGTGTGTTGTCGAACGGTGGAATAAAAGTTTGCATTACAGCATTTGCTTATAGATTTACTTTAGACTGGTTGGTGTGAGTGGTGGTCAAACTGTTTTCATGTTTGTCTACAGTCTTTACAGTAAACTTCTGGCACACAAGAAAGAGCACATCCGTAACTTTGCAGCCGAGAGTTTTTCCTTTTTAATGAGGAAGGTAAGAGATGCTGGAGATGAGACACTCTTACATAGTGGTGGATATGCAGTATAACGAACAGGTGTTATGTCTGTGTTCTTCAGGTTCCAGATTATGATGCCCTGTTCACACTGATGTTTGTGGATCTGGAACAGTGTCCTCAGAAAGCACAGGGGGTCGGGCAGCTCATCTTTGAGATGTGTAAAGGAGTCTGCAATATGTTCCACTCTTGTACCAACACAGTAGGTCTAGTAGATAAGCCTAGCTTGATAATTAATGTTGCTTTTACAGGTTGTTTTTCTCTGATATGATCGCCACTGTAGCTCTGCAATATGACCTCATTATTGTGGTTACACAAAACAGAGAGATTTATATTATTAACAAGTAAAAAGAAAAGACTGAAAGCACTGATGACACCTGCGATAGTCAGACCAGCGCAGCATTGTTATATTACCCAATGTTTTATCTGTGGTTATTTATTATAACATTGTGTTGCTGTTTTCCAGCACTGAAGCAGAATTATGATTAAAACAGCTGCATTTGTCATATAATGCTCATTTCTGTCCTAGGCTTTACCAATAGCACTCCAGAAACTCGGCCCATCTGGGGGAGAAGACGTTCCTCTGCCCTGGGATGCCATTAAAGAGGCTCTCGATCACATGGCCGAGTCTTCAGCCGATTATGTCACAAAGGAAAACTTCCTGGTTCTTTGGGATTCGTTGCAGGTAAAGACTGTTTGCATGCTTATAAACAATACATAGAAAAACATGGAGTTTTGCTTTTTTAAGAAATCCTTTGCAGAAACCTTTTTTTGTGAGGCACACACTATTGAACTGCAACTGATCTTAGCTGTTGAAATAGTGAATTAACTGCACATAATTTTTTTCATAGGCAAATGAAATGGTTCTTGTATATGCTGTTGTTACTTTATTTCTACCCATTTATTATTTTTTTTCTGCTCAGGCTTGTGTGAAAGACTTGATCCCGAAGGTGGAGGCAGGGCATTCTGACCAAGTCAGTGAGCACATTGAAAGAATCTTGTTTATTTACCACACGGTGGTAGAGCACAGAAAAGGAGCCAAGATCACCAAGCCACAGTCTGTCTGTGAGGTACATGTGTACAGATTTACCCGTTCTATTGTGGGTGATCTTATTTCCATGTTTATACAAAATCTTTAGGATGTTGCTGTGTAACAGTTTTTTTTTTTATTGTTTTTTTGTTGTTGTTTTTGCTCTTGTAGTTGCTTCTTCAGCTGGTCCAGACTCGAGGTCTGTCCTACTCCTGCCACAGTTTGCTGCTTCAAGTGATCTCATCCTTTCTGCTTGGAGAGAACCTGTCTTTACCAGCTAGTTTGATTCAAGAACTTTTGAAAAAAGTGTGTATGCATGCACATTCGTACACATATTCATACTCTGTGCATATAATGTTTTGTGTATTCTTGAATATGTCCCAGTGACCCAATCATTTTCACTTGTTCTTTTAGGTCTTCACCAGTGGGATTGATCGAGATCTTATTTTGTCGTTTGCCAAAGACATGTTTAGTATGAAGCAATTTGAGCAGGTCAGTCTGTGAAAGAATAAAATGTTTCGGGCAGATGAAAATGGTGCCCCTGTGAAAAGAGGTTTTAAGTATTTCAATGTATTTAATGCTTGAGACATTACATAAATGTTATTTCACTACATTATGAGAACATTTTATACTGTTTACATCATGTGAACACTTTCTCAGCTTTACTAAAATGTAAATTTATTAGAAAGTGGATATTTATTTATAGTTGTTTTAAATATTAGGAGATAAGATAAAAGATAGCTATGCAATCAAGGAACACATGATTGCATTGGACTGGATATTTTGTTTGACTAGACAATAAGGCTTTGAACGACTAAAAATCAATTCATATTTACCGTATTTTCCGGACTATAAGCCGCTACTTTTTCCCCACGTTTTGAACCCAGCGGCTTAAACAATGAAGCGGCTAATTTATGGATTTTTCCTGGGTTTTTCCTTTTTCACAAACTTCAAGCCAAAAACCTGAGACCCATAACATTAGACCAATGAAATTGCAGAACGGGTTCAGGTGAACCAATGAAACTCTTTATATTAAATCAGATGCGCTCCCACTGAATCGGGCCGCAACACATCATAAATATGGATGTGGTTCCTCTGACGTTTGACCTGCCGCTCTCTCGGACTGTCTACAGAAAATGCGAATCATTTGTCACGCTGAAAACAACCGGGCATGAAAAAACACTTCACCTGTGTTCTGAGCTGCACGGCATCGGGAGAAAAGATTCACCGATGGTGATTTTTAAACGCACGACGATGCCAAAAGAGAAACTGCCGAGAGAAATAGTTGTGAAAGGAAGGAGGAAGACAGTGAACAATGACTTTCTTTGTAGGCTACTGTTTAGATACAAGCCGTGTAACAGACACTGTCGTTAAAGCCTGTGTAAAGTTCATTAGTTTCAGTGTGTAGGCACCTTCGTCTTATAGACAGGTGCGGCGTATTTATGTTCAAAAAAATGTAAAAAATTCAGTGGGTGCGGCTTAATAGTCCGGAAATTACGGTATCTTCATTGTCATCACAAAGTGTGGCTGTTTTTTTCTGTATATTCCTCACAAATCTCTAAATCTGGACTGTGGAGCCAAAGCCAACCGTAGGAATACCACATATTTTCTACAGTATTTTTGCTATTTGCCATTTATGAATATGAACATTAAAATGCACATTTCATACAGTTCTGAAAGCAGTGTATTAGTTGGCAGTATAGTTCAATTTGCAGACCTTTTTATTCGAATATAAGCCTAGATTTAATGTGCATGTTGTTGTTTTTTCTAGCTGTTCCTGCCCAGCATGCTACAGTTTGTGGAGCAGCTTTTCTCCAGTGATGACTCTGTGAGCAGACTGATGGCTCTGGAGGTGCTAGTCAGGCTAATCCTGGTTAAAGCACAGCCTCCTACTGATGGCTCAATGGCCTTTGAGAAGTACCCACTGATCTTCACTGGGCAGTCTGGAGGGTAAGACCAGGGGCTTCTGGGTAGTGTGGATTTATTCTTTTGGAATGACAACTGGTGGACCACCGACCTGAATAAGACCTAACAAAGAGTCAGGGGCCTCTACACTAAAGCACCCCAGTGCACATGTCTGTTTTAATGAATGATTTTAGTATGTTGTGTTTTTTACAGGTTGTATGGGGTGAATAAGGGACAGGCAGCATGTGTTCCTCCGCTCATTCTGTCCCTCATAGATGTCCCAGAAGATAAGATATTCTCAGATCTCTCTCAAATCTGGGCGGCCCTGGTGCTTCTTCCTCACCTCAGGCAAGAACACTCCTCAACCCAACACCTGCATCATTGTGGGCTCGTGTGTGCTGTATTTGTGCTAATATGAACATGGTCTTACAGGCCTCTGGAGGCAGCAAGCGTGATTCCTCCTCTCACTGCCCTGTTGAACCGACTGTTACATGAGGTGCACAGTGAAAAACTCGGAAGAGGTCAGTGTACAGTGCACGTTAGTTAAACATTATCAATGCTTAGCTGGTTTTTTTTCTTACTTTTGAATAACAGCTTGTTCCAATGTGTTTTATTTCTGTTGATCACAGGAAAAACAATTACAAGAATGTATTAATGGGTGTCACTTTTTAAATATAATTTATGTATTTAAAATGCATATTCTTCATCTATTTATTATTGTAAGGCTGCAATGTGCTAGTGTTCATTTCTAAAAAAAAAAAACTATACAAATAACATTGAATTGAATATAAACTTTTATACTTTAACATTAGTTCATGTCATCACTTAGGTTATAGCAGCTATAAACACCCTGTTTCTTCTCTAGCCACACTTTTAATATCTGAAGTACAATCTCCTCTAAGAAATTCCCCACGTGTTTGTGTGCCATTGTTTAGTTTGTGCAGTAAGCAGTTTTTTTTAGTATTTAATGTGTATATAATAGAATTGGATTTGGTTTGTATATTTTACTGGTCAAATTTAGCAATGGTGGCAAACAGTGCATGCAATGATAATGATTAATTGTTCAGCTCTATTTGAGAGGATGTAGTGTTTTTCTCATGATCTTATGTTCCATCAGGTGGGCTGTTTGTGGCACGACAGGCTCTAACCACACTGCTGAGCTTTAAGGAAACTGCGCTTGTGTGGTCCCTGCTCCCAGATGAGCTCGTCCGCTCCATTATAGAGTAAGTGCTTGTAATTTCTGTACAAAAACAAACAAAAAAACCCTCTAGTTAAATTCTGCTTGTATGGACATTATTCGTAAGCGAGTCATTTGTTGTTTTAAACAGGAAGTTTCCCACTGATCTTTCTGCCCTGCTGCTGGTTGACCTGTACTACACAAGACTCTCTCTCAATGGATGCTCAGCCCAGCTGTCTCACAACTCACTACAAGAGCTATATCAGATGTTGCGTTCCAATTTTTCGTCTAACATCTCAAAGGTAGAGTTTGCTTTTCAAGAGTTTAGGATTCTACAAATATATATTTTTTATGTTAATTGTATAGTGAGTAACAATTTTTAACCTCTTCAGATTCGCCTCCTGACGTTAAGAATTATGTCCCACTTTGAGGCAGAGCTTCCAAAGCCAGCAGAGGTAGTGTTTTATTAGTAATCACTCTTTATTCACAAATGTGATTGTTTTATTGTCATTATATCAAATATACAGAACATTTATTACTTCCTTTCATTCTGTAGGTACGATAAACGTTCATTTCTAAGAATCCTGTGTAGTGTACTTTTACCCAGAGGCGTTTTATTGCTTCTATATTACAGCAGTGTTTCAATAAATGTCTCCAATTGAATGGGTTTAAACTGTTTATAAGATAAGATAAGATAAGATAAGATAAACCTTTATTTGTCCCACAGTGGGGAAATTTCTATGTTACAGCAGCAAGACAAAGAAATAAAAATAGATGCAAATATATAAAAAAGAATATACAAAAAAATAAAAAAAGAGAAATAAAAACAAATAATAATAACAGTAATAATAATAACGAATAAATAAATAAAAATAAATGCAAATATATGGAAAAGAGAAATATACATATACTACAATAACAGTATATACACAGTTACAATGTATAAATACAAATAGGGGGAGAAAAAAAAGTATGCGTTTCAAGTAATATTTCAAGGTGGTATTGCACGTAATTGCGGGTAATATTGCACATAATATTGTACATGATTCATGTAATATTGCACACAGATAATGTTATTGCACAGCTTAAAAAGTAATAACAGTGTTGTATTTTGGTGACTGGTTTTACTGGGAACAGCTTTGGTTGTAAAGTCTAATAGCAGCAGGGAGAAAAGACCTTCTGGTAACACAATGTTTGCTTGTCCGTAAAACAGGTTCAATGTTTTTAATCACAGATTCTTGTCCATTTAAATAAAAAAAAATCATCTTCTGTCATACCAAAATTAAAACATATTTGAAGGAGTTTATTAATATAAACACAAACTCACCACTGTGTCACTAGCAAAAGAAAAAGGTTTTAGAATTAAAGAATTTTTGTGTTTGCAGGGAGACGACAGCTCAAGCACACAGACGGTGTTTGCCATCTGCCTGCAGGCCGAGCAGGTTCCAGCCACAGTGCAGGATTACAGAGAGAAGCTGCTACATTTGCGTAAACTGCGTCATGATCTAGTGCAGCCATGCCTCCCTAAAGGGCCTTTCCATCCGGTATACAACACATCTGCTTATATAAGACTTACACAGGAAGCAGGAGTGTTTTAGGGATACCAGTACTGATGTCTGTGTTTTCACAGGTTCCCCTGCGGTACCTCATTGCAATGCTGTTTGTTAATTTCAGACCGTTATGGGATGCTGTTATTGACCTTCTGGCGTAAGTGCACCACCAGAACATTAGCACAAAGCCTCTAATAGCGGTACTGTTTGGTTTTTGCTATTGAATTAATATATTTTTATTTTTTGTTTTAGGTCCCATGCCAGAGATATGGACAACAAAGAGTTCTGGAACGTTTACTGTGAACATTTGGAGATGGTTGCTGGTCTGGCAGGTGTTTTTTGTTTGTTTTAATTACAGTTAAATAGTACATCTGTGAATGGCTGAATTGACTTTGGAGGATGATTTTGATTTAAACAGATTGTGTGTTAGGAAAGTAACCCATGCCAGGGTGGTGCGATGCCAAAAATAAATAATAATTAAAAAATATATATTTTCCTTAAAATCAGTTTCTCTAAACAGCTTGGGATGTAACAGTACACAAAATTCACGATAAAATAATATTTTATAAAAAATAAAATAGAATAAATCAAATTAATGCAATACACTTTTTAAAAATTTAATTGATTGAATTGAGTAATTAATTAAATTGCCAAAAATTAAATTGTTCTACTAAATATTTATATTTGTTGGACATGGGGTAATACAGATGTGTGTGTGTGTGTGTGTGTGTGTTTTTTTTTTTTTTTTACATTTTAATTTTTAATTTTTTTAAGATGTGTTCTACTTAACTGTTCTACTTATTTCAGAATACTTGTATACAGAATACTAGAACAAATGTCTTAAATCTTTACATTCTTCGTTCATTCACTCCCCCAATATGTGGAGTTGTCAGGATTTTCTCTTTTTAAGAGAAATTCTTGAAGCTGGACATGAAATGCTAAAGAATCCATAGCGGCTAACACTAGCGCTTTGGACAGTTTAGAGTGGTCAAGCATGCGTTAAACAAATGCACGTAAAGAGGATTGCCGAAAGCCCTGTACCAAAAAAGGTCGTTACTAAAACGTGTACTGTTACACCCCTAGTAATAGCACATCCTAAAGTGTGCCTGGGCTACAACATGTATAAAGCCAGTTTGTGTGTGATTTGCCAATTTTGCATTTTAGGCACACGGCACATATGACAGTGAAATTTTTTTTTGGAATCTGACTTGATTCCAAAATCTGCCAAATCTGGCAAATCTGCCAATCTGTTACAGTTGTGAGTTAGATATTTGGGAAGGATGGATGAGAGGGTGCATATTTATCCGAAGATCTTATCAATCTTTTTTTTTAAGTGAGGTTTAGACTTCTGATCCTAGAGCATTTTTTTTATCATATACATTTACACTTTATGTAAATTAGTTTTAATTGTTTAGAATGTCATGTCAATTTAAATGGATTTATACAAAATTGTCATGGCAAATTTAGGGTTGTAAATGACATATAATTGGCTTTTTTATGTCAGAGGATGAGCTTCAGCAGCAGCAGCAGGATGAGGAGGAGGAGGAGGAGGATGATGATGGTGAAGGTTCAATGCTGGGTCCAGGGACAGATGTGATCTGCAGCGGTGATGTTGGTTGTCTGTTTCTGGAGCAGTTGGAGCAGGTAAACAGCCATAGTGATCGCACAGACTTCACTAACTATCGTAACTTGCTGTGGAGAGCCATGAGCCAGTTCCCTGACAGAGTGGAACCGCGGAGCAGAGAGCTCAGCCCACTGCTGCTGCGCTTCATCAGGTGTGTGTTTAAGTTGCATTTGGTCATGTGAGGATTAAAAATATTTACGGCTAACCATAATCCAGATGATTGACACTTGTCTTGATTTGCTGATAGGAATGAGTTCTATCCTGCTGACCTGCTAGTAGCTCCGGTTCAGAATCTAATGAAGATTAGCCACAGATCCACACAAATCACATCTGAGAGTGAAAAGGAGGATGTGAAGATGAAAGATTTGGAGGAAGAAGAAGAAGAAGTAGAAGTGGAGGATGAGTCCCAACAAGCTGGGAAAAAAATACCAAGGAGAGCTGCAGCCAAGTAGGAACTATCAATTGTTCTTATATGCACTAGTGGATTCATTTAGCCAGCAAAAACTACCATGTATTCGTAATAATAATAATAAAAATTAATAATAATAATAATAATAATACATTTTTAAAGGCGCCTTTCAAAACACTCAAGGACATCATACAGCAAAATAAAATTATAAAACCAAACAAACAGCTATTTAACTATTACAATTAATCAGGAAATCTGAACAGATGAGTTTTAAAGCATTATTTAAAAGTGGTCAGAGATGTATGAGGGTGAACGATCTCTTTGCAAGTGAGAAGCAGAATGTTGAACTCTATTTGATATTTGACAGGAAGCCAGTGTGGATGATAAAGAACAGGGGAGATGTGCCTGATGGAGGAGGTTCTCGTAATTAAACAGGCAGCTGAGTTCTGGACCAATTGAAGTTTATGAAGGAGAACAAGTTAAAACAATTCAAAAGAGAGGAGGAAAGAAGAGAACAATTAGGCTTGGAGGACAAATAGAGTTGGGTGTCATCCATGTAGCATTTAAAATTAATCCTTAAAAAATGACCATGAGGTAATAAGTAAATGATAAATAAAAAAAAGGGCCTAAAACATAGCCTGGAGGAATACCAGCAGTAACAGATTAGGAGTATGATCTGAAATGTTTATGTTGGATAAATTGAGTGTGCCCAGAGAGATAGGATCTTAACCAGGTAAGAGGCACACCAGTAATACTTATAGAGCGTAATCTATATAAAAGAACTTGATGGAAAATTGTGTCAAAGGCGGCATTTAGATAGAGTAAGATACGTATATAAGTAAGTCCGGGAATTAGCTGCCATCAGCAGATCGGTAACAACTTTTACCATGGCAGTCTCTGTAAAAAAAATAATAATAAAACGGATTGGAATCTTTTGAAAGGCTATTATTTAAAAGGTGGAAATTAAGTAGAAAACGTACGCATGGACACAAATATTGTAAATAATTGACAAATCTTGTCCATTAGACATTTCACCACAAAACACATTTCAACATTGTATTACATACATTTCTTTTGTAGTTTAGTCTTTTGAAACTAGAGTTTTCAATGAAACTACGCTATATTGAAAAAAGTATTGGTACAACTGACTTTTCCAGCCATATGTGGTTCTTCCCCAAACTGTTACCACAATGTAGTAGGAGGCACACAATTGTTGGGGTTTTCTCTTCATTCAAACGAGGAGACCCAAACCTGTTCCAGCTTTACAATGCATGACAGTGCACAATGTGACCTCAATGAAAATATGATGTACATGGGCTGGATTGACAGATCTTGAGCGTCCTACTATAAAGCTCTGACCTCAACCGTTTTAAACACCTTCAGGATGAATTGGATCACACTCCAAGCCTCCTCACCCTACATCAGTACCTGACAGTACTAACGCCCTTATGGCAAAATGAGCACAAATCTTCACATAAGAATCATATAGTCAGGTGTTCTACAAACCTTTTCTATATAGTGCACTTTTGGAGTTAGGACCCACCCGCAAGTACCGACTGCAATTTATTTCTGTTTCAAAAACGCTCTTTTTCAGACAACTTATTGCACATCTTAAGATCTTCTCCAAGTTCACCAATCCCAAAGCTTTATACTTGGAGCCTGAATTACTGCAGCTGTACACACAGGTGACATTTTTCCCCCACATCAACAGTTTATTTTATTAGGTAAACAAGCAGACATATAACACAACAATTTCTCCTTTTTAGCTCCTGTGCCACAAGGACCAGCAAATTCAGAAGGCAGCTCTGGACTGCTTAATGACTTACAAAGACCCAAGCATTCTTCCTTACAAGTAGGTTCACTGCTTTAGTCTACTTATTCCATCTTTCATCAATTGCTGTTGATGCAGTAATGACCTCGGTAATTAATACTCTGATAGAGTTGTTATAGACATGGTTGTTTTCTGTGTATGAAAAAAGTCCTTTATATTCAGAGCGGATGCTGATTGTATCTGTAACCAAGTCTCATGTTTCTGTCCTCACTAAGAAAGGTGGAATGCTCACTGTGCTCCAAGACTCTGACAGTTGTAAAAGCCTTACTGTTAGTCTTTTTTACTCCATTATAGGATTCATTTCACATTTCCAAAAAGTCTTGTCATCAGCTTTGAAAAATAATAAAGAAGAGGTGACCTTCTCCGAGCTACTTTGCAGGCTTTTAGCAGTGCCAAAGAAATGCGATTTTCAGTTTGTTTCCTATGAAGTCTTTAAGTTATAAAGACTTTATGTAATATTGTTTTTTCCAGAGAGAATCTGGAGAGACTACTGGATGACAAGCATTTCAAAGATGAGATTGTTCACTTTAACATCTCTGAGGAGGGATCAGTGGTGCTGGATATGCACCGCTCTCAACTCATGCCTGTGCTAATGAGGTATGCATGAGACTTTTTTTTTTTTATTATTAATTTTTCTGTGAATGAATGTGGTGTTAATGGGGTCTCTTGGCTGTCATTGTATAGGATCCTGTACGGGCGGATGCGCACTAAAGTTGGTAATAAGTTCCAGGGCAAAGCTGCCACTGCATCACGCTCTTCCATCGTGCTGCGCTTTCTGGCAGGTTGCCGGCCAGAGGAGCTGGCTGTGTTTATTGACCTGCTCCTGGATCCTGTGTGCCATCACAGCCAAGGTACACAGATATACATGTGTATATAATATAAGTATTTAAATCTAATACGAAATCCAGGTATGATACATATAGTCATATTCTGTAAATATTAAAATTTTTTTAAACATATGATATGAGGCTTTATGTATACCGATACAGACAATAAACAAGTGCATGGTCAACAAGTTTATATTTCGGATTCATTTTTAAATATTGTACTCACAATAATGTTTTTTAGATGCACAGATTTATGAATTGAATCTTCTAATTTGTCATTTAAGCCAAAAAGGTTAAACCTGCATTGTTTAGTCAAATAAGAAGCAGCATATTGGATGTTTAAAATTAGGATTAAAGGAATGTTAAAGAAAAATGTTATAATAGTAATTACAGATGCTAATAGCATGTTTTTGTATATTGCTCAATAAAATATGCTGTCACAGTTGCAACTGGTATATCATCACATTCCAAGAGATACATAATTCATACACTACAACATTTCATATGCAACTTAATAAGTCTGTGTTCCCTCTGGTGCCTGCAGGAACATGTCTAGCTGCAGTAGAGAGGGCCATGGCTGAGACAGACTCCTCCTCAGTGCTCCCTCTGGGTCGCCAGCATGCACTGCTCAACATTATAGATGTTGTGCTGCATAAACTGGGCCACCTTTTACAAAATTACTTGCCCAAGCTACTGCAGATTCTGCTGTGCATCACTGCCTCTGTGGCCTTGCTGCTGGAACATAGAGAGCAGGTGAGCTATAACCATCCATTTAGAGAACGCTTCAAAAGTAAAAAAATAAGTTATGTTTAATAGAGGTGTGTAAAATGAATATGTAATAATATCTTGTCGCATTACATGGAAACATTTTTATGACTCATGTGATATGAAATGCAGGTTTGCTAACCAAGTGCCAAAAACAAAATGTTTGTAGAGTGGTAAAAAGATAAATAGAAATTATGCTTTTAAATCTGTTTATGGAATTGGAATATAAGTCAGGCTCAATGCTTTGTGTGTCTTTGTAGCTGAAACCTGGCTGTGTTGGCCCCCTGAAGAACCTGAGGCGACTGGGACTTCTGCGCATCCAAGACTTCTTTGACAAATTTGAATCATACCAATTCACAGCTGATGAAATTGATGCCATATTTCACGCTATTGTCTGGCCTCAGGTACATTGTGCTTTGTGTGTACGAATATATTTCTTCTATGTTTTTGTCTTGTAGGCTGAAGCATGTGTTCATTTGTGTGTTATCATTGTGATGCTCATATACTGTATCTGTTCATATGCTTTAAAAGTATTGAAATGGCATGGCCAATTCTTTGCCATGAACATAATCATCAAGATGTTTATGTTTGAGATCAAAAGGTGAATGTCAGTATGTCAAAATATCATCCATATGGGTTAAACCAATTAGAACCCTGCACCTTTTTGTGCCCAGTGTGCCCTGCTAGAATGATTGTTTAAACTTCATCATTATCAAGGCAATGACAGAAAATCACCAAAATCACACTGCCAACGCAACAAAAACTTTCAGAGAAACAAAAAGTTAAGAGTTTCAGAATGGCCAGTCAATCAACAGACTTCAACCCAAGTAAACAGCATTTTACCTTTTGAAAAGGGCACTGAATAGAGAAATCTATCAAAAACGAACTAAAAGAAGCTGAACGATACTGAAAGAAAAGAATGTAAAATAAGCCTGGAAAAGCATCATAAAAGATGATCGCAACAGTTGGTGGATGTCATTGGGTCACTGGCTAAATGCAGTTACTGTAAACAAAGAATATGAGATAAGATACACTTTTATTCGTCCCACAGTGGGGAAATTTCTCTGTTACAGCAGCAAAGAAAAATAAATGTGCAAATATGTATAGAATAATAATACAGTACAGTATATAATGTGTGTGTATATATATATATATATATATATATATATATATATATATATATATATATATATATATACAACACAATGCATAAATACAAAAGAAGAAGAAAAAAGAGACCCCGAGTAAATAGTTTTTGCACATTTGTTGCTTTAAAAAAAAACTTGACTGTTATTATTGCACAGTTAAACAGTAATAACAGTGTGTATTTTGGTGACTGGTTCACCGGGAGCAGCTCTGATTGTAAAGTCTAATCGCAGCAGGGAGAAAAGACCGTCTGTATCGCTCCTTCATACACTTAGGATGTAAAAGTCTGTCACTGAAGGAGCTGCTCAGAGATGAAACTGTTTCATACAGGGAGTGAGAGTCATTCTGCAGTAATAATGATAGTTTAGCTACTATCCTCCTTTCTCCCACCTCCTGTACAGTGTCCAGGGGAATCCTCAGGACTGAGCTGGCCTTCCTGATCAGTTTGACCAGTCTCTTCCTGTCCCCAGTAAAAATGCTGCTGCACCAGCGGACCACTCCATAGAAGATGGCTAAGGCCACCACAGAGTCAAAAAAGGTCTTTAGTTGCTCTCCCTGCACTCCAAAAGACCTTAGTCTCCTCAGCAGAAAGAGTCTGCTCTGTCATTTCTCATAAATTGCCTCAGTATTATCTGTCTAGTTCAGTTTGGTGTTTAGATGAACACCCAGGTATTTGTAAGAGTCCACTCTCACAATGTCCTTTCCCTGAATGTTCACTGATGACAATGGAGTTTTCTTTGTGCCTACGGAAATCCACCACCAGTTCTTTGGTTTTCCCCACGTTTATGCAACAAAATCTTACTTGAATGTGCTGTAAGATTAACTGTTCATATACTCTTGTTTATTTAAGAATTGGGTGGTTCTAGTTCTCGGTTGTTTATGTGGTATAATCAGGACATAAAAGCTGAAATTCTGATTTATTGTCTTATATTCATCTTTTGATCCCAAACCCAAATATCTGTAGTATACAGCGAAAAGAATATAATTGGCTTTGCTGTTCTAATACATTCGGAGACGGCTGTATATGTAATATAACGTTTTCTTTGCTGTGCTTCAGGTGTGCCGTTTGCCCTCAGAGAGCCCGTATGCTCCCACGCCACTCCTGAAATTGATCCATATCTGGAGCATGAATGTTAGGTAAGATGTTTGGAAATTCCAGTTTTCTATAAATGTTCTGTTTGTTTTTTTCATAGTTCACTCGTTGAATAGCTGAAGTGTCTTCAATTAAATATCTCTGGGGTTAGGGTTAGGGAAATTTATGGCTGAATTAATCTTAGAAAAATAAGACATTCATTTAAATACATTTTTATTTGTATAGTGCATTTAACAATGGACATTGTCCAAAAGCAGCTATACAGAGAAAAAAAGGGTATAATGTTTAAATTTATACATTATTGCTGATTAGTTTATCTCTAATGAGTCAGCCGGTGGTGACAGTGGCGAGAAAAAAACCCTTAAAATGGTATGAGGAAGAAACTTTAAGAGGAACCCATTCTCATCTGGGTGGCACCGAACGTCCATTCATTATAGTTTTATTATTGTTGAGGTGTACTGTTCAGAAAACTGTTTACTGATGGGTGCTTTAATGTAGAACTATTCATGCCAACTGTAGTTCTGAGCCATTGTAGCAGTATGGTTGTATTAATTACAGATTCACCCTCATAGTTCTTGAGTTGCTCAGTAACTTTAGGCTGTTTATATGGAACCACCCTCTGCTGCTCTGAGTGGTCTCTAATTGAAGCGAACTCCATCCTGAGGTTGAATCAAGTGGATCTGGAAAAAAGAATGGGGCAGGACGTATGGTTACAGGTACCACATAAGGCACCATGTTTAGGGGTGAACTTTCACAGCAGTAATAATCAAAATAGAAGAGTAGCAGGTTTTTATGGCCTAGATTTGGGGTTGCAGCCATATGAGCCATGTATGGTTTCTAACCATATAAGCTTGGTAGGAAAGACACATCAGGTTGTGACTAGATTGTGTGCTTTTGTATAAATCTAACAGTCTTAAACTGTGAGGTTTTCATTTCGTCCATATCATTTTGAAGAAAGTTACTCCCAGCCAACAGTCCGTATTTTTTTTGTTTTAGGTATTTCTGGTTTTTTTAAGGTTACTGTTAAGGTGGATTAAGTTTCTCAGGACTCATCATGGATACAGAAATCGTTATTAATATGCATAACTATAACCCCGTATTTATAACCCCTTAGGTATTTCCCTTTGCTGGCTAAGCAGAGACCAGACCACCCGGAGTGTGACATCCTGCTCAACGTCCTAGCTCTACTGTCTTCCAAAAATGTCTCTCCTAAAACAGCAGCCATGGTAATGGACATCTGTGAGAATTTACTGAACACACCAGACTTTACACCTTCTGAGACGGAGGAAGAGATTGAGGCAGAGGCAGAGACAGTGACACCGCTGAGCGTCAATGGGTGTGTTATTCCTGAGCTAGTGCCTGGTTCAGACATCACTAAAGGTAGAGAGCAAGACAAGATGCATATAGTGTTCTCTCATTTTTTTTTACCCCAGTTACCATGTATATTAATATCATCCATTCTTTTTTACACAGAATCTTTGACTATAGGTTCGAGGCTGCTCTTACCTCACATCCCTGCTGTACTTCAGTACCTCGGTGGAGTTGTGCGCAACTCCGATCGCCTTAAAAAGAAGAAATTCCGAGCTCAAGTTAGCAAGGAGCTTAACATCCTGTCTAAGTATGCGCAGCTTTCCTGCTTACAGCTTGTGATATGTTATCTGATTATATACAGGTATGACCGTTTATTTTCTTGTTCTCTACCAGGATCAGTCGATTTGTCGCTGATAAGGAACAGAGCTCAACACTTGTACGTCTTCTGCTGCCGTACCTCCATAAGCCAAACATTGCCGAGGTATAATCCTTCTCTATTACATCAGCGTAAACTTGGTATGCTGTGCATTATTTTTAATGGATTTCTTTACCAAATACAGTATTTATATATATATATATATTTCTTCTCAAACAGGAGACCGAGTTGGACATTCTCAGCACAGTGCAGAACCTGCTGAGACAATGTTCAGAACCCACGGTCTTCCTGAAGCCTCTTAGTAAACTCTTCTCCATCGTACGCAACAAGCCATGCCGTAAAGTCCTGTGTGAGATATTCAAGGTCAGATACTTATGATCCGTCCAGCTTTGTATCACTATTCACAGTTTATCTCATAACCAACAATCACTGACTGCATTTTGGGCGACTTTTCTTCTGCACAGACACTGTCTGACCTGGACAATGAACTGAAGTACATAGCCGATGTTGTTGTTGAGGTAAGAGATCATTACAGATCAGAGAGTAATGTTTTTGGGTTCATTTCTGTGTAGTGGTTTTTATACAACAATTCTCTTCTCTTTTCTTCTCTTCTCTCCTCTTCTTTTCTCCCCTTTTCTCTTCTCTTCTCCTCTCCCCTTTTCTCTTCTCTTCTTTTCTCTTCTCTTCTCTTATCTCCCCTCTTCTCCTCTCCTCTCCCTTCTTCTCTTCTCTTCTCTTCTCTTCTCTTCTCTTCTCTTCTCTTCTCTTCTCTTCTCTACTCTACTCTACTCTACTCTACTCTACTCTTCTTCTCTCCCCTTTTCTCTTCTCTTCTCTCCCCTCTTCTCCTCTCTATTCTTCTCCTCTCCTCTCCTCTCCTCTCCTCTCCTCTTTTCTTCTCCTCTTCTCTCCAGCTTAATGCATTTGATAGTCGCCATCTAGATGAGATTCACTTCGATGTTCGCCTGATGGCATTCCAGAAGTCGGTCAAACACATTGAAGAGATGAAAACACTAGACATAAGATATCTCATGGTCATCATGCACAACTGCTTCCACTCTTTTGACGTGAGTATGAAACATGTTTGTGTTTGAGAGGCACCTCTTTTGACACGTGCAAGAAATGTTAACTAATGGTATTTCAAGCTCATTTAATAAATCTGCCATCCCATATATTACCATTACAGAATTTACATTTATTTATTAATTTGTAACTTTTTTTATGAACTATACGCTTTTATTCTGGTGAGATCAGGTAATATTTTTGTTGCTGGAATTGTCTGTGTGTTTTAGACTGGGGACATGTCTCTGGCAGACAGCGCCAATTTATGTCTCTCAGCTATACTCAAGCAGCTGGCTGCAGTGGGCTGCATGGAACAGGATTACAAAGAGATTGTGCAGTACACTGTTTTAGATGCCGTTAGGAGAGGATTAAAGAGCAGGACAGAGGTACAATTATGTTAATCAAATTAGTATAACAATTTAGGTTAGGATCAAAACAAACACACATTGATGAACCTGTTTTTTTTACTGTATACAGAGTGTAAGGAACGATTACACTTCAGTCCTGGCCTGTCTGGTCAAAACCTTCCCCAATCGCTCAGAATTCAGAGACCTGGTGCAGCTCACCAACTACTCAGATCCTGAGTCAGACTTCTTTGAGCACATGAAGCACATACAGGTAGAGGCACCACTCACCACACATTCAGACTGTCTCATCCCAAGATTCACAAACATCTTAATTTTAGCACCACCTGACCATTAATCTATTCTCTTTCTGGACTTCAGATACATCGTAGGGGACGAGCACTCAGAAAGTTTGCCAAACAGCTGACAGACGGCATAGTGGTGATGTCTTCCCGCTCCATGCAGAACTTTATCATGCCCTATGCCATGATTGCACTATTTGATGAGAAACTCCTGAAGGTAATTACAGTTACAGAACTCACAGTTTATTTATAAATATTAGGGGTGTAACGGTACACAAAATTCACAGTTCGAAAAGTCCTATACGAAAATGGTTTGGCATTAATGCGTGTACAGTTACACCCCTTATAAATAATGTATATGATTTATACCAGTAAGATGAAATTGAAAATGAAAAGTATATAGTAAAATAAAAGTGCAGCTTTAACACCAGACACTATAATTTTCTAATTTCGAAAATTGTACCTTTATTCTGTTATGTTACCTTAATGTTATGTCTGCTATTAATGTTAAGAGCAATAAACTATGTTCCAATATGCAGCATGAAGCTATGACCTCCGCAGCAGTCGAAGTTATTGGTGCAGTCTGTAAACGCCTGACCTGGTCTAAGTACCTCTACTACCTCAAGCACTTTATCCATGTGCTCCAAACAGGAATAGTTGAGCAGAAACTGGCTGTAAGGTGAGAAAGCATTTTGTTTTTCTAGGATTGTAGTATGTGTCTGGTAAACACGAGTAACCCTGCTACACTGCTCCCTTGTACAGTTTGCTGCTGATTATTCTGGAAGCCTTTCACTTCGACCAGGAAAGTCTGAGCAAAGAAATCGAGGCAGCCAAGAACAAAAAGACAGATGGTGAGTTGAGGGGAATAATGTTCCTACCAGTTTCGCATCTCTACTCACTCTAGGTTTAGCCATAATCATGATTTTGTTTTCTTTTCAGAGCCAATTATTCTGGAGGTAGAAGCAGAGGAAGAGCAAGCAGAAGTTATGGATTCAGATGAAAGTGACATAGAGGATGCCATGGAGACCAATGATGCTGATGCTGTTGCCACAGAAGCTGATGGAATGGACACAGGCGATGGTGACTCCACCAAGATCAAAAAAGGCACTGAGGCTAAGCCGAGGAAAAGGCCCCCTGTTGTTAGCAGTGGCCTTCCACAGAGTGAAGAGGACCTGAAGTCTCTTATCTCCTCCATTCATAAGACTGTCACTCAGAGTGTCTTGCCCAGATTACAAAAATGCCTAACAGCCAAGGTTAATGTTTTTCATTCTCGTTTTTGTCTTATATGTGCTTCGATGGTCTATACCAAATGATAGAAGTTTGGGGGGAAAAAAAATTATAATATATGATTGTGTGTAGGTAAAAAGAGATGATGAACACAAGACGGTGAAATCAAAGGAAGTTAAGGATGAGGAGGTGGTAAGAGTGCCAATCGCCTTTGCTATGGTCCGCCTCATGCAGACTCTTCCACAGGAAGTTATGGAAGCCAACTTGCCTGGGTGTGTACTGTGTGTATGTTAGAATCTTATGTGGATAAACTCAAAGGATATAAAATGACATCAACTTAAAACAAATAATAACATTTTAAAATAGACAAATGGTCATACTGTAATAATTTATATATATATATATATATATATATATATATATATATATATATATATATATATATATATATATATATATATAAAATATTATTGCCAAATAAATGTTAATTCCATTAACATTTAAATAAATGTCAATTAATTCTATTATAATGTTTTGTTAGTGGTAAATAATGCATTAATAAATAATGGAAGACTTAATGTGCTGCCACAGACAAACATATTTTTAAATATTTTTCTTATACAATTCTTTTTTTCTATTATTTAGCTGAAGTCTGTATTAAGTAGTATATTGTGCATTAATATATATACAGGATACTCCTCAAAGTGTGTGTCCACCTAAAGAGTCGTTTCCAGGAGATCCGTGATGTCGCCCGAAGCACGCTGATCAAGATTATTGAGGCCTTGGGACATAATTACCTGCAGTATGTTCTCACAGAGATGCAGGGTGTCCTTGTAAAGGGCTACCAGGTAAAGAATACCCTCTACTAACTGCCCCATACCTTAACTAGCTTGCACTGAAATATTCATTTGTTTTTCAGATCCATGTATTGACCTTCACTGTTTACCATTTACTCTTAACCCTGAAACCTTCTTTGAAAGCTGGAGAACTCGACCCTTGCTTGGACATTCTGATAAAGGTGACTGATCCGATCTGTGCTGTAATCAGTGTTGGATAAGTAAAGTGAGCGATGGCTAATGTTGTGAAACTTTTATTTTATTTATACATTTTTTTTTAGATTTTTAACAACGAGCTGTTTGGCTCTCTTGCGGCGGAGAAGGATATTAAAGGTATCGTCTCAAAAGTAATGGAGGCCCGTCACAGCAAGAGCTCGGACTCGTATGAGTTTCTGGGTCAGTTCTGCAGCCAGGAAAGAGTCACACAGCTCATTATTCCCCTCAAAGAGGTAAGTAGTCGATGACTTGGCATTTTTTGTTAACGGAATTGAAAACCTTTGTTGGCAAGCATTTTCAGTGATGACGTTGTGCACGACTAGATTTTGGAGAGGACGGCCAGCCTGAAGGTGTCCCGGCGAGTACACAGTGTTTTGAGGAGAGTTGTAACAGGACTTCTGCTGAATCAGTGTATGACCCCTCAGTCAATCTTGCTGCTGAGTCACGGTCTGATCAGCCAGAGCCTGCCACTCATCACGAGCAAGAGCAAGTATGTTTTTCACCCTCTTCTTGTTCTCTCAAACACACACCAGAAAGTAATTGACTATAGTTCAGACAGATCAAAACAGGTTGTCTCTCTGTGGTTTAGGCAGAAGTCTGCTCTTCCTCCAGACCCCCGACTGCCACCTCCAAGCTGCTTGCTCCTGCCCCCCACCCCGAAAAGAGGTGTAGTGAAGGCAGCCCTTAGCCGCCAGACCAATATACACATTCTAGTGGACACTGGACTGAATGTAAGAACACACATATTATCTAATTGAATTTGCCGACTTGATATCCGGTTGAATGATTGCATTCTAAATATGTCTACTGTGACTTGACTTTCTTAAAATTATGATTATATGTCCATGTACACATATAGCTGCTCCATGGTAGTTTGAGAAATTCCAAGGTCAACTCCTCCGTGGCATCAGTGCGAGAGATGTTAGACCCATTTGTCTTGCTTCTGCTGGACTGTCTCGACTCCATGCATGTCAAGGTTTGTGACTCACTAAGGATGGGAGTGGCTTTACTTTTTGGATGATCACTAAACTGTGTTTATAAAGTTTCAATATGTTTTATGTGTAACCCTAGTTTGTATGTGTGTGTTTAGGTGATCACTGAGTCTCTGCAAGGCTTCATCTGGATCCTGAAATTCCCTCTTCCTGCAGTGGAGCAAAAGGCAGAACAAATCACCAAGCAGCTGTTCGTTCTGCTGAAGGACTACGCTAAAGCAGGTGCTGGTCATGGAGAAAACTTTCACCTCGTCCAGAATTGCTTCAAGGTGCACAGACCAGCTGACCTACACATGCTTATCTGATCATATGAACTCTGCATAGATCCTCCTGCTTAATATCAATCTCACCCAGTTTTTGGTTTGTTCTGTTTTTGTCATTTAGGTCATAACTGTCTTAGTGAAGAGTGTGGCGAAAAACTGCATTTCTGATACACAGCTGCAAGTGCTGCTGGGATACGCTGAAGAGGACATCTATGATAATTCTCGCCAAGCCACAGCATTCGGCCTGCTCAAAGTAAATTTAGGCCCAGATATAACAATTGTTAATCCATTAAGTGATTTCATACATACAATAATTGTAATCACACTTTAACATAAGGACCCTGGAAAAAAGAGAATTCTATCTGTCTATCTGTACATCGAAAATATATGACCCTACATGGTTTTTATTGAAAGTGTCGCACTAACGTTAGCTCACTACGTTATGCCAAGGCCTAGGTTTTATGCTGAGTGCTTTATTAATTTTTTCCCCATAGACCTCTGATTTGTAGTGTGAACTCCATGCCTTTAAGTATACAATTATACATCCTGATTACTTCATTTTCAGTAGCTTTAAATGATTATTTATGTAATTGTCCATCTTGGTTTAGTAAACAGTCAAGGAAAATAAGACACACTTTTTTAGAAGGTCCTAATACATTAATATAATTCATTTAGATTTTATAGGTATAGTTCTTTTGTACAGACCTGGTCACAAAGTGGATTTACAGAAATCAGGAGGTAGATTCTGTTCTGTCATGGCATGGAAAAACCCCATGAGACAACATGGAAAAAACAAAAACTTTGATGTTGAAAATCGATTACGCTCTTGAGTGTTTTTGAGAATAAGGCAGATAGTTGCTTTGTGTGACATTTCAGTTGAATAGCTAGAAGAGACGCTGTTTGGTCTAATAAATGCTCTGTATTTTAGGCGATCCTTTCCAAGAAGCTGGTGGTACCAGAGATGGAGGAGGTGATGAAAAAAGTTGCCAAACTGTCCATAAATGGCTCGAATGAGCAGGTCCGCGTTCGTTGTAGACAGGTCAGTATTGCCTTTGTTACCTTTACTCACCAACGTCATCATCATTTCAGAAGTGTCTAATATAATTATTATTTTTTTTTTTTTAGATCTATCTAAAGTATCTCATTGATTATCCACTTGGGAAGAAGCTTAAAAACCATTTTGACTTTATTGTTTCCCAGCTCACGTAAGTACTTTACTATTATATGTTTTTGTCTTTGCATTCCTGAGGCGCTAAACAATCAGTCCAATAACTAATGATTTACATGAACCACCAATATTTAACCAATGTTGATCAGCTGGTGGGTCAGTTTCCAGGAATTTAAATACTTATTTCACAAGCATTTTATGTGTTATAAGGCTTAGAAATGTGTTTTAGGAATGCAGCGTATCAATTTGTTGATCAATTTGTTGATTTTGTTTTTTAAATCACTAACATCTAGCTAACTTCTGACAAAATGACTGAAAATACCTTTAAAAGTTATTTTGATTGGATTGTTTTGCTGAATTTCCCTATTCATGCAGATATGAGTATGACACAGGAAGACAGTCTGCCCTCGAGATGATGGTCTTCATTTTCCAAACATTCCCTCAGGTAACCTTTTCGTCTTGGGCATTTGAACATCTATTCTTTCTGTTTAATCTGTAGCTGATATCTGGGTTTATCTCACTCTATGTTTGTGTACAGTCTTTCCTCTTGGAGCACTGTGGACTCTTCTTTGTGCCTCTGTCTCTGGCTATGGTGAATGATGATTCAGCACGCTGTAAGAAAATGGCCTCACTTGCCATTAAGTCACTACTGGGTCAGTTAGACGTAATGCACCAGAACTCCATGTTCACTTTGGTCAATGGCTGGCTGACTGGAGAGAAGGTAAATTAAAATGCACCGAATTGAATACTGGGTGAATATTTGCATATACATTTCCTTTGTCAAAAAGACATATATATCCGTATATGTTTGTTTGTACAGGTGGCGTTAAGAAGATTAGGTGCTCAGGTGTGTGGCCTTTTTGTAGAAGCAGAAGGAGAGCAATTCGTTCGCAGACTGGATTCATTGCTGCCTCTAGTAGAGAAAGAAATCCATACTGGCAACTTTGAAGATGTGAGTACTAGTGTGAGAGTCCTGTTACTGACTGAGGTATAAAGTGTTAAACATGATGTGAATTACATATGCAAGACAAACGTGGATCTGTAAGTCAAAAGACATTTTGTTTGTTGTTTGAATTTATTTTTTAGATTGAAGAGGAAGAAAGCGAGAAGGCTGCAGACAGGTTACTCTTCTATTATCTCACCCTAATCACCAAGATCATCAAGGAATGTGGCTTCTTGGAGCTCAACAAACCAGAGGACACTCTCACTAGCATCTGGGGTAAGCACACATACTCACAAGGACACACATACATACACCAAGCCGTTTTTTTCCATATATTGTGACAAACATTTTCACACGGAACAATTTCTTGCGGTATTATGGGGAAGGAAGCAGATATTGTAATCTCGCTTTCAAGAAGTTAAATACTATTGAGTGGGTGGAATTCACAATTCAGTGTTATTCCCCATTTTTTTAATGGATCGGACCACACGAGCCTTCG
This sequence comes from Silurus aristotelis, assembly GCF_946808225.1. Lineage (NCBI taxonomy): Eukaryota > Metazoa > Chordata > Actinopteri > Siluriformes > Siluridae > Silurus > Silurus aristotelis. The sequence continues at coordinate 9,954,981 of NC_139597.1, read as the reverse complement.
CTCCTCACATGCATCAGTGACCCTGTCGCCGATTCACCTCTGTTCCTTCCTTGGACCACTTTCGATAGATACTGAGCACTGCAGACTGGGAAACATCCCTCAAGAGCTGTGGTTTTGGAGACGTTCTGACTCAGTCGTCTAGACATCACAGTTTATCACTTGTCAAACTCATGCAAATCCTTAATCCTGAGTTTAGTGAAAAATGGAGAGGTTCAGTTAAAGTACGAGAGTTTTCCATGTTGCTCCCTGCTTTACAAATTAATCTCTTTGTATTGTTTAAGGGGTCTTTGTGGAAAGCAAGTCAATGCTATCTAAAACAGAACAGATTTGTTTTATAGTCTAAGTCATGAGGTATTTTTGTCACTTTAATCCCTGGATTTAAACATTGGCCTGTGGATTTTCGGTAAATCAGAAACACTATTGACTGTATCAAACTCTGGTGTAATCCCATAACAAATTGTACTCTTCTAGGTCACATTGAAGCTCACCTGCGCTATCCTCACTCCTGGGTTTGGCTGACTGCTTCTCAGATCTTTGGCCTGCTTTTCGCTGCTCAAAAACCAGAATCTCTGCTGTCTCTGTGGCACTCCCAAAATGCCTCCCAAAACAGCCAGCCAGTGGCTTCCTCCTACCTCTCAACCAGCCTGGACAAGAGGGTAAGAGTCTTTAAATTTCAGAATCTAAGTAGTGCCACACTGGACAATGTTATCTTTCATTCGAGCAGTCAAACATGACCTCATTTCCTGCTCTTCACTTTCAGATGAGGGAGCTGGTCTTGTCATTTTGTCACCAGCTGCAGTCCAAGTTCCTGGACATCAGTGCTGGCGAGCAGGTAAGAAATCTCACCTAAGGCGAATTGAGCACAAGCTGAAAACCATCAGCAGTAATGGGTTGATATATTACTTCCGTCAACAGGTAATCAAGAACCTGCTCTTCGTGGCCAAGGTGATCTATCTTATCTCGCCCGAGTCTGACTTCGAGGAGGATAAAAAAGGAGTAGAAGATGTGATGAAAAAAACAGAGGAGGAGAAAGAGAGTGGAGATGAAGAGCAGGTTGATGAAGAAGACGATCAGGAGCAACAGCAGATAATGGAGGGGCAGGATGAGGAAGAAGAGGAGCTTCGGCAACAGAAGATTCTAGAGGAGCATGAGGATAATCGGCCACCGTCTCTGCTCTGGGTGATTAAGAAGCTCACACTGGTCGCTAAGAGAGAAGCAGCCAACACCCCCAAAGAGCCAGTGAAGGTGAGCAGTTAAAGTTAGTACACAAAGTGTACTAGTAAACCGATATAGTTTATAACTCGGTTCTGTCTGAATAAACGTGACTGAATAAGGACAACAGTTACCTTTTATAGCTCAAACATTACTGATTAGTTTGTGGCTGTAAATACGAAGATTCTCATTGGCTATGTTTTTGTAGAGGTGCTTCACATTGCCAGGTTTAATTAGTGCCACTGACTCTAAGCCTTTTTGAACTTCACATGGGAGAATTAACTAATGAAAAAAACAGGCTAGTTTACTAATCAGAAAATATGGAAAATGTAGATGGACACCTGTCCCCTTCCCCACACAGTGGTCTACACTGCACACTGACCAGGAATAATATTGGCATTATAGCATTATGAGCAATGAAGTGAATAACACTGATTATCTCCTGATCATGGCACCTCTTAGCAGGTAGGATATATCAAGCAGCAAGTGAAAATTTTGATGCACATGGGGAGCGAAGACTAACCCGTGTGGTCCGATCCAACAGATGATTTTCAGAAGCTCAAATTGCTGAAGTTGTTCATGCTGTTAATGCTCGAAAGATCTGGACTGTTTTGGCAGCAATAGGGAAACCAACACAATATTATGCAGGTGGTCATAATGTTATGCCTGATCAGAGTATTAAAAATTCTCTTTCACTGGAACTAAGCAAGCTCCTTTATCAAGTGTGTCATGGATGGCAAGAACTCCAGTTCCAGAGCTCTGACTTCAACCCCACTGAACACCTCTGGGACACCCCAGACCTCTTCACTTAGCATCAATATCTGACCCCACTAATGCTCCTGTGGCTAAACTTTAGTGGAAAAGAAATGTGGAGCTTTTTACAATAGCAAAGGTGAGCAAACTCTGGAAAGGGATGTTCAAAAAGCAAATCTGGGAACTCAAGTCTGGTGTCCAAAAACTCTGACCATTTGTGTTCCCTGTTGTAAGTGATGAATCTTTTGATAATTGCTGCAATTATTTTTTTCATTTTTCACAGAGAACATGTGTTTTTAAGTTTTTGGGCGCAATAGCTGTTGACCTTGGTAAAGATCGTCTCGGCCCCTACCTGACTACCATCATTGCGCCGCTCTACAGAGAACTGGACAGCACGTATGCAGACCAAGGTCTGGAACTTTTGTTGCGACCATTTATTGACTGTTATTGATTTCATAGGTTTAATTTCCTGATTCATCTTAATCTGATTTGACCACCTCAGACTCTACACTGAAGAACCTGGCACAGGAGCTCATTGAGCTGCTGAAGAAGCTGGTAGGTCTTGAGAAGTTCTCACTTGCCTTTGCTGCTGTGCAGAAGGAGGCCTCACAGAGACGAGCCTCACGCAAGAAACACAAGGCAGTGCAGGTGAGTTTCTCAGAGAAACCGTGCTCATTGTGTTTGTGTAAAGCTGGTTACTGTGGTTTCACGACAATTGCTTATTTCTTTTTTCGTTTGTTTCTTAGGCTGTGGCCAATCCTGATATTGCTGCTAGGAAAAAGATCAAGAAGCACCAAAAGAAAACAGAGGCAAAGAAAAGAAAAATAGAATTTTTACGACCAGGGCACAAAGCAAAAAGAAGCAAACGCAGTTCACTCAGAGACTTGGCCATGGTTCAGTAAAATCTTTTATGTTAAACCTTTTGTATCTGGTCATCTTGATTTCTGGATGCAGTTGTTACCCAGATGGTGTTGCATTGCATAATTGTTTCTGTTTGAAGTTGTACAACATGTAACAAACAATAGTTGTTTTTTTTTTGTTAATAAATGAATCATACATAAGAATTCAAATCAGCATAAAATCAATTTCCAAAAGAAGGAGAATTTACAAAATGATTCTCCTATGCATTTGTTTCAGAATTAAAAGCAATCAGCCCAGAACATGTATCAGGAATAACTACTCAATAATAGGGGTGCAACGGATTACAGTTGACTCACGGGGAACCGCGGATTTATCTTCATTTTTGAATGATCTGGAATGAAAGGCAATTTCTTTTCCCTGCTGATTTTGCTTTTTAAGTAATTCTGTAACTACACACAGCAGTCGTGGTGAACAGCGCATGTTAATTAGTCATCAACAACAGCTAGCGTAGGAGCAGAACTTAAAGCCTCCAGCATCATTCAAATCACATGTATGGGAGCATTTCCTTGCTGCACTTTTCTGGTAATAAATGAAAAGCAAATAATTATATTCATCTCCCCCCACACTTTTTTTTTTTTTTGCTGAGCTAAAAAAACGATCTGAACCGTGACAAAAAATTTTTTTTATGTATATATATATATATATATATATATATATATATATATATACACATATACACATATACACACACACACACACACAATCTGTAAATCGAAACAATTGTACCCATATGCACGTAAATGATGCACTATAAATATAATTTGGTTTTAGCCTTTAATACACCAACGTATTGTCAACAATCTACGTCCTTCATGTCACCCATTATGGGCTATAAAAAGTTTCCTGGTTAATAAGTTGCACCTGAATGTCTCAGTCATAATAAGGAAGACGTTTAGAAATAATTGTAATAAACATGTTGACCTGTTACCAAGCCCTACATTTTTCTCATGCTCCAAGCACTCAGTGATTAATGAAGAACAATACTTAATCCCTCTACACACCTGACTTTAAACAATTATACACACGTTTACATCAGTCAGCACAGATACTGAAATAAATCACATGTAATAACAGACTACCATTAGTGATCACCTTGAAAGCAAATCCCAGCATCACCGTGCTACCAGTGCTGGGGCCTTGAGCAAGCCCCCTAACCCGCCACTGCTCAGTTGTAAGTTGTTCTGGATACAGGCACCTGCTAGATGCCAGAAAATTTAAATATTTAATCCAGGACCTTCCGTAATATAGTGATGAGAAGGATACAAGTAAAAACATGCACGTCAGCTGGGCTGTAGAGACTTTACACGATTACCGAAAGTATTAAACAGGAAAATGAAGGCGCGTGTTCAAAAAGAATTATTTTCATTCATTAGTTTGCTTTTGATTCATCATTAACAATGGGGCACGACATACATTCACCTCTACAGTGTAGCCAAACAAACTACTGTTAATACCAGATTTATTTCAGTGTTAACACAACAAATAATATTGTCCACTGTACATGCTTGTATATAAACACGCAATGACAAATCCACTGCATACAAACAACAATTAGTCTTAAATAAACAACCCACTAAAATACCCAAGTGTAGATATCAAAGCTTGAAGGACTGATTAAATGTTCAGGAAAAAAAAGCAGAAGAAGAAGAAGAAAAAGGAGTAGCGACGGTCAACAGTCTGGTACCACAAGCTTAAAGGGAGAAAAGACGAGAAGCAAATCCTATGGATAGGAAACTCCAATGTAGTGGACGTGTCTTACAGGGAGAACAGGTCTAACTGGCATTAGTATGGATGAACCAGCAAAACAATAGAATCACTGTTCTTCCCACAGCTCGTGTTCAGTCTCCTGAACTGTGAAGTGGATGTTCACTTTTCAGGATGTACTGATGCCCGGATCTTCTGTAACTGCAGCTTCATTTTATGTAGGGGGTACAATGGAGAAAACAAACAAACAAACAAAAAAAACGCCTTTACATAAAGGGGAAACGGGAATGCAGTCACTGGTCCAAAGGGCACCAAAGTCTTTCAACAATAATCAGAAGATGCACAAATATTTACAGGGAGTGGTGCAAGTGCAGTTACTGTCGGCTCTTCAAAGACTCCACCAACCTGCACAGAAAAATGCAAACAAAAGCTTTACGACTCAGCAAACACAACTTTTCATTTGTAAAAAAGTTCCCCCGCCCCTTACAAAGTCCACACCATTCCATGGCCTCATCCAGGCCTGTTCCTTTAGTTGCAGATGTTTTGAAGATCTGCCACTTCCTGTCCTTGAGAGCAGGTAACCCTAGGGAGTTGGCGACCTCGGTGGGGGTCATGGCTTGCTCCATATCCTGTTTGTTGGCAAAAACAACGAGGATGGCCTTCTTCAGCTCTTCCTCCTGCAGGAACAGAACACATCAATGACATCAAATCCATGAGACAACACAATCCAGTGAGAAGACCAGTTCATTTTATCTACCTCCAGCATTGCCACCAGCTCAGACTTCGAGATCCCCATCCTGTCGCGGTCGCTGCTGTCCACAACGTAGATCACGGCATCTGTGTTAGAATAATAGCAGCGCCAGTACGGCCTGGGAAACACAAACATCAAATATGAATGTACATGTTGCACTTTTAATTCCAGCTCATCCGAGCGGTTAATCCCTGTTCCCTAGACAATACTCTCATCCTCATATGAACCCGACTGAGCCTCTGGAATTTACTACATTACTTTTGGCATATGAGGAAACTCAGATCTGAGGAGAGATAAATGCGTGCCTTGTTCATCATCAGCCTTCGTTTCAGGTGATAAACATCATCATAGGAAAATCCTCTACTTGCTATTTAATACTGGCATAAAAAGTATAAAGAGAGAAAAGATCTTAAAAAAAAGAAAAAAAAAGAAACTGTTTAACCAGAATGCATAATTATCAACATGGTTTTCAGCTTGAAAGTTCTGTTATTAATGAAAGAGAACGTCCAAAGACAACTGATCTGCGTCCTTGTTCTACACTCGTTTGATAACAGAATTTTACTTGAAATCAATACGAGTTTTAGGGTGTAAAAAAACATTGAAATTTAAACAACTAAACGACTGCTCGCTAGAACATCAGCACGAATATAAACCATGCTACCTGATGCTTGTCTGGCCGCCCAGGTCCCACACTTGGAACTTCAGGTTCTTGTAAGTCACGGTTTCAACGTTAAAACCAATAGCTGTGATTGGAAAGCAAAATTTACAAACATGTCCCCAGATGTATTATTATTATTATTATTATTATTATTATTATTATTATTATCATCATCCTCCTCCTCCTCCTTCAGGTTCTGATCGAGTTGCTTTAACATACTTGGGATGGTGGTCACGACTTCTCCAACTTGCAGTCTGTAAAGGATTGTAGTCTTTCCCGCGCCGTCCAAACCCAAAATCAGAATTCTCATCTCTCTCGTGCCGAAGAGGCCCGAAAACAAGCTGGAAAAGAAACCCCCTGCATAGAAACAACACAAAGCACAATCATTCATCAGGAGCTCTTTCATAACTGGGTGATGGTGATTGAAGCACTGGGATGCATCAAATTGATCTTGAAGTTTAGTTCTTTCTGACAACCAACTCATCTGGATATTTTAGTTGCTTTTACACCTGAAGTCCTATAAAGTCAAGGAAATTTATTTACAAACAAAATTCTTCCCTCTTTTATTTCATGGCTCATTATCGACTAAATAAAAGAAGCAGCACATATTGGACCTTTTAGACTGATTTGCTAACAAAAAAATGACACCCCGAGCATGACAGCAGGACGTGAATGTCTTGTGACAGTGAACGAATCAGACTTAAATGAGGCTGAAGCTGACCGTCAGTCAGGATACTACATAACTAACTTTAATAAATAAAGAGCTCATATTGCTCCATACTTTCTACATTAGAGGAACACTGGAGATATAATGGCTCCTGCACCAAAACTAGCAGATTACACATCCAACAGAGAGAGATATTGGATATCATTTACTCAAAATAGATATATTTGAGACAAAATAACTGTCAAATAACAGTATAACAAATAACTAAGAGTATAAGAGTATAAGTGTAATAAGTCTAATAAACAAACACACAACAAGCTCTTCCTTAAATATCCAATAGCAGGTTAAAGAAGCACGGCTAGCTCTGTTAGCTGTTAGCATGTCCGAGATTCCTACATCCAGCTGACGGAAGCGTCGACTAACAGATATAATTAACACAGAAACACTTCGCAGATAACCATCCAAAAAAAATAAAAATTAAATTAGATTTTTTTTTAAATACCCATTTTAGAGTAAATGCCCCGAGCTCTCTGCGAAGAAGCGCTCAGCGACCTCAGGCTGGATTTGCGACGACTGTTTCCGTCTTCGAAGTTTCATATGACGTGTCAGTGAGGATGCGTGTCGCAGATTCGCCGATCTTTATGCAATCGCTTCCGGGTAAAAGTTGTAGATATGAGTTGTAGATCGGATTTATTGAATCTTGAGCTTGACGTTGTACGCAATTTCAGCGTGGAGTCAATCTTTGATCCGCGGACGCAGATTCGATGTTAAAATAAACGATACAAATCGTAATCCCAAAAGACTATTGTAAATGTACTGCAACGAAATGCTCAGTATATTACAGCTTGGTGTTGGTTTAATGTAGAAGGTTAGCGTTAAACTCTTATTATTAGGTTATTAATCAAGTGGGGTTTTTTTTTTTGGTAACTTGAAATAGCATATAGTTGTATTTAAAATGGCGCCCTCAGGTGTAGGATGCTTATGGGGCAGCTACAGTATATAGCACAGATACCCACAGACCAAAGTTGGCCATGGTGATCTTTAATTTGACCGCCATGATTAATATAATAAAAAAGGGGGAAATAGAATTTTGAAAAAAAGAAAAACAAGGAGCAGTTTGATTTGTATTGTTAGAGGCATTAGATGTACATTAGGTGTTGAACTCTTCTTCTTTCGGCTTCTCCCATTAGGGGGCGCCACAGGGGATCATCCGTCTCCATACCTCCTGTACTCTACATCAGCCTCTTTTAACCCAACCACCTGCATGTCTTCCCTCACCACATCCATAAACCTCCTCCTTGGTCTTTCTCTTTTCCTCCTTCCTGGTGGCTCCATCCTCAGCATTCTCCTACCGATATACCCCATGTTCCTCCTCTGCACATGTCTGAACCATCTCAATCTCACCTCCCTCACCTTGTCTCAAAAACATCCTACATGCGCTGTCCCTCTAATAAACTCATTTCTAATCCTGTCCATCGTCGTCATTCCCAATGAAAACCTCAACATCTTCAGCTCTGCTACCTCTAGCTCCACCTCCTGTCTTTTACTCAATGCCACTGTCTCTAAACCAGGGGGTAACCAACCTTTTTGAAACCGAGAGCTACTTCTTGGGTACCGATTAATTGGTTGTTGGTGACGCCTGCTCTAACCATACAACATCGCAGGTCTCACCACAGTCCTTTAAACTTTCACTCTTGCAGAGATTCTTCTATAATGTACAATAAATTAGGTTGCTTCTTATTGTACTACAGTACAAGTTTCACTAAACTGGAACTTTAAAACTAAACCTGCATAAGTTAGGCACATTAGAGTCATATTTTCTATTTACTTATTATTTTTTTAATATTAAATCATAAATTAATTGTATAACATTTTATCTTGAACTAATGCAATATTTATTGTTGCCTTTCATAGCAAAATGTTTGGGCACCACTGCTGTATAGGCTACACATCACAAAACCAGTCTGAACACATTTGCCCTTATGAAATATTTAGTAAAGTTCTCAAAGTTATCAAGACATTAAAAAAATGAATGAATGAATGAATGAATGAATGAATGAATAACCCTGCAAGCCATCCAAAAATGTCACTAGCATGGATCCCAAATTACTACATGTTGTGTTTTTGTGAATTATATAGTTTATTATCAAAATGCAGCACTTATTAGGAACTTTGAACAAATGAGATGGGTTCAAATATTTTTAAATTGTAAAACACAGTTTTTATGTTGAGAAAAAAAAGGAATAAATGTCAGTTATAAATTACAGGATAAAACGTGGACATTTTGATCTGCTCAGAAATATTTTTGATAAATTTGTTGACTCATGAGCATTTCAAATCATGTTTGCATTTAATTATACTTTGCAGTAAACAGTGTTTATTCCTTCTTATTTTAATCTCATACTCTGAAGTTCTTCATGTGCTTTTATGTAAATATATTATGTAACTGAATGTAACTAAAGCCTGTTTGTAAATTAGTCTGATTTTTATAAGATACTGATTACTGATAATCCCTATGGCTTTTTAGTTTTAATGTAGAATCATTATTTCTGATGCCGCTCCACTGGTTTAAGAAATAAACATACAAATGGATTTATTGATCCTTGATTAGAAATGCTATGTGCTACAGCAGTATAGAGTAGTATGCCTGCTTTAACTGGGGTATTGATTACCTCATACTCTGCTTTTGTTTATTAAAACTGTAGCTTTAAACACAGATTTCTTTCTTCTAGAGTCCCTGCAGTAAATATTGAGTTAAGACATGATTTTTCCAATAGTGGTAAACAAGAGTGGAGAGAATGACAGTAATAATGTACTTGACCTAAAGTTCTGAACTGTGACACCTTCAACTGCTGTAGATAAACTATTTGAAGCCCTTAGTCTCCCCCATGCTCCAGTGTAGATTTGTACCCAAGAATTGCTGTAAAAAATAATAACTATAAAAGACTGTGTGCAAATCAAATAATTGTTAGTTCCTGATGCATCTCTTTGCATTCAAAAAGACAAGCAGTGAGAAAAGAGGTACAACAAAAGATCGTTTTACTGTATTTCTATGAGCTACATGTGCAATTGAACAATCGATTAGTTGCGTGTGATTGTTGAATGTGTTTTGATGGCACAGATTTCGTCTTCTGCATTCCTGGTGGACCTCGAGTGGTTGGGTGTTTACCTCAGCCTGCCACCCACCTTGCCCTTGCCACGACCCTTGGCACTGCAGAAGAAAGAAAAAAGAAGTGAATACTTATCTTGCCGGGGATCGTCCCTTGAAGATACTTGTGGATTAATAATATTTTGACATTTTGATTGCCCTTGATACTGAAACCAATCAAAGGATAAAACACTATAAGGATGTTCTTTATTGAATAATAATAAAAAACAGTAAGATAAATCAATCCTGTTTAGATAAAATTTTTTCGAAATGGTAGAACTTAGATACAGAGCATGTATTTAATGTGTTACATTAGATGGCACTCGCAACAGAAAGCCAAAACCAAATTAATATTTATACATGCAGAAAACAGAACACACACCACTCTATTTCACACCGAAAAAACAACCACTGTGTCCTTATGACCTTTTATGAACCGTTTCCAAATATTAATTTGTTAATTTTTGTTTCTTACAAAAGTAGATTAGTTTCTTACTATAAACTTACCGTTCCACACGAAGAGCCACACCTTTGGCCAAACAACAAATCCGAATGCCCAGACATTTTCTAATGACTATTTTTTAAAGCAGGTGTTAAAGCTCTGTATTAAAATTACAATAGTCTATAATTTGTTGATCTTAATTTGTGCAAAGGTTTTACAAAGGACAATAATGCAGGGAATACATAGAGCCACTAAACTGGTCATATTAGGATTATATTTACAAATCCTAACGATTTTTTCCTTGAATTTGGGATTGAGCTGGATCACATGCTCCGAGCTCGCTCCTTTGGGCATCTTGTGGTCTCAGAAGGTGTGGGCCAATAGACTTGCAATCCTGAGTGTTCATATTCAATGTATATGTCAATTTAAATTTAATTGCAAGCCCATAATAAAATAATTCATATGCACTATATAGAATTATTGACTAGCTTGGTCCTTAATGACAAAAATATCAGGTGTTACTGCAAGCCCATGGCCTTTTGACCACCAGGAAAAAGTGACCAGTGTGGCTCAGAGGACTCACCTCTGGTGATCCCTGACTCGAGCCAGAAGCTGAGTGATCTGTAAGGGACACATATGGAAGCCTTGCTAAGCACAAAAAACCAACACAAAATTTTGCAGAGTGCAGCTAGGAGGAAGCCTGTGGATCCAAGGATGTCTGCATTCTCACAAGAAGTCGGCCCTGACCGAACACTACCAGTCACACCTGCCTTTCACTTGCAGCAACAACCAAACGAGCAAGCCTCCAGACCCGAGATAAGGAGTCAGACCACAGTTACTGACAGCAGGCTACACAAGAGTGAGATCACGGTCCTCACAACCAACTACTTACAACTTTTGCTGTTCATTGATTCGGGACTGAAGAAGCGTAATCTGCAAGCAAGGGACAGTTTTAGACAGGCACTTTAATGAGGCCTGTGTGCATTGCGATAAAAATGGAGTCTTGCTTCGAGCTGTTTGACTGGTGGTAACCTCTTTATCTGTTGATGTCGTTTAAATTCATAACTGATTCAAACTGCATCACGATATAATGCAAATGTTATAGCAGTTTTAAAATTCAGGTGTAGGAAATTTAAACACTTACATCGTATTTCTGCCTCTTAAGTTTCTCGCCAAGGTCAAACTTCTCAGCCTCCAGCTCCATCATCCACTGCCACAGCTCGGTCGCCTTCTCCCTGCAGAATCAAGTAACACACTCAGACACCGGACATTTTCAAAACCTGATCCACGAGCTCAATGTGCCACTGAGTGAAACTCTTGTTGTGCCAGAGGGAGTCAGAGGGCAATTGCTCACTTTAATTTATCCTCAGACAGATGTTCGATGTTGAGTGGCTTTCTCCTTTCAGCCAGGATCTTTCTCTTCTTCTCTCTCTCTGTCTGCTTCTTTGCTCCTTTACGACCCTCCATCTGTCAGAAAAGAAACGTCAAGATAAGATTCACAGTCTTTGACACATCAATTAAATATCAAAAGCATTAGGAAGGGCCAAATACTGAAACATGACAAAAATAATAATAATAGAATTGACAGCCATATAATTATATAAAAATGATTCATTTGGTTTCACATTTTTTCTATTACATATTTAAACATACTCTATCACTCTCACTCTCTCACTCTCACTCTCTCACTCTCACTCTCACTCTCTCCTGTAATTTATCATTTATACAAGCCTATATAAACAAATGGAATAAATGGAACAACTGTGAGACTAGATGAATAAATTATGCATCCATATCTGAACCTCAAACATTATCAGCAACACCTTTAAAGAAACCTGCAGCATTCAGTCCTTTGAATAACACCAGATAACTAGCTATATTTCCTACAGAATGAATCACTATTACTTTATCTGTAGTTCTGACCTTCTGCTGTATTCCACCATACTGGTGTGTCATATTGGTGAGAGCCTTCTTCTTCTTGGCATCCTCATCATGCTTCTTCCTCTGCTCTTCCTGCTCTCTTCTTTCCTTCTCCTCCTGTAAATAATAGACAATAGATTTGATCTTTTACAATTCTGTCACTTATCTTTTCTCCCCAAGTGATTGGTCGGAAGTCGATGTCACTCACTGCCAGACGGGCCTGTCTTTCCCTTTCTTTCTCATTTCGGATCCTGTGTTGTTCCGCTCTCTCTGCACGGCGCTTTTCCTGCACACAGTTTCATTCCCAGTGAGCAGCTTGTTTCTAGATGGTCCTGCTAAACCAGACCATAAGCTGTCTACGATGTTCTGTCTAGCATACTTACAATCCTGTTGACCAGAGCAATAAGCTCCTCCTCATCGTTTTTTCTCTGGATGAAGTGAGCCTCAATCAGGGACTGCAGCTCTGAAAAATCCTTTTCCTGACGCTTTCTGTGAATGTCCTGTCACACACAAACGTAAACACTATACAGCTATATACACACACATACACTTGAATTAATTATATATATTTATATCGGTTGGACTGTGGCATGTTACAGAGCTCTGACTTCAACCCAGCTAAACATCTTTGGGATGAATTGGAATGCTTGCTGATAAATTTTACAACACCCTTGTAGTTGAATGAGCATTAATCTGTATAAGCACACACTACAAACTAGAGAAACTTTATCCCAGAAGAGGGATTCACTATTATAACGGCACATGGAGACTAAATGTGGAATGAGATGTTCAAAAAGCACTAATGAACTTTTAGGTGAAACGTCCACTGGTGTCACTTAAGTTGAACTTTATGTTATTCTTGGACCCTACATGCTCTGTTGGAAAAAAAAAGTTCAGGAACAAAAAGCTCTGTAGTTCTAATAAATATATACAATGGCTACAAAATGGTTAAAAATGATTGTCTATTGAAAATAAGCACGTGTACACCTGTGTGCAGAGAAGCATCTGAGAACAAAAACACTTTAAACTTTAAGGCTGAAAGATTACAACAGCAGATGAGTTTTCAGTCTTCCTATGCACATTGTATGCTATAGATACACTTTGAAGCGATCAACTGGATAACTTGTACATGTATGTATCAAGTATAATAAACTTACATCAAAGTCCACCTTGTCTCCTTCAGGAATCTTTGGAGCCGCAATGTTTTGCATGAACATCCTAAAAAAAAATTTTATATTTAAATCACGGTCAATGGCGTAAGGAATATGTCGAAAATGCAATCAGTGAAAACAAAGAAGTCTTACTTTGGCCTTGGTTTTGTCTCATCTAAAACAGACAATGACATTTGCATTAGTATTTACTTTAGCATTGGAATTAACCAATACTGAATAACACTTGTTTTAAACGGAATAGAAAATTTATGTACAATGTATAATATTAACATATTGAAATATAAGGTTCAAAGTGATAAATATTAGACTATGTTGCACTATATTTGGCAAAAGTAAAACCTAATAAAGGAGAAAGAAGCTCTGAGTTACCTGTGGCCTCCTCCTCAGCCGGGGCTAATATTTACAACAAAAGATATTTATTTAGACACATCATGCGCATGTCACAAATTACAGAATCTCGTAATGTATAAAATAACACATTTTCACAAGTATTTAAATCTGTAAAGTGTTACTTTCGAGATCATTGACAACCCAATGTTCTAACTGGCGATGTTCTAACACTTATAAGAGAACACTTATAAATGCTGTGCATTATGGGATGCAATGTGTCTGGCCAAACATTTGTTGTGCATTCATGACTTGCATGCAAGAGCCCAGCCTGCCCCAGTGCAATAGTCAGCATACACTATACCACAAGTACATCTAGCTAAATCTACTAGTGTGTGTGTGTGTGTGTGTGTGTGTGTGTGTGTGTGTGTGTGTGCGCACAATTTATAGAAAATTATGAAAATTATAATTTATAGAAATAGAAAATGTTGTTAATTGAATGTCAAAATATCCAGGATTTATCTGAAATATTTAGAATGTAATAAAAAAAAAAATCTGTATTTATAAATAAAGGCTTAGAATCCTAGCGTTTTCAAGTTGAGTAGAAAATCTGTGCTGTTACCTTCTGCTTCAGGTTCTGGTTCTGATATATTTATATATAAAAAAAAAAAAAAAAACATGAAAAATGTGTATAAGACTTGGAAAATGTAATTATTTTTAATGAATTATAGACTACTTTTGATGATGAATAACAAAACAATGCCATGACTGTTATGTAATGAAAATGGGAAAAAGAAGTGGGTGTATAAATGTGTTGTTACCTTCTACATCAGCTTCAGGTTCTGATATGAAAACATGAAAAATGCATCTGAGTTGTGAAATGTAATTTTGAAGATTTTATTGCACATTGAAATGCTATGCACTACTTTGTACAGCAAGAAGGATAGCAGAAGATTTAGTTTTGTGACAAATGTGTGATAAAAAAAAAAAAGGAATAAAAAAAACAAGTGTATAATTGTGCTGTTACCTTCTACTTCAACTTCAGGCTCTGATATGAAAAAATGAAAAATTGCGTATAAGACTTGTGAAATGCAATTTTGAAGCTCTTATTGCACATTGTAATGCACTGTAGACTAGTATTTATAAAGAATAGCAAAACAAAGTTTAATCTCAGAAAAGAAAAAAATGGGAACAGATGGAGAGTATATAATTGTGCTATTACCTTCTTCTTCAGCTTCAGGTTCTGATATGAAAATATAAAGAAAACGTAAAGATACATGCTGAAGTTTTAGAAATTCCACGTGTTACATGATAATTCAACTGTAATTAAAAGTACATTTTATAAGCATCTATGAATTTGAAGACTTTTGAATTATTTTCCAAATTTTTGGAAATGCCACATCTATGCATGCAGTGAAATAAACAATAATGTGTAAGTCATGCAAAGTTACTGTACCTTCAAAGTCTTGCGAAGGTTCTAGTGCAAGAACATAAGATGAAAGTGGAGGCGATGTATAAAAACAAGTTATTATACACATTGGGTGACTAATGTCAGATCCACTGACTATATAAATAAATGGCTGCAAATACAAATGTGAACTATAAGCTAGATGCATATAAAAAGGTGTAAAACATGTGCTTTACCTTCCACTTCAGGGGGAGGAACTATCATTAAAAATAGGATTGATAACTCCAGTAAGTAAACATTTAAATCTCAATAAAAACATAATAAAAAAGAAAGAAAACATATTGCACAACTAAAGTGTTTTTTGTTATGTGGAACTAAAACGATCCTACAAACTGTGTCACTTTTCAAAACATGCAGGATCACTACAGATTGATTGTGCAGCGTTATTTCATATAAAACAACACCTGAAAATTCTGGATTGAAGTGTGACCATTAGTTACCCAGAAGTAACAGGTGCAATGAAAGGGATGTTACCGGGAAGGATTTTGTGTGTGTGCAACAAAACACCAAATGAGTGTACAAACAGATCGATGTTACCTGAACACTTTATCAAGGATGAAGAATTGACTAATGTTAAATGTGTGGACACAAACATGCAGCTTCACAGCAAACTTACACAGAACCAAAGCTTTTACCTTCTTCACTCCAATACTGAGTGGATATAATTGGGATTAGTAGATAAATACACCCGAAAGCAGAAGATTAAGCACATGTTCAATTTATGAAAGTTCAACTACAGATACACTATGACTAAATTAGAGTCTTTCACACATTATGGTACTGTTAGACTGCTAATAACAGACTATATTAAATTGTGGGACTATATGCAGCTCATACATTTATCACCCGTGTCAGAACATTGAGATTCACACACAGATCATGAATATTGAAACAATGTTTCTATTGTTTAATTTTTCTAAATTAATAGAGGAAACTGAAAGTCTGTATATCTATATTTCTCATGAACTGTTGTATAAAACCCAAATATGTAACACATGCTACAAAATATAATTTTTCCAAAATAAATAAATTATTTATATTCTCAGATGTATTATTTATAATAAATCCAGTATAATATTAAAATCATATCAATCATATAATATAATCATATGATCAGATACAAAATATATAACAAATTATACACAAAATATACAGTTTATAAATGATACATTTTCACCTCTAAAATATTCTTCAGTTTTGTCCCTTTAAAGAAGATAAAATTTAGTGTAGACCCCATTTCTGTTTCACATAGTTTTTTTATATATATATAAATTCAATATTATTATTATTTATATAGTTTATATTATATGGAGATTTATATATTGTAAACAAAACCATATAGTGAGTTCCAGAATTATTGGCACCCTTGGTAAATGAGTACATTTCTGTCTGAGTAAATGAGCTTAATTAATTCCATTAATTTTACCACATTTTCAACTTTAATCGAAAAGAAAAATATACTAAGGAAATGCACTTATTAAAATTATGCATTTAACTGCATTTCTAGGTTATTGTCAGCTCTGCTTAAGCCAGGGGTAGCCATGGGAAAAACTCGATTCTGTGTAGACTTATAAATACACTATATGGACAAAGGTTTGTAGATACCTGACCAAAAGATTTGAATGTGCTTTTCAAATTTTCCATTCCACATTTAATTTCCATTTGCTGTCAATATAACCTTCACTGCTCTGGAAAGATGTTCCAGCAAATTTTGGAGTGCAGTTGTAGAGATTTGTGCTCATTCAGCCACAAGGGTGTTAAACAAAATCAGGTTCTGATGTACAGTGAGGAGTCCTGAGTTGCAGAAAGCATTCCAATTCATCCAAAAGGTGTTCAATAAGGTTGAGATCAGAACTCTATAGCAGGCCACTCAAGCTCTTTCACTTCAAACCATGTAAACCATATCTTCATGGAGTTGGCTTTGAGCACAAGGGCATTATGCTGGAACAGGTTTGGGTATCACCTGGTACTTCATGAGGTCCATAATGCCATCACTCCTGATCCTCAAAAATATATAACATTGTGGATTATTATTTTATTTTTTTATGTAATGTTTTTTATACCAAATCCACCTTGTGTGTTGCCACAAAGTTTAATGTTTTTCCTCATCTGACCAAAACACTGTTTTTAATGAAAGCTTCGGTAGTTTCTAGCAAAACCCCAGGTGCTGGTGTTTATGGTTAGATGAAAGAAATGTTTTTTCTCTAGCATGCAATTCAAATAGCATGTTGACCTGGAGATTGTTTCTAATTATAGATTTGCATAACATGGTTGCACAGAGTCTCTGAATCTACAATTAGATACCATTTCTATGCCAACAAACCTTTTGAAGACTTTTTTTTTTTTAACCATCTTGGATCCACCACAATGATCCTTGAAGACATTTTGCCTCTTTAATGATCCTTTTCAGTGTGTGGGAGAAAAAACGCACTATGCCCTCAGGCAGGTTCATTACAGCAACGGTTGTTTAACACTTTTTAATTATAGCCATAACTGTGGGTCTCGGGATTTTTAAGAACGTAAGCATTTTTATAGTTATTGCCTGATATATAGCAGAGCTTTCTCTCATTTCATTTGTGTATTTTATAATCCTTCATGTGGACGAATGATGATAAGAATTTGGTCACTGTGCCACCTTATATTTATACTTTTGTGAAACAGGGAGTCATTAAGGACTTAAATAAAGAGAGAACTTAAAGTATAATATATAGTTAAACATGTGCCAATTATATTTTCTAGGGATAACAAATAATTTTCAGCATAAGATTACACTCATTCTTACCAAAGGTGCCAGTCATTTTGGAGCTGATTTACACATACACATTTGGTCATACACCATCTAGGTGAAGTACTGTTAGACAGAGATCCATATGACTGGTTGTGCAACATAGTACACTTGCTCTGTACTACAAGATAAATTTAGACCCTTTATGGGTTTTTCATATTGACTGTTCCAATATAAACCCTATAATATTTTACCCAGAGATAATATCAGAACACATTCACAACAGCCACCTATTAGGTCTATGTACATTTTATACATAATATATTATTAGTGCAGTTTATGATTACAGAGGAAAATCTAAAGCCACATCAAGCTTTAGCTCTAAGTGAAGACTCTTAATACATGACTATTAGTTCATAGACAAATAGCTAATTATCAGGCAAAAATCAAACAGAAAAGATTTAAAGTGAACTTTCCAGCATTTTTACCTTCTTCCCTGTGGAAACACAGCAGATACACAGAAAAAGAAATATGGTGAGAAAAAAAAAAAAAAACAGTTATATCACAGACTGATCTAAAATCCTAACACAGCAGTATGAGGATACTTACATCAGTTCCTCCTCCACTATTTCCTCTGTATCAGCCATGACTACACAGTTCCTAAGTGCAACAAGACACAAATGTACGCTAAAATTCATATATCTGGATTGTTCCACAGCTTTTCCTCATATTTGTGCATATTTTGTAGACAAACTGGTAAATCCTTTTGGTGAACTTTACAGTGTACTATTATACAACAGCCTGTTCAGATTGGTTCAGTTCCTGTGAACATGACTGAAATCATTGAGTTTCTTGAAAAAAGTATTAGATTACCTTCACAAATTCACTATTTGCAGGTTTAACAAGAAAGAATGCTGATCTAAAAACCGACACGGCACACAGCCTTTCTGACGTGATAACACCAAGTGAATCAGCTCGCTACAAAAGAGTAAGGGGATGGTGTTGTAGGCTTAATGAGAAGGGGTTATTTTTAAGAATAATAAACGATGGTTTGAAACAGGTGCTATTTGTGCTTACAGACAACGAACTTGGCTGATCTCATCCAAGCCTCCCACACATTTGCACAGTAAATCAAGTTTGTCCTTGTGGTCTATTTTTGAAACATGCATTGTTTGGTCAGTTTAGTGTACCTACCTACCCCCCCCTCACACACACACACACACACACACGCCACTCTGCTGTCTTTTCAGTTTAGTGCTGAAGATGTTATTGTTATTAAGTACTAGTGAACAGATCACCATACTCTAGTGAATTAGGTATGTTTGACTCAAGTGATTCATGATTATGGTGCCTAAAATATTGTGTTAAATCACTTTGGATGCATATCATTGCTCTTATTAGCACTGTAGTGAGATTGAACTGAAAGATATACTTGAAAGCCAATAAAAATAAGTTGAATGCTATTAAAAATGTGAATCTAATAAATGCTAGATCAGAGTAACTCGAGCATAATCCAGCCTGCCTTTGCAGTAGATCAAGCATCTCTTAGAGGTATTAGAAAATGTATACTTTACTAAGCCACTTCTGACACGGACCGGAATATCAAAAGGACTGCTAGTAGTCGGAATGGTGAAGATAATTCCTGCATTAAACAGTATTAAGTGAAAAACCCAAAGCATGCTGGTCTCGTCAGATATCAGCACAAGGCCATGCCACCCGCTTGAGCTGGAATGCAATACAGAGCTAAACCTCTGGCCTTGGCACTCACAATTTTTGCAAAGCTTTTTGGAAGTGTTACATAACATTTGAATGCAAGCCAATAAGAATGCAGCTGAAGTGCTGTTTAAGTGACGATCATTAATCCGAGACACACGCTTTAGTCCAGTCGGTCATTCAAGATAATATTGAAAAGTAGGACATCTTTATGAATCTTACCCGAGACGTCCACAAGGACAGAGAGGATCTTATTCTCAAGAGTCCAGGACACAGTATCCAGCAAACTCTAACGCCACTCACCTAATACAGACCTGTTTGCCCGTGTGACCTTTGTGCTGCTATCTGATTGGACAGACACACTGGGTCTATTGTTAGGGTTTAGGGCGAGTGGTGCATGTGACAATCAAAAAGTGATACAAGTTTAGCATGTCGTCATACTTACCATCAGTTTGCTAGGCGCACACACACACACACACACACACACACACACACACACACACACACACACACACACACACACACACACACACACACACACACACACACACACACACACACACACACACACACACACAAATTTTTTTACAAAGTATTGCTGATATTATATAGTAATTAGCTACAGCAAACTGTGTTGAATGTAACAATAAAATGGGCAAACAAAAAAAAAGACGATTTTTTTTATACATTGATCTTTTTATTGCTGTTTTGAGACAATGATACAATATTTAAAAAGATGTCTTTTGTGAAACTTGGTTACAATAAATGGTCTGGGTGTTAAAAGGTAAATAATTAAATTGGCATCACTTGCAGAAAATAACCCCCGATTTTAATCAAGGTTCAGTACAACTTAGTTTATTAATTGATTGTCAAAGACCAAAAATCTGACTTTTTCACATTTTAAACCATGAACCAAAATACTAATCGGGGGGAAACTAACCCCAACAA
The DNA here is from genome assembly GCF_946808225.1 of Silurus aristotelis. Taxonomy (NCBI): domain Eukaryota; kingdom Metazoa; phylum Chordata; class Actinopteri; order Siluriformes; family Siluridae; genus Silurus; species Silurus aristotelis. The sequence goes on along the minus strand of NC_139597.1, from coordinate 9,934,452 downwards.
CACAACAGAACACAAGCCACAAACACATACACCATCAGTCACATAACTATTAACCAATGAAACCTGCTGATTAAAGAAGACACTGACCATCTGCCCACCAGCACATTCTACAGTCCAATGATACTGTTCAACATCTAGTGTTCTACTCCTAAAAAAAAAAAAAGAAAAAAAAGTGCTGAATGGTGAAAACCCCCCCAAAAAACAAACAGACAACATTAATTGGTCCACAGTAATGGCTTATAGCCATCTGTCATACTGAACACGCTTTTAAAATGATAATGGCAAATCAAGCAAGCATTTAAATGCAGAGAAATTTTATTTTTTTCAAATTTATGTTCCCTTTATTCAGTGCAGAGCGAAGCCTTTATGTCTACTTGAAACCTGATATATCGTGTTGTGTGTATATATATGGACTTAAAAAAAAAAAAAAAGAAGATACTGTAATGATAATCAAGAATGTCTATAATGGCTGTATTCCGATCTTAATATCGAGAGCAGAAGCAGGAATGTCATTTTATATAAAGTGGCAACATACAAAATATATAGTAAATTACAAAACATACACTGTGCTAACATATATTATTAAGACCATAGTTTCACTATTAAAAATGTGTCACTTTTGACAAAAAGTAAAAAATACACTACTCTATGGGTGCCCATATTTATTTGCCCTGGACTGGTGAACATGAATAAAATATGAACATGTCAAGCTTTGCTTTAATTATAAATTAAAAAGGTGTGAAGAGTGACTAGCAGAGAAGAGATTTTGAAAAAGCAACACGTAATAAGCTGTTTAAAATGACTAGTGAAATAATGCAAGGTATTTAAATATTTCGAATCCATCTAAAGGAATTGGGTCATTTTAGAATCTCAGTTGATCTAAATGTCGACATTTCACTCTATAATAGTGGCTTCATGTAAACTCTACGCTGTAATCAGGACAGTGCGGTCTGTAGGCCTTTGACTGCATGATAAAAAATATGAGTGTCTTAATTCTACCTCATCTGAGATATGAGATATGTCTGGACCATAAACAAAGAAGAAAAGACTAATTTGGTATTTTTGGTACGAGAACATGCATGTGAAAGGAATATGGTGCTTTCACTTGGTCCCTGGTGCTGAGGCTTCTTGGAAAGGTTAGTGACCCATTCCTGATGAGACATAAAAACAGTGTTAGTTGCACTAGCAAATATCACCATATAGTATACATTCAAATGTGTTCTCTTATGCAAAGGTGTTAAAGACCTCTTTGTACATACTGTATGTGTGTGTGTTCTTGTTTACCAACAAGACCAAACAGTTTTTAATCTTTTGGAGAATTCACAGGGAAGTCTTTCTATAATTAAAAAAAAATTGTTTCCATCTTGTTTTTTTTTTTTGGTTCTTACTATTACTACGGTTATAGCATTCATTAGATGCATGAATAATTATGTTAACAAAAATTACACAAGAACAATATGTTGCTATAATGATCAAATTCTCGGAATGATTGATTGTCAATTGCCCTTTGCTACTTAAAAAGTCTGGGCTCATACTTAAAGGGGTTTTTGCCTCATTAGTCACTGGCGTGTGCCTATTCAGAAGCAGAGGACAGCTGCTCTCCTATACTTGCCTGTGTGACATGCTAGCCTGCTAATCTTTTGTCACCCCACTCAATAATGTGACAAACAGGCAGCTGCTGGTCCTGTCCAAGTCTAGAATGCAGGCTGAGGCGGGGTGGGGTGTATGAGAGGGTGTTGGGGCAAGACGACCGCAGTGTGCGTTTGTGTGTGTGTGTAGCAGACACACTGCATATTATCTATCCATGTCCGGCATGTCCGAAGGCCACAGTGTCCTCCCATAATGGAACAAAAGGTGTGTTTCAAAATAGAACACTACGCCACAGTGGCATGTTAAAACGCACGACCCAGGAACGAATTGTGATTTATAACTGGCCTGGATCTACAGGCCAAGGTGAAGCATGGAATTGTGGGATGTGGGTGATATTTTTCTTGTAAAACATGCATGGCCCAAGACACAGCATGTCTATAATTTGATGGAATTTTTTTCATGGTTTCTTTGGTTTCCTCCCACCTTCCTAAAACACCGGTTGATTGGCTAATCTACATTGTCCCGGGTTATGAATTACTGTGTGACATCACCGCTGATTAATAATTATTTTGATGTTTGCCTAAAAAAAAAGGAATCTGTATTGCTATTAAAACTACAGATTTGGTGTATGTTTCACATGTACTGGGTAATGTTTATAGTCTTGAATTTGAAGCTCTACATACATTATATAGAAAAAGCTATTGTCAAAATACCTGACTTTTACAGCTATATGTGGTGAGGCACACTATTGTATAGGATGTCTTTGTTACACACTGCACCCCAGGACTCTTGTCCCTACATCACCGTACAACACCACCTGCTTTTACCAACACCCTTGTGGCTGAATTGGCATAAATCTCCACAAGCACACACCAAAGTTTAGTGAAACATCTTCCTAGAAGAATGGAGATGTAATAACATCAAATGGAGATCTTTGTGGAATGAAATGTTTCTGTAGAAACTTACGGCCAGGTGTCCACAAACATTTGTTCACATAGTTTACTTCGAAATAGAAAGTTTTATTTTGACATATGTTTTGATTAAACAGATTTTCAGCTTTTTCTTAGAATAGGAAAACCTGCATAATTGTATGGCATGTAGAGAATGTACTAAAAAAGGGCAGCTTAATTAATTCATACTCCATCTGGTGTGTATACATGTGGTGTACTGACACTGTAGGGACATGACATGAAACACGCACGCACGCACGCACGCACGCACGCACACACACAAAGACACACACAAAGACACACACAAAGACACACACAAAGACACACACAAAGACACACACAAAGACACACACAAAGACACACACAAAGACACACACAAAGACACACAGTCTCTATACAAACTCTTACCATTGGCAACAGATTTGCTCTCTCCTCTGCTTGTCACCTGGGTGAAGTAGAAAGCAAGTGATAGTAAGAAAAAAAACAAAAATAGAAACAGATATATACAGAATGAAATAAGAGGTTTAGTAAGACAAAGGTCAGCAATAAATACCTTTCATGAATTTCCAGTTTTAGAAATTAAGAATTGCGACTGTATGAATTGATTGCATGAATTTCTATGGATTTCTTTGTGTGTATTCTAGGTGACAGGTGTAAATGCTGTAAAAAGCCTGTACCCCAAATAATTTTTGTCCCTCATTGACATCGAGTCCCAGTAAAATTCTACACGTATGATCCCTTCAGTCATGACAAGTCTTATGATTCTAACTGTTTCAAGGCCTGCAATGTTGGAATGGTAATCAATAATTTTTTTACTTTTTTAAATTTCTTCTACTAATTGGACTATCGGTCCCTTACGAGGGAAATATCAAGGTCCGTGAGGTCGGAGTGACGTGGGGCCACCTTCCCGTGGGCTCACCACCTGCAGGAGGGACCGTAAGGGACGGTGCTGTGAGGATTGGGCAGCAGTCGAAGGCGGGGGCCTGCTTAGACTGCTGCCCCCGCGACCCGGATTACGGATGAGCGGGAGAAAATGGATGAATGAATGAATAATTGGACTATCAACCTTGAAGGACAATAATTTAATTTCGAAAGGATTTTTGATAATCATAACCACTTAATGATGGCAAAAAAGTAAGCAAGCCCGTATCATGCTCTGGCATGATAGAGCAGAAAGTCCAATCAGACACCAGCATCACAAATCCCTGGTCCTGAGCCATTGTACCTGCTCTACAAACTGTGCTAAGGTAGCATTTCCACTCACAGGTCACAGTCTCATGAAGAGGAGGAGGCCAAACAGACATTCTTAATACAGAATAGCGATTCGGTGGCCCATTTCAATAAGTGTGATCTCTGTAAACATCAAAAATGGAAAGAGAATGGAAAGTCCACAATTATGTGAAACCTCTATGGTCAATTTACAGATAATTGGAGTTGCATCTCTTTCAGAAATGTTACACAGGCCATCGCTTCTTTTTCCTGAAGGACTGAAAGGCTCCAAGCCGGCTGATTTCAGTTGTGCGCATTTTCTCTCCATATAGTTACCCAGAGGCATGCAGAGTGTAATGCAATATTAGAGGACTTGTTTGTATCCTTATAGGGTTATAATATTGTGACGATAAATGTGTCCACAGCAAGGCAAACTAAAAACATTACTGCAACTCCACACAACTAGAGCATCACCTTTGACTAAGTAGAATGTGTCTGAGCGTTTGTTTGTGGCCATCAGGTTCAGTTGAATTTAGTGCTCTTAGTGTTTTTATCATTTTAACGAGGCACGTGTACAGTCTTCTCTCCCATTAAAACATATCCAGCTCCCATTTTAGCTTGTCATGCAAGTTTTAGAAACATGAAAAGACATGTTTTTTTTTTTTTTTTTATTTCCATGAAAGGTGCACACGGTTTCTGCCTTGTTTATAAACCCTTGAATGCTTTGTAGCATGCAGGTTTGGTAGTTATTATCTCATCGTCCCTTTGAAACCTGGATAAGGCAGACTTTAAATTGTGCTCACTATAAACAGTTTAATTGCTGGCACTAGTGAGATATTAGACAGATTATCTACATTCATTTGGTGATTCAAGATACGCCGTCTGGCAAAATGGGTGCCACAATATTCTATAGTGAGACACCAGAACAAGAGCTTGAAAGAGAAGTTTAATTTTCATCTGTCCCTTTATTTCTGAGATAGGGTGCATTAGGTGTATAAGATCACCATTTAGATTTAGAGGTGTACAAAAGCAAATATATAAATGACAAGATATAATGTTGGTTATAAAGATAAGCAGAAGCCCAGCCTCCATTTGCTTGCTAGTCTGGTGTTTTGAACTACTGACTTTGGAATTATAGCTGTAGCCGAAAGTTTTGTCCCACCAGTGAGACCATCAACACGGCTTTCCCTTCATTATCCCTCAGCATTAAATTCAGGCTGCATTAGCCATGGCCTGGTCTTAACATGGCTACTGCATGCCAATGCTGCCTCCCACTATGTTCAGCTTAGATATTCCCAAAGATAGAGCGTCAAAATAAATATCATCATCCCTCTACAAATATATGGCTTCACACAGGAGAGTCAAGGCTAGGCATGTCCTTTCAGCTTCAGCATACAGGGCAGAGGCTAATGCTATCTGCTATATTGACAGCTGTTCAGGATATGTGGGAATATGTGTGCGTCTGTTAGTGTAGGAGCCAAAAGCAAGAGGTTGTTTTAAAATAGACGGTAACAGAATGACCTGCATATTATGTGCGCATTTGTGTGTGTGTGTGTGTGTGTGTGTGTGTGTGTATGTATGTATATATATAGATAGATATATAGACAGAACAGGAAAAATGAAAAGCAAGCACTTGTGGCGTACATTACTCAAAATTAAGCCCCGAATAACACATGAAACAAACATGAGACTTTACAAACTACTTGCAGCCCTTAAAAGTGACTAACAACAGCTAGCATTACCCCCCCCCCCCCTCCATGCCAGTGAGCAAGAGAGAAGAGCAAGAGTCACACACTAACAGAGAAACAGTGAGAAGCTAACAGTCAAAAGCATTCAGTCACATAGCAAGTGAATTTGCGTCGTGATTGTGTGAACAGTATCAGCTACGCATCTCTTTTAAGGATAAAGTAACATTTACCTCCTCAAGGAGCCAAATCTGAAGACAACTAGCAGGAAGAAGTCTTTAAACAAAAACACAGTGTTACTGTTTAGCTAACTGGCACCAATCACTGCTTATCTTGAATAAAATCAACTGATGTGATGATTTGTACAATGAAACAGTCCAAATCGAAACACTCCAAACACCCTGGCTGTTTTAAGCAAGAAGAATTATTATTATTATTATTATTTTTTTTTTACATGTAAAGAGCCCAGAGTAAAGAAAGAAAAATATAATTGATGGTGCAGTTAAGTAGGAGGTTACCTTGGTAGCAGAGGAGCCTTTGTTTTCCCATAGATTGCGCTTGCCAGAAACATCGCCAGGTTTCAGGTCCTGAAGCACGAAGAGACAAGAGTAATGTCACACACACGGTGAGAAGACAAAAGCTTTAAACAAACAGACGCACACCTAAGAAACTATCGTGAGAAAAAGTGATGAACGCATACTGAAAGAAAGAGAAGAGGGCCGCAGAGGCATTACTCCTACCTCAGCACAGACAGAAGAAGGAGAAGAGGGGACAGAGGAGAATAGCCCAGAAGAAAGCAAGGCTGAGGAACTGATCAGGCAACAGGGGGAAACTTAAGCAGACAGAGGACAAACAGAAAAAAAACATTCAGTATATCTGACAACATGGGCAATTTAGTTCGCCTTTCCTTGATGCTAGATGTATGGAAATTTACACTGCACATTATTTTTAGATGTTCAGATATCCTACATTTTTGCATATCCTGTCTTAAATTTAAGAGAAAGCTGTTCCAGCCTTGTTTTTTTTTTTTTTTTGGTAATTGGAACAACCAGCCTGACATATTTCAATCTTGGTTCCATTTTTATTTTGCCAACGACCAACAACTAGATACTGTTCTCTTCTCCCTTGACAGCTACCCGCCGGGGAGGGTGAGGGCAAGCATGTGCTTCCTCCGTGACACATTAAACCAGCTATTAAATCTCCTGACGGCCTCACAGGACGGTAATATACATGGAGAAAAGAGCTAAATGCCCATTGTATGAGTGAAAACCAGAAATTTTTTGTGATTGTACAATCTGATTGGCTGAGCCACGCTCATAACTGATGTAAAATTTTCGATAATGTCAGCACACCTGTGATCATACTCTAGTCATTATATATATTTTTTTTTTATTAATGCACCAGGTTTTACACCATTACCCACCATTAAGCCATTACACTGTCCACAATGTCTTTAAGCTTTGTATGGTATGTTGCTTAGCAACCAAAGCTTAGTGTTAAGAGACAAGATTACATTGCTGAAGAATATATTATTGTGAATAAAAAATTTATTAGACAGTATATTTTAACATTATTACCATTTAAAAAAAAAAGCTATAACATTAATTGTATTGCTGGTTATGCTTTATGGTTATCAGTTGCCTTTGAGTTGAATGAAGTATGCTCAATTATTATTATTATTTTTTTAAACTAATGTGATTACATAAGTCTTAAAACGCTAAATTGCAAAAAAAACTACACCTTTAAACTAAGCAGTATTCTTACATTAGGAAAAGCTGGAATTACATAACATATACAAATCACAAAAGACATGCATGAGGACAGCTACATAAAGGTCATCTAACCTCTGCATTCTTTACATCTCTACACAACAATGAACACACAATGACCACTAGGTGGCGCCGACTAGACATATTACAAAGCATGTCTGTTCATGCCCTAATCTAGCAAACAATACAGAGAGGCATGTACACCGATTGTGATTGACTGCACTCATAGCCTACCACAGGTCTCCCTCCTGGGGTTTTGCCCGTCTCTGGTGTTTTATTCAGCCAATCGTTGATACGGCCTGCAACGCCCACTTTTATTCCAGCTGCATCCTGCAGACCAGAAGAAAAAAATTCCCTGTGAGTCAAAGGTCAGAGTGCTAGACAGGAAAGCAGGAAAGAGGGGCCTCCTGGTCATTGGGGTTCTGCCGCTGACCTTGTTGCTGGAGGGTGTGCTGATGCCGGAACTGAAAACGTTGCCCTTCTCCCACATGCTCTTAATGTTCCGCACGCCATCAGAAACCACAGGCAGGTCGATTGCAGCCACGCGTGGCGTGCGCACCTCTTTATTACTCTGAAAAGGAGCGTTAAAGAGAGATGGACTGACAGTAAAAACCTCTGAGTGCATGCATATGTCAAAATGAGTAATCGAGGAATGTAAAATGCTGCATTAGTATCATACTGGCAGTATTTTCATAAAAAAGTCTGGCTGAACTCCATAGGGTGAATCTCGGTCTGATTCTTTTATATACACACATGGAAATTCACGGCAGTATGGCAGTAGGACACAGTGACTACTATAATACTACTATTATTCAGTATTGCACTATAGTATTATAGTTTCACAAATATACATATTGTGTTATAGACTCCTAGATAACTGAAAACGTGTGCACTTCAGATGTCATCACTTCATGACATACTTTCCTGGACATTTATCAATTATTGTTTTTTTTCCAGGTCAAAGAGTTTTTTTCTACAGAAAATCTCATTTATCTTAGTATAATAATTGGAATCCAATAAAAACTACATAGTGTATATTTGGATAAGAGTAATTGTTAAATGACTAATTGCATTTTCCTATATGCTCAGTCAGTACACCTATAAGTGACTATTTGAATTAGGCCACACTTCTTTGCTTAATAAAGCTTTTTTGAAATTCCAGCAAAACTATTTACATTCTGTCCAATAAAAAAAGGGGTTTCTTAATTTACAGCCCACATACAAAAATGACAATATTAAGAAGTTAAAAGAACACAGTGGGTGCATTTTGTAATTCTCAACAGAAAGAGTCATATATTTGGCACAATGATGGCAGATGTGTTTTGTAGAAGCCTGTTTATGACACAGTAATAACTGGAATGTCAAGACGAAATGTCTTTTTGTAAGTTTTTTAAAACTTAGAGAAATGCCAGGAGAAATAGATCAACAGAGAGAATATAAAAGCACTGCAGTCGAGATGTAGGCAGAAATAAAAGCAAAGAGTGGGCAATTTACTGGGAGTATATTTCGATTTTATATATTTTTATTTCACATATATGAAGCAGTAGAATATGATTTCAAATATTTTCACATTGTATTAGACGAGAGCTGTGTGTGACTCTGTCTAGCTGATATCAGTGGTTATCAAATATGCTTTTACAATAGTTTTGATGCAATTAAGGCACACCAGTCTGCTAGTTGGGACTCGCAGTGCTGCTCCAAAAATTTGTATGCAACAATGGATCTCTATCATAACATGTGGGTTGTGCTGCTCTGTGGGTAGTGGCGAAATGCTGTCAGTGAAATGGTGTGTGGGACTCACCTGCACAGCCGTGGTGTACTGCTCCAGTCTGTTATCAATCTTCGACACCACAGGAGAGTGAGATGTCTTCACAGCACTGAAGCACACAACACAGACACACATCAGACAACACATACCTTGGTGCATGATCTTGAATAAACTACCTGTTGAGTGCACTGTAAATAAATACATGGATTTTTCATTGCATTTGGATTTTAAGTGATCTCATAATTGGGTACATGTGTATGATTTCACTTTGTAGTGAGAGAGATGATAGAAAAAGAAGAAGGAAAAAAATCTGTTAAAATACCTCTTCTGCGCTGACCTGTTGAGGAATTCTGCCCTTTCACCAATCTGGGAAGAGAAATCAGATAATGGATGGAAAGCTCACTGTGTTGGTCATGTGGAAACACACACACACACAAACACACACACATTCCCTTATGGACTTGCTATGCAGAGAGACTAGCCTGTTCTTTAGTCTGTCAGTAGGCCAGGAAAAGCAGGACCCTTTTTCAGCCCAGAATCTCTGTGGGAACTACAGAATGTTTATGATATACGACAACAAGCCTATGAGAGTGGGCAAGTGTTCTTGCAAAGCAAACAACAACAAAAAAAAAACACATAACAGTTCCCCCGTTCCATCTCTACCCCTCCTACCGGGTAGCGAATGTGGGAGTTCCTAAAATACTCCCTTCAGGAAATTCCCCATTCTCTTGGCGTGTTTGAAAAAGCTCTGTTCAAATGTGGTTACAGTAATCCTATTAGGCTAATTGCCTTCCTGCATTCCCTCAGTACTGACACACTGAAGGAAGAACACCACTTTATCTCATTCTGTCTATTTTGTATTTTGAATAGTGGCCTCTACAATGACAAAAAAACAGGGGGGAAAAAATATAAATAAAAATAAAGTAATATTAGATATTTCAAATGTGTTAAGGTAGGAGTTACATATAAATACATACTAATATATATATATATAAATACATACTAATATATATATAAATACATACTAATACATATATATATAAATACATACTAATACATATATATACACATATATATATATATATATATTCTTCCAAAACTGAAGGGGGAGAAAGCTTCCACTCTGACTGCAGGACAGGAGCGTCAGACATTTTGGCAGATGGCATTGGATTACAAAATAAACTGATATGCATATGTACATTTCGATGTGGTGCAGACAGCCTCTTATTCAACAGTGTGTTCAGAGTCTGCCACTTAAGTGTGTGGAAATCACACCTAGCTAACGTGGTTTTAGACATCTTTAAGCAGACTGACTGTTTTTATTATTTTTGTTTGGCTCTTTACCTAACGTCATTTTAGCATGGAAACTGTCTGGAAAAGAGTCAATAAAATGCTTTCACATTTGTATTTATAATTACTTATAGTATAGGTGTCAAGCTACCCAAGTGTAAAAAACAAAAACAAACAAACAAAAAAAGACCAATTTTGGTATTGTTGGGCATAGTATAGGTATAGTGTTTGGCAAACATAAGTGAGATGTTCAATATTCAATATTTATGAGAATTTGTTCAGTAGGTTTTCCCAGACCGATCCACATATATACAAAAATTGGTCAAATAAATAGAAAAGCATTTGACAGGTAGTCAGATCTCACACAGCATGCGCTACATACAGTGAAAATGATGACAAAGTAAAGCTGTGAACAGAGATGGAATGCGGTTATTTTTTTTCCTCAAAAGATAAACCTCTTTTACTCCGAGCAACACACAAACAGAGTCAGAACAGGGCTATTCAAACATCCTGATATCCAGACTACAGTTAGTGTTTATGCAATTATTATATAAACTAATGTGTTTATTAACCCTGATTGGATATTTGAGTATGCCACAATGCATCTAATACAATGGCTCATAAGCAAAACTGTATAAGGAAGTACCTAATTATACTAGCTACTTCTGTCCCAGTGGAGAGGGTTTTTTTTGTTAATTGCCTTGCGTCTGAATAAGCAGACATGCATACTGAAAGTGTATAGTACTGGATTAACAGGATCATGTCTTGACTTAAGCAACATAATAGAAAAGGTTAATGTTTTAGGCAGCACTTAACTCCCAGGACCCGTCGGTGCTCCCAGACTTACATTTTTTTTTTAACTCGAATAACCACATAGAGCTAAACTTTGGTCCCTGAAAAATTCATAGCAATTACCGAACGATATGCATTAAAATCAAACAACGGTAAAAGAATATGCAAGCTTTAAACCTTTTATAGTAACTCAAATAATCCTACAATCAGCAGGCATCAGCTGCCATAAAGACTGCTTTGTTGTGACTGATGTGTATTTGACATTACACCTGATTCAAGTGACATATATTTGACATGACATAAGGCTGTGTCAGGACACATTCTAGCCTGGCTTTATCAGAACTTCCTGACTGATTTTGTACCCCAGTGTACTCCTGCCTTGGCAAAGTCATATAATTGTGATGAACTGCATGCCTGCCAGGACTTTTATGAATACTTATGACAATTCCATGACACTATAATGAGAGCCTTATACACACTTTTTATCTGACTGGCAGGAATATAGTTTTAATGCTTGCCATGTAACATTACAGTTGTCTGACTTGCATTCTGTCATACCAGAAGCTAGAAAGGTTATTTGTCATGATGTATTAAAATAAAATTATTTTATTTGTCACATACAGATTCATACAGAGTATGACATATAGTGAAATGCTTTTATGACTGTCCGACTTGTAAACATGTTCTAGTGCAATTGTAATTGAGATCTAGGGCAATTATGTGCCAATAAAAATCTAAAGGTACTTCATGCATGTTACAGCAAATTAACACCAGTCTTAAAGACAATAGATGCTTAATGGCAAAAACCTTTATAACCCTTTATAAGGTTTATTTCACTTGTTATTACAGGCCTTTATGCACTTACTATTTATTTTATGAGAAAAACTGGTATACCTGCTTGTTCATTAAATTATCTGGCAGCATTGCAACACAAAGAGAGCTTTGGTTATTGTTCACACCACAAATAAAAATAAAGAAAAATGTGATCTTGTTGACATTGAACACAACAAGAAGAGTTGTCGGAGACTGCACTGGGCACCAAACCTTGACAGTTAAAAACTAGATAAAAGTCATCTTTTCCACCTTTATGTGTCCACTGCAGCCTCAGATACTTGGCTGGCAGGTGTGAAAGCTGATGAGTTCCTCTGCTGCTGTAGACCATCCACCTCAATGTTTGGCATGTTTTTATTTATATATTCTGAGACACTTTTCTGCTCCACATGTTTCTAAAGAGATTTGAGCAAACATAGCATAGCCTTCTTGCCAAAATTGACTAGTGACTATTCTCTTCTTACCTCTTTCAAGATCACAAAATTGCCACCTGCAGACATTCCACTAGCTGGAAGCATCTCACATCATTCTATATAAACTATACGTAATTTTGTGCATGAAAATCCTACGAGATGAGTCAAAAAAACACAAACACATTTTCCTCTTAGTCTGATGCTTGGTGTGAACATTAGCTGAAGTTTTGGCCAGAATATGTATTATTTTATAAATATAGGAAATATCGATTGGATGTAACTTTTTTTTTTTTTTTTTTTTTTTTAGAGAACACTCATGTTTCTTTCTTAACAGGAGAAAGTCTTAATTCTGTTTTGAATATAGATTATATTAAAGGCACATTGCATTAATATAGCCATTTTTTGTCTTAATAATTGGCAACAAAAGTGAGTACACCCCAAGTAAACATGTAGAAACTGTGTCTAAAGTGTTTTGTGTGAGCACCATTGTTATGTAGCACTGCCTCAATCCTCCTGGGCATAGAATTCACCGGAGCTGCACAGATTGTTGCTGGGATCCTCTTCAATCCTCCATAATGACATCACAAAGCTGCTGAAATGTTAGACACATGGCGATTCTCCACTTTCTGCTTGAGGTTTTAAGTCTGCATACATACTTGGCCACTCCATCACCTTCACCCTCCTCAGCAAGGCAGTTGTCATGTTTGTTTTGGGTTGTTATGTTGCAAAACTGCCAATCAACCCAGTTTCTGAAGGGAGGGCATCATGTTCTGCTTTAGAATGTCACAGTACATGTTGGAATCCATGTTTTCCTCAATGAAACAGTACCACCACCATGCTGTACTAGGCAAGACACACTTTTCTTGGTACTCCTCACCAGGGTGTCGCCACACATGCTGGACACCATCTGAGCCAAACAAGTTTAACTTAGTCTCATTAGACCACCAAACATGGTTCTTAATGGTTCAGTAAATCATGTTCTGAGACAGGTTGTCTTCAGCAAGCTTTTTTGTAAACCAGCTTCAGAAGAGGTTTTTTACTGGGATGACGGAGATGCAGACCGACTTGCTAGAGTGTCTGGCGTACGGTCTGAGCATTGAAAATCGGACCTTCCGCTTCTGCAACCTGTAAAGCAACGCTGCAGCCCTCATGCGCAAGTTTTTTGAAGCAGCTTCTGCACCTGACGAGGACTCAACTTCTTTGATCAACCTTTGCGAAGTCTGTTCCGAGAGAAACCCATCTTGGAAAACCTCTGTATGACCCTGGTGACTATACTGTAACTCAATTTCAGGGTGTTACAGATCTTCTTATAGCCTCGGCTATCTTTTTCATGAGTTGCCAAGTTGTACATCCAGTGGTCAGTATGAGAGAATTGTACTTAAAGCACAACATTTTAACTGCTCTAATACAAGATACACAATTTTGTATGGTCCTGTCAAGCAGACAAAAAACAGGAACATGACGAATGAAAAATGTGGCTTTGCATAGTTAAACGATATACAGCTGTTATCACTCCAGGTGTACTCCCTTTTAGTTATTTAGACAATAACGGCTGTATGTGGAGTCATTTTCAGAGGACAGTAAATCTATACTGCTACACAACCTACACATTGACTATTCTAAAATGTATTCAAGTTTAATTTCTAAAGTATTGTCCCTTGAGAGGAAATACTAAAATGGAGATGGATAAAACCCTCAACATTGCCTTTAACCAGATTACATTTGAGCAATTGCATCCACCCCAATGGCTAAACGCAAACATTCACAAACATTTTTTAATGGAAACAATTCTCTTTGTGCTGATAAGCTGCCTTTCCTCTCATTAAATGATAGAGACAGCAGCATGCGCACTGGTGGAACCAGTGTGTTCCTGTGAGTCAGTCAGTACAGAGGGAAAAACAAAGAGAGAAGATGGACTGAATGAGTGGGAGCTCACCTTCAGAGAGGATCCTCTCGGGCTCACACACTTGAAGGGTTTGGCTTCTCCGTCTACCTCCTCTTCGACCTTTTGCCTCCGTTCAGCTGCCTCCGCTCTTCTCTTCTCTATCTCCTCCTTCATTCTCCTTTTCTCCTCCTGCACAAAGAAAAACAAATGCTATCTGATTACACACACACACACACACACACACACACACACACACACACACACACACACACACACACACACACACACACACACACACACACACACACACACACACACACACACACACACACACACACACACACACACACACACACACACACACACACACACACACACACACACACACACACACACACACACACACACACACACTCCCCAGAAAGCAGCATGCTAATGAAGCAGTGAATTCCACCTCAGCTGGGGAAATCATAAAGCTGCTCTTTTTCAGCCTGCGGCGGCTCTTGGCTCAGCTCTCAGCCATCAGACGTGGGGCCTTGTGGTATCTAATTAGTCCTTTATTTACTTCACCTTTTAATTAGGAACAGGGAGCTTGTTAGTACCACAATGCAGGAAACAGGCAAGCTGACCGGCACAAGCCTGGCACAGTTATGGCCTGAACAAAGCAGAAAGCTTGGATAAGGCTGTGAGAACACCTGTATAATAAGTGAAAAATACAATTGAGCTGTTGCAGAGTTTTAAATAACTGAATTCTGTAAACCGCATAATAAAAGCACTCGTATAAATTCCAACTCTTGGTTTAAACCACAGTCAGTCAGCACAAATGTGATGATAAAAAAATAAATAAATAAAAATAAAAAGAGAGTTATGACCCAGTCACATATCTTATCCAGGGGTTATACAGGCTTGTCACAGGAACATAAGAGATCCAGAAAGCAAAGTCCTAATATGGAAATATGTGGAGTGTCACAGAGGCCAAGCCACATTTTATCTTGACTATTTAAAAAATTAAGGACCTAATGACAGAGGATTGGTGGAAGTATGCAAAAAACGTTCGTTTTCATAGAGGTTCAATTCTCAGGCTACAACTTGGCCCAAGAACCAGAAAAGTAAGCCAACAAAAATACGGACATGCTCTAGAAAAGATTTTCTTTAGAAAACATTCAATACAGGCACAAAATCGGTCTTAAGTAAACATCCTTCCACTCTGATTGAAAGGAAGGAATGCGCAACACTAATTTAACACACCTCGTCTCTTGCCTTCTTTTCAGCCTCCTCCTGTTTCTTCAGCCTCTCTTCTTCCTCAAGCACCTTCCTCCTTTCCTCTCTCTTCCTCTTCAGCTCCTCCAGCTCGGCCTCAGCCTCCTGTTGCTTCTGCTTCATCCTCTCAAACTCCTCGTTCTCAGTCTCGTCTCTCCTTCTCTTCAGCTCCTCCAGTTTCCTCTCAGCCTCCAGGCGTGTTTGCTCCCCGTCGTCCCCTTCCTCTGCTGCCGGACCCTCAGAAGAGTGCACGCTGCCACGGCTGGGACACACAAACACACACGCATGAAACAAAAACCATGTACGTGTGAATTCATAAGCATGTGCATACAACCATACACTGACACACAGAAGGTAGGCAGTTAGTTTACACACACACACACACACACACACACACACACACACACACACACACACACACACACACACACACACACACACACACACACACACACACACACACACACACACACACACACACACACACACACACACACACACACACCCTTGTCTAAGGTAACAGTCTTGAATTGCAGGCCTGGGATTAAATGACTGGAAATCAAATACGAAAAAGAAAAGCTCTATTGAGTATTGATAACCGATATATTTCAGTAACATGGCATACTATCTATGATTACTAATCAATAATCATTTATTCTAGTTAATACATTTGTTTCAATTTGTCCCAGCTCATATGGAAAACATACAGAATGTATATTTACTTATTAATTTCATTTTGCAGTAGGTACATTAGTTATACTGTAAATATTGAATAATTCACACCCCTTAATTGTTATCATTAACAAATATGAATCATATTGATACATTTTTATTAATCATTTTCTCCTTTTAAGATTTCCGCCCTAAATGTTCACTATTTCCTACCCACCAGTCACAACTCCCCTATCATGTAACATCAATCGGCAAAGGGGGTAAAGGCCAACACGTGCTTCCTCTGAGATACACAAAGTGCATCCTGCAACTGATATTTGTACTATGTAACAGGACATGTATAAATGCAAGTGATATGCTTTATGATTATTGTATAATTACAAAAAAATTAATACAGTAACCATAGTTAATTGCAGGCGGTTTTGGAACGTAACCACCACAATAAACTGGGGATTACTGTATTTATGTGCTACGTCACCCCAAAAATGCTATTTTATGTATACAGTACTGTACTATATTAACATTTGACTTCATTTTATAATTAATAATTATATTTTTTATTAATAAATGTCATTATTCCAACATAAACTAATTTTTTTTTTTTTTTCAATCGTGCTATCAGCGAGAGACCGGGAAACTCAGCAAAATAAATTAGTTATGTGGCAAATGCAATTCCGCAATAAAAAGGGGGCTTGAGAGTCGAACCGCGGTGAAGCATTGGATTTCTGTACATACAATCCCACTTGTGCATTTTATAAACAAGAAGAAATGTTTTCAAAATCCTCTGTGACTTTAGAAACAAGAACTCCTAAAAAAATTTGTATATATTAATATGTAAATAATATATATATATATATATATATATATATAAAAAATAATAAAATACTCCCTAATCAACAAAGTCGACTAACTTTAGGTCAAAACACAATGCAGTACGATGTTGATCAATGTATTAGACTTGTGCATTGTTCATATTATTTCATTTATTTAATTAAATTAATCTTTCATCTTAATCACTTTAATAGCCAATATATCTCCAGTCATGTTTGTAAAATGGGCAAGGAAATTGAAGAACCTGCAAAAAAATCTACACAGATACTGGGGGAACATGTGAAACTCCATATCACCACGACAGTACTCTATGATCCGGATTGAACTAGATTGAATGTATATTTTTCTACTTTTCTATTTATTTACCCTATACAGACAAAAGCATTGGGATACCTGACTTTTCCAAACATGTGGTTTTTCACCATTGTATAGGAGGTCTTTGGATGCAGGAGCATTCAATTGTCCCTTCACTTGAACTGGGAGAGTCAAACATGACAATGCATCTGTGCACAAAGCCAGCTCCATGAAGATATGGTATACATGGCTTTGTGTGAAAGATCTTGAATGGCCTGCTAAGAGCTCTGACCTTAATGATATTAAACACCTTTGGGATGAACTGGAACACTATCCGCACCCTTGGCCTCCTCACTCTACTTGACTTTATGGCTGAATGAGCACAAATCTCAAAAACCACATTACAAACCAAAATCCAATTCCCACATCTCATAAAACATGTTCCCAGAAGTGTGAAATATATTGTGACAGTAGATGGGGACTAAAGGTGTAATGGGATGCTTAACATCACATAAGAATCTTATGGTCAGGTGTCCACACTTTTGTCCATATAGTTTATGTATGAATATAAATGTATGTGTAAGTGAATTAATCATTTTTTCAATATGTACAAACTGCTTTGTTTAATCGTTTTCCACAATTCATTAAAAGGCACAGCAGATACTTTTACTGAAAATGGCAATCGCTGATAAAAGCATGCTGTGTGATTTGGACCCACCTCTGGGTTCTCTCCACCTTTTTGTGCTTGCTGTCATCATACACTCCACCGTTCTGCTGCTTGCTCTTTCTCCCTGCGTCCTCATCCTCCATCTGCAGATAGAAAGATATGACTCAGAGCACATTACAAACTACGTTCACAGTGAGGTGACGCTGCTCGGGGGGTCACTCAGGATGGAAAGTGTGAGACAGTGGACAGTAGAAAAGAACACGCACACACTCCTGTCATGCAACAAGCTGCAGAAACACTTCACTGGTGAGGAAACATGACTGTACAAAACAGACAGTAACCTTACTGAGGACTGTGGGTGAGTTGATAAAGATAGCAGGTTGCTGTGGACAGACACACTGTGGGATCACACTGATTTGTGGATAATGTTCAGGTTTTGGGACAAAGCCTCACACCACTAACACTGCATCAACTTTTATACCAGGTCACTGATTTGAGAGTTTTGGATAGGATTAAAAAAATAAAAAGAAATAAAAAGAAATCCCTTAAAACATTTTTACAGCATTCGAAATGCTTTAATTGTCTTTATGTGTCTTTTATTACATTACTAGGACACTAAGCCCCAAAAGCTCTGATTATCCACCATTTATAAGCATCTAACCTCTTACCAAGCCAAAATATTTTATTTACAAACTGTCTGCTTTTCATCAGCTGCCTTCTGTGTAAGCACCTCTATCTCATTCTCCTCTACTTCCTCTACATCCTCATCGACTTCTGCTGCATCCCCCTCCACTTCCTGCTTTGAAATGACTGTTGAATCAGTTAGGTCTTCATTTAAAGGCTCGCATTTTTCACTTGGTTGCACAGCATCCTGACCAGTACTGTCCTACAAAAGGAATCGAGAGCTGAATGATTTAAGCTGCATTGTGTTCAATAAGTGAAAATAAGAGGAAATCAATAATGGCAGCCGTACCTCATCTTCTATTTTAGTTTTTTCCTCAGTGGATTCCTGAAAGTGAATATCGTTCATCAAAAACAGCGCAACTGGAATTACTGGCAGCTGCAAACTGCAGGAAATCATACAGAATCGTTTTTTGAGTGATTTACACAAACCCACCTGCTCCCTCAAGTAAGACCTGTGTGGCTTCTCCTCCACCATCTCCTGCAGTGAGATGACCTCCTCCTTAACCTCCTCTTTCTCCTCCTCCTTGCTGTTGTGTGCCGGCTCCTCCTCTTCCTGGTTGTTGAATGCTCGGTAAGAGGTGGTAGAGGAGCTCTCCACACTGTAGGTGCTGTAAGATGGAGCATCGTCAGACTCATGCTGTTTCTGTCTATCCAGTGCCTCCATCATCCTCCTTTGCCTGCGCTCCTCCCGCTTGGCCAGGCGCTCAAGCAGGGCTTGCTCCTCATCATCTTCACCAGCCTTGCTCAGCTCTGAGCCTGACACAGTCTCTGTTACTGTGGAACTGACAGAGAAATAGAGAAAGAAAGATTAATCATTTGTAGTGTGATATATATATATATATAGCCATAAATCGATTAAAACATTAAATCGCAACTGATTTGCACATTTATAGGTCAAAAACATAAAGTACCTCAAATAAATACTTTATGTTTTTAATACTCTAATCAACATGAGCATGGTTAAATATGAATGCTTTATTCAAATGTATGTTTATTATTAGGGAAACCAAACTTAACAGAGCATGAAGCCAGAATATTCTTGTAAACGTTTTAAAGTAATTAGTGTTTTAAATTGTGTAAATCATCAGGACAAGGAATAAAACTTATGGCCATATTTCCACACAGACGATTTTTGCGGATTTTGGGAAGGAGAGAGAGAGAGAGATGCACACTACAAATGAAAAGTTAAATAGATGGAGTTATATAAATGTCTCAGTACAGAAAGCCTCAATATGCTAATTATATGTTTCTCTTCACAAGCACATTTAAATCACATTTGTGTTAATTACAGTTAGCAATATAATCATAGGCATGCTGCTATAGAAAATTAAAACAACTTTTGACCAATCAGAATACAGAATTCAGTGTTTTTGAATACACCAGATGGAACAAGAGGATTTATTTTACTCATATATTTACATAAATAATAATAATAATAATAATAATAATAAAATTCACCCTAAACTTTATATAATGGGTTTATATATTATTAAACACTTTCAAGGGAATAGAAATTAAACGATAATGACCTCTCAATAAGACACAAATGTATATTTAATAGTCTTCAGAAATGACAGTAAAAAAAAAAAAAGTTTTAAAGTGTTTGTACTTCTTTTGGACTTTGGATGCAATTTACTTTAAACATAATTAAGGTATCAATATCAGAAAAATACAGTGTTCATGATGATTTGGACCAGGTTTGCTTTTTTCTGCTTCCTCACCCTGCACTGTGAAGCGAGGGAAACGCCATGGAACACATCAGTGCTATCGTAGGTTAATGTAGTCTGAGTTCAGCACTTGGCAAAGCTTGCCTTCAGCATCAGCACAATTCACAACACACACACACACACACACGATGCTCTCAGGGTGCTGTGATATTCTCTTGTGTGCAAAAGTATGCACGTACAATACTGCAGTGTTGGCGCACGTCAGCACGACCCACCGCTTCCACGTCACTGAGACGCTACTGGAGGTGACATGCACACAGAGCGAAACTGAAGGACTGAGAAAGGACTTCTACAGAAATACTGCTTTCGTTTGTGTCCTTTTTTATGAAGCTTAGAGTTTCATGCATGAATTATTAAGGTGGAACGCGAAAAACGCCCAGGCGACCCAGAGTCCACCTCTTTCCTGGGTCACATCCAATAGTGTCTTTATGCCTGGGTCAGATTCTTAGTGTCTTTATGCCTCAGTATGCAGACTGTGGGAAAGCCCATTCATACTAGAAAGCAAGTGACCCCTAGTGCCTGCTTCATTCCACATACTTTCCTGCTGGGCTGCGGAAATGGAAAGACGAGTCCAAATTCATGGCTACTATACCCTACTATTTTGCAGTATTGTATATTTGCATGTTTATTTATTCAAATTAACCCACAGTTAAAGCAAAATCTAATACGAGCATCCCTACTGAGAAGACGAAGGTCAGAAAGCTTGCTCAAGAACTCTAGCAGTGATTCAATGGCAACCTGGACTTTGAACTCACAACCTTATGGTCACTGACATTCTCAAGAGCATGTTGAAAATAATTAAACTTGCAATTTCTCATTCCAAATTACGAATGGGGTTTAAAAAGATACATAAGTTACCAAAACTTATCTTTTCAAAAATGATCCGTGCTTTGATATTTTCAAGACCTGGTAAGGGATCGTCAATAAAGTGTGTTAAATAAGAGGGTTTAAGGAGGGGTTTTTTTTGTTGTTTTTTTAACCACAAAAACGAAACTGGACATTCAGTAATTAGAGCAAACTCTCTCAAAAGAACACTGGGCACAAGGTATGAATATACCCTGGATATAATTACAGACCATCACTTGGCACTATCCATACATATTTATACATTTATTCATACCTTAGGGAAGACAAAGTCTCCTAAAATGGCCTTTGGAAACAGACATTTACATTTTATGGCATTTTCTCAGACACCCTTATCCAGAGCAAGTTACAACTAAGTTAAGGGTTAGGGGCTTTGCTCAAGGGCCCAGCAGTGGCAGCTTGGTGGTGCTGGGAGATGAACTTGTGACTTTCTGATTCAGAATCCAATGTCTTAACCACCCAGCGCCCACCTCCAGGTATTTAATTTGACTGCAAATGATTATTCATAGACATTTTGTTACTCCCAAAATGTAAATGCTTTATATGCACTTTCAAATTTGGTTCAGTTGCTGCATTGCTTTCACCTAAGTCCATATCTTAGATATATGTAAAACACTGTGTTTTAAGTTTGGACTTAGTGTTTGACTTCCCAGCCTAATAAATATCACCAATGTGGCAATATGTTGAATTTGGTGTGTTTGAATTTGCACTATGATTATATGTGTGATGTGATGTGTTTGTGTAATGGTTTGCTCATTAATCCTGTGTGGGTGTAAAACACCTGTGGCTGTTTATCCCCATGCTCTCGGCTGGCTGAGGTATCTCCTCGCCCTCCTTGTTTCGTACACGATCTTGGCGTGCTCTTCGTCGACGCTCACGAGCTGCCTCTTCCTCGTCCTCCTCAGTCCGGCGGAAGGCCATCCTGGACACACAAAAATCTGAGGTTAATATACTGTAGTTAAAGAGACATAGAAAGAAAGTAGAAGGAAGAAGGGTGGACGTTTTGGGGCAATAAATATATATGACAGTCATTACTGTTAAACTGCTGTAATTGTGTTTGTGTGTTTAGATGTGTTGGACAGCTGATGACAGGAGCAGTACCACAGTTTGCAGCAGGATCTAACAATGATTTAAGAACATCGTGAGAAAGCCAGCGCTTATGTATAACTTCAACCTTTTCTCTTTTTATGAATGCGTACCGTTTTCACAGTGCACAGTATACCGCTTTCTTTTTCAGGTTTTACATCATGTTTTCTACTTTTTACTGTGTCCTTTCATCCAAAATATCTACTAATCTTCATGTGCCTTACACTCGGAAAGCAGCATAATGTTCTGCCCCGGTCTTAGAAAGGAAATCTTCTGTAATTGAAGACAGCATTCAGTTAACGCCCAAGGAAGAACGGCGGGAGAGTGACATCATCAGACGTCCCTTGTCCTCTGTCCCTTTACTTTCTGTCTTGACGAGTGGTTTGCCATGTCTTCCATGGCTGTCTGCATTGCACAGTGCATTTGGAAGAGATAATGCAGTCCAGACTCCGAGGATTCATCCTGAAGCCAAGTTCCATGTATGACCACAATAACACAACTTCACCACACTGAAGATGCAACTCTATGCAACAGCAATATATTTTGCAATAGCTAGAACATGTTTAGGAATCTGAACCAAGACACACCTGGAGGTCTGGTTGCATTTTTAGTCTACAGAGTCTGTAGCAACTACTCTGTACATCACATGGAACACATCTAGTAGATGTAGCACTTTACTCTTTTAGCCTGTCCAACTCATTTGAGATCATTTGTAAATGCCTAATTAATCAAAGCCATTTCTCTGCCATAATTATGCATAAGTGCTGATGTACTGATGCATTGCATTCTGGAACGAAGGAAATGTGTGTTGGCCGTCTCGACAATCGTGAACTCTTTTGCAGAACTTAAAAATAAGTGATACTGATCCAATTTTGCAGTTAAGATTCCTATACATTTCCTCAGGCTCCCAATGCAGCTGATAACCAGTACCTTCTAATGGAAATTTCAATAAAGTTCAGCATCGACTGACAAACACCTCACTAACCACATCACAAATAATTCAGTATAAAACATTTAATGTGTTTCAGGGTGGGCTCTTTAAAAAAATAAATATTCTAATACTAAATTGTAGTGTACATTGTGGCTTCTTTTAACTGAAAACTGCCCCTAGGCATACATAAAGTTGTTCCATAGTCAGTATTAGAATTCAAGTCAGGGACAGATACAGATTTTTCAGATACTAAAAAAAAAAAAAAGGCTGAATTTTCTTTAAACGTTTGTGGTGAACACTGGGCAGTCTGTGCCTTGTTCTGCTGATTTATAAAATCTATAAAGGAGGAAATAGCTATAGAGGGGGAGATGGTTTGATATAAAGGCAGAGAGAAGGCTAAACAGCCGACACATTAGTGTTCCCAAATATTTTCCTTTCCTTCAAACATCTCAGAAATGTCAGAGAAAAACTGTTTGGGAAAGGCGGCTGTGAGTGGGGGGTTGACATAGCAACAGCATAGGGTCTGAGAGAGAAAGCGCGAGAGTGAGAGAGAAACCGAGAGAGAAGACTTCTGCCAAAAGGCTGCCCTATTCCCACACTCGTCCCATTTTATCCTCTGCTCCCACTGCACTTACAGACACACTGCTCATCTGGTATATTCTTTGCTGCATTCATTTCCCCACAGTCCCGGAGATGTGCGTAAAACCTTTCAAAGTTAGTGGTCTGAAATGATCAAGCTTCTGTCAGTTACAAGCTAATAAAAAAAATATATAAAAAAAATTAAAATAAAAAAACCACACTGTTCTTGAATCTTTTATTCCAGCATTTGTTGGTATCTTTCTTCCTATTTTTCTCTTGTCCTCTCTCTGTCTAGTACACACAAGCTTTAGTGGTGCAGGGAGAGTAGTTATGGAACGGCCCATTCACTGAGGATGGGTGTTATTTCCTGAGCTCTTCCTGGCCTCTCATGGGAAAACGGCGCAGATGTGTGGGATCAAAATGCCCACTGTGTAGAACAAGAAAGCCATACCATCATTGGGCATAATTGCAAAAGCTATTGGCATTAGGTATAGAGCACTCAAATGAAACATGCTTATGTCATAATTCTTCAGGACATTCCATTAGGCCAGCCCCACTGAACTGAATCTTTGCTTGAACAGCTTTCTCAGAAAAGGCCACAACAGTCACAGAGGGGAAAAGTGAGAGAGAGAGAGAGAGAGAGAGAGAGAGAGAGAGAGAGAGAGAGAGAGAGAGAGAGAGAGAGAGAGAGAGAGAGAGAGAGAGAGAGAGAGAGAGAGAGAGAGAGAGAGAGAGAGAGAGAGAGAGAGAGAGAGAGAGGAAAAAACAACAAAAAAAAAACAGCCCTAAGTCATGCAGTCTCACAACCTTTGACTTGCACCAATATTACTTGTCTCAAAGAAACTCAGTTCTCAGACATGTGCATTCTTTATACTACAGGCTGCAATTCTAATGTTAGCACTTCATATCATCACCTTCAGGGTTCAGTGGCTGAACCAACAGCAGATGCAGCTGTGCAGGAGCACGTAGCTGTTTTATCCATGATTCTCAAAGTGGTTCCAGAGGTTCTGTGACGTACAGCCAGAAACTCCATGATTTAATGACTGGACTTCGCTGGCGCTCATTATCACTACTATCATGTTACTAATACAGTGTTATACTGTAGTTATTTGTTCACTCTGAAAAACGTTAATCTTTATAATTTACACTTTTTTTTTTTTTTAAAGCTCCTTTCATAGGGACAAATGTTTGTGGATACCTGACTATAAAATTTCTATGTGCTTGTTGAAAAGTCTATTCCACATTCAGTACTCATTTGCTGTTGTAATAAGATCCACTCTTTTGGGAAGATGTTCCACTAGCATTTGGAGTGTGCTTGTGCTCATTCAGACACAAGAGTGTTAGTAAAGTGAGGTACTGATGTATGTTGAGGAGGCCTGGGGTGCAAATCATCAGTGCTCCAAATCATTCCAAAGGTGTTCAGTTGGGTTGAGGTCAAAGCTTTATAAAACAGGCCACTCAAGATCTTCTACTCCAACCCATGTAAACCATATCTTCATGGAGCTCACTCTGGTTTGGTTCTCTAGTTTAAACGAATTGAAAATTTACCGCTACAGCGTCCAAAGACATGCAATACAATTCTGTTCCTCCAACTTGGTAAAAGTTCGGGGAAAAACCACATATGACTGGAAAAGACAGGTGTCTCAATACTTTCGTTTATATAATGTTTGTTGGTCTGTTTTTAAAGTTTCCTACATTAGCCACAAAGCTGTTTGACAGTTCATAATTGATTTAGCTCTTGCTTCATCTTTAACTAAAGACAGCTCTCAGCAGTGCTCTGGTCTTTAGTTCTTTACAGCTCTCCTCACTTTCTTATGTGGATGCTCTACTCAAATAAAATCAACGAGACTCGAGCAAAATCATGCTAATACTGACATTAAAGCGATCATACTTGTCATTTCCTAGATTTAGGAGCTATAACTTAAAGCTCCGGAATGCAGTGCAGCTGTATGAGGTTCCAAGTGATATTTGCTGTCTCCAGAATTACACGGATAAAATCTGATTAATAAAACGCTGTTAAATAGTGAGTGAGGTAAAAACCCTTTTGTTATGTTTAGAAGCTAACAACAAAACATGTATCTATATAAGGATATTAAGGATTTTGGATAGATTGTTGGAGCTATAATATGGATTTTAAATACGTTTTAATTGAGATCTACTTATATAAAAACATAAAATCAGATATTTTAGATACTTAAAGCTGAACCATTTAGGAAATGAAAACTAAATATTTTAGTAATTTTTGCTTTTATCCTCCCAAATGAAGTGTGAATTGTAAATACGATGCAAATGAAAATTTAATAAATTTCCAAGTCAGCAGATTTATTTTCTACAAAAAAAATTCATCATTTATATTTTTTTCATCATATATACACACAGTTTAACTTAATTGAGAAAAAGTGTTGTTAATCTGATGTAATCAATGAAAGTCTTTATTTTTCCAGAGTGTAACTGGTTTGGGTGGAAACTTGAAACGCTCCAGTAAAAACAGAAGTGCACTCATTTGCATAAAGGGACGGCTGGCTGCGAAATGTTTCAAACCCCCAATATTTTATATATATAGCCATCCATCCATCCATCCACCCACACATATACATGCCAACATTATTTACAGATTCTGGTGGTACAAATTATGAAAACCCATTATAAAGGTTAGGCCGTTATCTGAAAATGTAATAATTGCTTAGGCAGTTATCCAAAAATAATATAAAAAAAAGTAAATACCCTATAGGACTGTGACAGAGAGACTCCAGGCTCTGTCTAATGTCTCTCTCATCTCTTTCTAAAGCAGACAGAATCTTGGCCATCTCAGATGAAGGAGTAAAATGGCACTTGTCAAGCCTTCATCGCTTGACCATGTTCCAACTGGACTGCCAAGGTTCTCCCGTGTGCACAGGGCTTATCATTCCCTTTTGCCAGCTCCTCCTCAACATCTGCCCTCCTGCTGTTACAGGCTCCCGCTCCAACACTTCCACTGAGACGTAACACGAGTGGACTTATACACTCCACCAACACTAGTAACGGTGAACAAGTTGGCCGGATGACAAAACGTATTATGTGGACTGAAAAAAACATCTGGCCTGGACTTTGGCTCCTGCACTGCATATTCTGGTGATGGTTGAATGGATGGAGCTAACGGGATGATGTGTGGTTTAGACTATGCTGATTCGAAGTTTGATTACAAGAATAAATACGTATTGAAAGTGTATTTGCACAACAGAACACAATATTGTTTGATCGTATCTTTTGTCTCGAGACAGTTGAGAACTGTGAATCAGGATCAACCTGGACGCGCTCCATAGAAGAACACAAACAGTTCTAGTCATTCTGAAAGTTCAGGCTTTTTCGTATAATGTAAACTTGGAAAGGAAATTCAGCTCCCTCTTAGACATTGTACAGCATAAGTATTAGTTTTATACTTTATTAGCCAAATAAAATAATGACAAATTAAAGAACTATTCACTTTAATCAAACACAAGCGTAGGATTATGGGAATACAGAGAATATAATGTAGCGTAAACCAAACAGTGAAAAACCTTGCAATGCTGTATGGCACATTCTGGACAGGAACTTCACTTACAAACTTAACAATGCACACAATTGACCAAGGTCCAGCATTCTGCCAATGATAACAAGGGTGTTAGCTACTGAAAAAGAATACGCAGTACTTTCAGCGACGAATGTGCTGGGAATAGCAGCAAGCAAGGTCCGTGTGTTCATTACCCATGATGCTTTGTGACAAGAGCATAAATCATTCCCTAGCAGCTGCATGCTGTGTTTGTGGAGCTTTTAAAAAAAAATGCAGCATTTGACAAGAAACGCTGATGCAAAAATCGCTGTTTGACTTTCTGCCATCAGTGTTTATGGGAGTGTCTTTTTTTTTTTTTGCCTTAAATGGGCACGAGCCTCGAGCATGCTGGATTTCGGAGCACTTTTCACAAAGCGTAGCTATCACACAGCCATCAGCACCATCTAAAGCCTGTCAGAAAAGAGCTGAAAGTAGGAGCAAACACAGCTGTCATCAGCTCCACAACACAAACCTATGCCATATTTTACTCCCAAACTAAGTGAAGCTGAAAAGCTGTCTCTGATTAGTCTCTTACTAATCAAATCCAATATGTAGTGAAAACGTCTATAAGAAGTTAACTGCTTCAAGCAGTACAAAAAACATTACACACATTACAGGTGGGCTTTCAATGGCATTTCATGGCATGTGTACCATAACTATGTCAGTAATGTGGTGAACTGTGATGAAGTGAAAGTCAAAGATAACTAACAGACATGGCTAAAAGAAAAAGTAATGATTCGCCTCAGCCATATATCCACTTGACTAACTGTCTCGGTTTGGGATGGAAGGACTATTTCTTTCCCATGACTAATTAAATTGGGACATAAGGCTATGTGTGAGACATGCCACATTCTGACATGAGATATTCTTGTCTAATGCTTTATGCTGAAGTTGAGTGGCAAGTAAGCTTACCATGTAATAAGTCTTGAAAAATACTCAAAATACATTTATAATTCTATGCCTTTTCTTTTGCAACATGACTAAACTGAAGAAAAAAATAATTGTTATAAGATTTCACAAAGTTCATCATAATATCTTGACCCTATGAAGCATGAAATCTGCATTGAAGAAAAGCAGAAGTAAGGCTTTTTCTGTATTTTTCTTTTTTTTTTTTTTTAATGGGCTGGGTCGAAAAAAGGCCAACAGATGTACAGGAACACTCAGCTGAGAAGAAAAAAAAAAAAAGAGGCTGTGTCTTTGTACATCTGCACACTGACCCACCCAGTGAAAGCAGCCAAGTAAAGATAACAAGTGAACATAGATGGTTAAAATAGTATCATAAACAAAAAGAAAATTTACATTTTGAACCCTCAGAACTGTAGGCTATTTAAAGTATGATATAGTACCTTGTTCTTTTTTTTATATATAAATTAAGTGCAAAGCTTCTCAGATATACTCATGAAGGCTATGTACTATAAAATACTATTTAAAAAACTATTTTTGCCATATTTATAATTACATGGGTGTATACACTGTAACCTAACTCATA
The DNA here is from genome assembly GCF_946808225.1 of Silurus aristotelis. Taxonomy (NCBI): domain Eukaryota; kingdom Metazoa; phylum Chordata; class Actinopteri; order Siluriformes; family Siluridae; genus Silurus; species Silurus aristotelis. The sequence goes on along the minus strand of NC_139597.1, from coordinate 9,905,618 downwards.
CTTTGCAAAACCAAAAACATCATTTATGACCCCATGATATTGCATAGATGAACTGTTAGATATTTGGAGTCTTTAACATATGATCTCTATGTCATGTTTCAGTAGCCCAAGTTGCTTAATCTCCTCTGAGAGTGGGTCAAACAATACCTGTACAATACCTGCTCATCTATTTCCCACAATTCTCAGGTTGCACTCTCAGGATTAAAGGCACCAAACTCTTGTCCCGGAGACTATGCCATCAAACCATTATTAACTTCAAAGCTTATTACTAAATTCTAATTAAAAAGTACACCACATGTACTTTCCCAGGTAAAAGACACTAAAGGTACAAAGCATGTATCCTCCACATCAATTAAAAAAAAAAAAAAAAAAAGTACAGCCAGGTTTCCCCTTTAATTCGGTGTGTTTACTGAAAGGAAGATGGAAGAGAAGCTTTACCTTTCTGCTTCCAGCCGCATCTCCTCTCTCTTTTGTTTCCTCTGCTCCCGGCGCCATTCAAAGTCATCCATGGTTCAGTCCTGGAGGTGTGGCCCTGTAAAAAAAAAAAAAAAAAAAAAAGTAACTTGAGTGTTAGCTTTATCCCCTTTCTGTAGATAATAACAAGCTCAATTATCTTGAAACCACATATTATGGCATTTAGGTACATTTCTAGGATGCACGTCTGCCTCACGGTTACCACGGTTACTGTTTTCACCAAAGTCACACGTTCTCATACGCAAGACATTTCTAGGCTCTTTTCTGTGTCTTCGGCTGGACTGAAAAGCAGACTGAATTTGGTTTGGCCCCAAAATGGAAAACGCTGAGGCCAAAAACCGGGACAGAGAAAGCAAAAGAGCGAGAGAGAAGAACGCGGGTAATGGAGAGGATGTAAGCACAGGATGTTCAGGCATCAAAAGACTATATATACACTGGGCTGGTGAGTAGCGGGGAAAACTGGACCACCCAGAAGCTTCAGGAGCTACAGCGGTGTGCGTGTGTGTGCAGAAGCCGGCATACCTTACCACAGCAACGAAAAGCCTTAGAGGAGTCTGCTGCTCTGTGCGCTCACACCATTCCAGCCTTTCAGTCGCTTGCTCCTCGTTTTCTGTCTCAGCACCACTTCCAACACAAAGAGCTTCTCGCGTTGAATGTAGCTACCAGAAAAGGCAAAAGCCATCCTCTTCCGTTCCCCTCTTGTTCACCCTCCCTCTCTTCCTCTGCCTCTCATTCTCTCTCTATCCCTCCCTTTCCAGGGCAGACAGCTCAGGCCTCCTTCTAACCCTCCCTTCCTTCTTTTTCTCTCTCTCGTTCTCTAATTCTCCCTTCCACTCCTCCCTTCCTCTCCCTATCATTTCTCTCTTTCTTTGTGCCGTCCCCCACCCCCCCCAAAAAAAAGCACACCTTTTTTTTTTTTTGCTCTCTCTATCCTCGTCTATTCTGTGTTTACTAAGCTGTCCCTGGTTAGCCAGCCTCAGCCTGGATGCTATGGCTTTTTAAAAGCAAACTCTTGCTGTGGGTTTCCTGTTCAGCAATAGAGGCCTGTCTGGACAGTTCTCCATTTTGTTTTGACATACAGGGAATGTGCAAGAGACATAGAAATAGAGAGAAGAGGGGAATTTAGCAGTTTACTTATCACCCCAAATCTTTGATGCACTATAGAAATTCAGACTACCGTGTGGGCACATACTGTCCTGCGTGTGTAAACACTCCATTTCATACAAATATCCGTAATCGAATCAAACAAATCATTAACATTGTTAAATCAATATTAGAACACTCTGGCATGCTGTGTAACATGGTTCACTCTTGCACTGTTTTTAATTATCTGTCTAAGCTGTGTTTGAGCATGCTGACGCATCTCGGTTCACGTTTGCGGTGTGTTCTCTGCATTGGGCAGGCGAGCGGCTCAGCGTCAGAGGGCCTATCTTTTTGGAGCCCAAACATTCCTTTCTTAGCCTTCCAAGCTGAAGCAAAAACATGCAGAAATAGAAAAGCCCCTTGCACCAGAAGACCACCCGTACGCAGCTAGAGCAAGTACACAGTGGGATAATGGAAGGGCCCTGTTTTGCCTGCTGTCATAGGATTAAATCCATCCCTCTGTTTTAGAACGGGTCTCTTGCTGCTGGGAGACTCCTCTTCTCCTCCAGAGGGCGAGGAGCAGCTCGGCCATAATGACATATCTACCCAGTAAATTACTACCTCCGTTTCACAGCCGGTGTTTAGCCTGTACACTGTTTGACTCGTGGCAATGCTGTTATGTACAAGAGTTCATATTTGTCTGTGACAATCTAAGTTGCGATTCGACACATTAAACCTTCAAAAATACTGTACTTAGCATCTGTGCTGTGCAGCGAATGAGATGATAAACTGCACAGCACCCTGAGGGAGTGAGAAACAGTTCAGCATTGCCTGCAAGCTGCAAAGCAGTCGTGGTCTAGACAGGATTAAACGGATGGCTGTTTTAAGATATGTCTATAGCACATAGCACCTCCTGAGCTGCACTTCTGTGTCACGTACACCGAGTCCACAACGAAAGTCTGGGAATTAAATTTATTTTATTTTTTTTATTCAAAATATTAAGGATTTAAAGAACTAAAAAGAAAAGAATTTTCAATATTCTCAGCTGTCACAGTTAACATTTGAGCAGATTTATGAATTTGATCTTGTACCAAAGAGACTCTTCCAATGAAGCAAATTGTATGTTCAGATGACATGAATTTAATGTAACATGAATGTTTAGATTTACTCTGACTTTTTTATTGGGTTGCATGATTTGTTAGATATTTGCTTGTTAGCTTTCAATTCAATTCAATTCATTTTTATTTGTATAGCGCTTTTAATAACCGACCGTCTCAAAGCAGCTCTACACAGAAAATGTGGTAATAAAGAATAAATAAGAGGTTCTTTATAAGTGTACGTTTGTCCCTAATAAGCAAGCCGGTGGCAACTGTGGCAAGGAAAAACTCCCCGAGATAGCATGAGAACCCATTCTCATCTGGGTGGCACCAAATGTTTATTCATTAGACTAACGTTATTGAGGTGTGCAGGGATTATCAAATGCAAACTGTAGTCCTGAGTCAGTGTAGAACTCAGCTTAAGTGTGCACTTTAAAGCAAAAAAGATACAATGAACAATAAAAAATGAAAATATATTCTGGATTTTTATTTTACATTTTTTTAATTTTGACAAGGTAATGCTGAAAATAAAATGAAAAACGTTTGCAACAAAATAGAAGTGTAAGAGAAATGGGGGCATTTCCACTGTACACACCAAGTATAACAGCAAATGTCTATTTTCAGGCCGTGTATGCTCTACTATTTAGCTTCTCCTAAGTGTCGTGACTTCCCCATGTCTCTGCAGAATAAATATATCCTCTGAAAGAGAACATTTGCCACAGCCCAGTAAATAATTAGCAGCGTCAATGACTGCAAGCTCAGCCTGCAAAATTAGCCATTAGCATTCTGTCTGCAGCTTGCTGGTATGGCCCTCCGTACGACATAAGTGCTCTTCACAAACTAAGCCAAGTCTGATGTGATGCACAACCCCTACCGCCAAACGGATTAAATAACAATGTTTGGATCTACCTCCCACTGCTTTCTGGAGCGTAGCCTTACTGGAATGCTCGGACCGAAGACTAAATTTACTTCTCCAGAAAAGCCATTGCACTGCCAACATAAACCGTCACCCTTATTTGCATGTCTGTCAATAAAAGGTCCATTATCATGGACTGGCTTCAGTAAGGCAAAGCAGTGCTAACATACTCTCGTTAGATATGGCGGGATGCCTGGCATCGGAAGTGCTACTGGCCTGGTTTATCTCTCGCCAAAGAGTTCTTAAACAGCCATGAAACAGAGAAGTGTCACATTAATATCTATTCTGCTATAAATGTGATAAACTGTTTATTACCTTGTACTGCCACTCGGCCTCAATAACTGCTTATCACCCTGAAGTAAATTAAGCAATAAGCTCTCAAATCTTTAGGATTGAAACAGACAAGAGTAACCACAAAGAAAAATTTCTCATTTATATGTAAATTTACATGTTATATATATATATATATATATATATATATATATATATATATATATATATATATATATATATATATATATATATATATATATATATATATGTGATTAAAACTGATAAGGTCTTTTAATATATATATAAAAAAAACAAAAAAAAAAACACCACGTCACATGCTGCATTACTACTCCAAAAACCACTGTTCTTCAATCTGTCCAAGGATCTTGCAATGCCTTTACTATCCTTCAATTTAGCTAAACAACAATTCACCCGTTTCTCATTCTCAGTAATATCTCAGAACAAGGCTCAATAATGAGACTGCTAGAAGCACAGTGCAAATGAGCTACTTTATTTTGCTGTTTTCAGATTTATTATTTTTTTTTTGTATGCATTGCCCAAATTATAACCTTTGCCCCTTTAATCATTATTGTGCCTGCTCATCTGGAACTGTCAAGTTTCAAGGTTCTACCAGTGCTCATAACCAGCAGTCTCAGACAAAAACAACACACAACTTGTCTTGTTACTGAGAAACCGCACAATCCTCTGTCCCATGTCTCCACCACATCAGAAGACTTCAGTGTAATGTTTCAATTATATGTGATTTGTATAGAACATATGGCATTTAACGTAAAGTAACTTAAAGTGCTGACACCGACACCCTGTGTATGTTGCTACTATAGAAAGGATAACACGTTAGAAATAATGCACGAATATAAAGCTTGCAGCTGGAAACACTCAGAGCTGCTGTTGAATTAAACACATTCCATTCAATCAGAATCAAGCATTCAGCGAGTATATTAGATGTAATTAATGATTAATTGATTCCTTTATATTTTTTATATAAGACTTATTACATGTCAAACATAAGTTTGGTGTTTTGAACATTGAATGAATCGTTCTGCTTCTTAAGTGTATTACTATACATGCGCGCACACACACACACATTATTGCTAGTCTTTCCAGTGTTTTGTGTCGACTCTGCATTAGCAGGTGTGTGCCAGCCAGGTGCAGCTGAGCATCTTAAAAATGTGCAGTGTCAGCAGCATCTTAACAAGGTCACACACACACACACACACACACACACACACACACACACACACACACACACACACACACACACACACACACACACACACACACACACACACACACACACACACACACACACACACACACACACACACACACACACACACACACACACACACACACACACCTGGCAGCTATGCCAGCAATGCACACATTTTTCTCATAATTTGATTCACTCCTGACCTTCACTCAATAACCGGCCAATTAAATGCTGAATCTTTCAATAAAGCTGGGGTCAGTGAATTTTAAGTTGGAGTTGTTCTTATATTCTAACAGCTGTTAATACACTGTCTGCTCAGAGGCAGTATTTTAATGTCTGTAAACAGGACAGAAATAAAAACCCCAAAAGATCCAACAAACTGTTTAAAAGGAGGTGTCTTTACATGGCAGTTAAACAATTTGCCTGACAATTCAGCAAACGCTGCTTTCTGCACCCTTTTTCAGCTCTCAGTTACCATTCAATCTTTTTTTTTCCTTCACATTTTTTGGCAAAATGCATGTGGTTTGGGGGTATGGCTTAAGAAAAACACTGAAGAGAAGAGCTTTAGAAGAGCTTTATTTATTTGAGTTCAGGAAAAGCTACTCCAAATATCTTCTGCCAAAATCACTAAAGATATGATTAGCTATTAGTTTAATTACCATTCAAATTAAATGTGATGATGCATTCAGTCCAAACACCAGATCTGAAAAATGGACCAGAACCTCAGACTTCATAAAGTGTAAAATCACCTAGCATTATTATTTTTACTTTATAACCGCTTAACCAATCAACATTAAATCAATATTCTTCTTCCTGCTAAGTGTGATAAAGTGCCAAGTGTTTTTGATGTAAAGAAAGTGTCATCTTCAAAACAGTTGGATTTCTTGGATATTCGACAAAGCTTGTGAATATATTTAATGCTGTGAATGTGTCACCAAACAAGGTCATAGGCCATGTCTGAGCAACAACTCGACACACTGTCTTAAAATTTAGTGTTTTACCTTCGGAAAATGAATCATTCCCTTCAATCTCTGATTGCTGATGTTGATCATTATTAGTAATAGTATTCAGGCAGTAACCTTTTTGCAAAGGCAAGCTTTTATGAGAGGAAGAATGGAGATGGAGAAGGAGATGGCCTCACCTTAACAGCAAGTAAGAACACAACCATAAATCAATCATTACTGTATATTATAAAGTCAAACAGAAATAAAAATTTTGAAAGGGTGTTCAATATGATTATGCAGTGAAATCTGATAAGAGGCAGTACAAATCTACAGGAGAAGCGCAAACCATTTGGCTGTCCACGTAGAAGCATCCGTGACAATCTTTGCAGTGTTCATATGAGCCACAAATGCAGATGCTCTTCATAGTTCAAAGCAGAGCGAGTGTCTGATCTAGATCCTAGCAGAGAATTATAGATATATTTAAGATGCTAAGTGCCATTTAACACTCCCACAATGCTAGACTGGACATGCTTTGACTGCCTGTGCTTTTTTTTTTATCTGAATGAATGTGACAGAAGCTTCTTTTCAAGGTCCTGGCCAAGTGCAGTAAAACTTTGCAGTGCGACAGCCATCGTTATCTCACTGCTGTGTTTATAAGAGAGACGTAATGAGACCTGAGACAACGATCTAAAAAGGCTTATTGCAGCACCGACCAAAAAAAAAATAGGAGCGGAAAGACGCTGTGCACTCCTGTTCACAGTCCTCTTCAGCCTCCACATCACGTCTCAGGATACAGACATGGGCTGTACCATCTGTCATCATGGGGATGATTTGTTTGGCGGTGGTCAGTTGGCTGAAAATCGGCCCTGCCTAAGAGAACGTGCATTGTGCGTTGAACTCGATAATAATGCATCAGCACATTTGCAGAGCGAGAGCGAGAGAGAGAAGGAGAACGCGAGAGCAGGATGTTCAGCTATAAATTCAGTGGACTTTCTGGCAGGAAAAAGCGGTGACTGCATTCCAGTGCTGTCACCAAGCAAATGTGCGCCACGCTGCAGCAAAGACAAAGAATCAAACAGAGAAATCAACAAGCCGGACAAAAGTTGCCTCTTATCTTGATCAACAAGTTTTGTTTTTGCTGATTAGATTTTATTGTTGGTCACAGACAAAAAAAAAACACCCTAATGACAAATCTATATACATGGTCAAATTACACTGCAGCAAATACAGTTCCAGTTGGGTCTCGAAATGAAAATATAACATCAGAATAGTTAAACTGTTGTGCTTAAAAGAAATACTGCCACATCCTATATAGTTGAAGCATGCACAATATGCTCCAAATTAACAATAATTAAAAGCCAAAAAAACCCTTTTCAGTTTCCATTCAGACTTTTTTTATCATTCAAAACTTAAATTGTGAATGTCTTCGAAATAATAACTCATCAAAACAGCTACCTACAATTATGACTTCAAATGATTACCTTCAGCTGTCCAGCTTTCCTTTCCAAGACATGTTCATATAAAAACACCTTTATTTTAACATGACAGCCATTCAGCCTAGCTAAGAATTTCATGTCAAAAAAAATACATACCGGTACTATACACAAAAATCAGTACAGTTCATGTACGATTGGTTATTTTAATCAAAGTGACAAGGTTAAACGAATAAAAGGAAATTCTTTGAAAAGAGTCTTAGCCATCGCTATTTGAGAATGGAAATCGAGACTCCCACATTCCCAGACAATGGATCACATTCCTAAGCACGCAGCCTTGTCCAGTGAATCACTTTAGGACTTTTAGGTTTAAATTACCTACCTATAGATCAAACAAGTCTCAGATGTTTCACCAAACAAACGCTCCTGCAACTGCACAGACCTTGATGAACATTCACGTTCCCTAACCCTGAACTTTTAGCACACATCTACGATTTGATCATAACAGAGAAAGAAATGACACTGTCGATTCGGGTATTATTCATTACTAAGATTAAAGAGCTGGGATCTCGCACGTAAACTCGGCACTGAGGCCCATCATTCGGCTGTACTCTGTCATCATGGCGAAACTTTTGAGCTGGAGAGCTGTAAATCTGCGCTACTAAATCTGTCGCAAGCCACAAACATGCTCTTAAATCCACATTATTCTCCACAATTAAAAAAAAGTTTATTATAAAACAACAAAATAGAATGCCGGTAAAAGCATTTATTTATTTATTTTACGATCCCCTTCGTTCTTCAAAAATCAGATAAATAAGGTAAGGATCAGAGGCTTTGCTCTGAAAAACTGCCAAAAGTGTTCGTTCTCAGTTCATTCTTAAGATATGTGCTTTTTTAAAATTTTTATTTTAAAAAGGTTTGCTTTAAAATGGTGTGCTCGTGCACTTTCCAGAGATTGCACCTCTATCAGTCAGCACTGGCATGCAAGATCCTCAGAAGGGAAAAAAAAAAAAAAAAAAAAAAAAAAAACCTGATGCGAATACAGCATCAAAAGTCTGCTGCTTATTGGTGCTGCTCCACATGACCAAATATGGTAAGAAATAAGCTCCCTTTCCCGTAAGTTCAGGGGGGAAAAAAAAAGGAAAGAAAGAAAAAAGAAAAAACGAGAGGGTTTATAACATGCTGTGCTGTAAGATAGAGCCCTCGCACTCAAACACACTGACCACAGAGTGGGAAAGCTCTATCTACAGCCCACAAAGTGAATGACAGCAGTGTCAGAATCTCTCTCTCCCTCTCTCTCACGTGCGCGCGCACACACACACTTTCTTTCTCTCTCTCTCAGTGCCCAAGCTGTCACAAACCAAGCAAAAACCTCTCATTTCTCAAGCAGAAAGAAAAAAAAAAAAAAAAATCTCTCCACACACACAGAAATATGAGATCTGAAGAAAAGAAAAAAAAAAAGAAAAAACACTTTTCCTCCAACGTTTTTGTTCAAAATGGAGGGGTTTTAACTTTCAGTACTTTTGGCTTTTATGTAACTAAAAACAGTTACATAAGTGGAAAAAATTGAGACACTTGTCCAAATTATTCAATCCGTCAACCAGCCTCCCTCGTCTTTAGTGAACCAATCTTCGATCCCTGCATGTGGAAATGATCTGATCAGGTGTACCGTAGGCCTGGACCAAATTACTATGATTTGCACTAATTAATGTAGTTAATATATGCAAGTAGAGATTAGAATAGTATGGATTTCAATAAAGCAAAATGCTTTAGAGAAGGGAGTAGACTAGAATAGAGCAGATTACAGTAAAACAGATTAAAGCATTGCTGATCAGAGTAGATTACAGTAGATTAGTATAGATTAAATGACAGTGCAGTTGAGTAAAATAGAGCACATCAGAATACACTGGACTAGAGTATAGATTAGTACACATTATAGAAGAGCAGATTCTAGAACAGTTTAACAAAAAGTATAGTTATTGTATGTCAGAGTACAAGAGAATAAAGTAAGAAGTTTAAGAATGGAGTAGAGAAGAATGAAATAGGTTAAAGTGGTTTCAGTTTTTGTTACTGACTTACAAATTTACTGTTGTAAAAAAAGTACTCCTCAAAAAGTCCTTCCATAAATGTCTACTAAATAAAAGACAATTTTACCGAATATATTGTTCATTGTAGTTCATTGTACAGACTACAGTAATCAGCCACACCTTCTGAAAGATCACACTCAAGATTTTAACTATGTTGAATTCTACCACACTGCTATAACCCCTATAATATAAAGTCTTCTCTAAAATAAAGCGCCACCATCCACCCCAATAAATACAACACAACCTACTGCCTTTATAAATGGTGTAGACTATACAGTACACACAGTAAAGAGCAACAGATGCAATATTCTTAGAGAAAGTATATATTTCACTGTTCCAGTATGACAAATAATACCTGCATTGGTAAGCCGTGCATAATGACATTCACATACAGCTATTTAAATGAAATAGGTGATTCAGCAAAAAGTAGGGACAACATGAGATTCACTGGAATAACTGGCACTTTACTGAAATCTATATTTAATTTTTTATATACAATATTTAATTTAATTTTAAATATCTTATTTAGTATAGTTAAAACATGAGGCCTGTTTTTGATCTCGCATTTGTAGTGAATTTCTTACTGTTGCGTTATAGAATATTGTTGTTTAGTCATCTCCAAATGTAAATTTATATATATTGAGGTTCTACAAAACGATAATAGACACCTGACCAAGTTTTATGAGCTTTTTTTGAACATCCCATTCCAAATTTATTCCTATTTGCTATTATAATAACCTTCACTATTCTGGGAAGATGTTCCACTAAATTTTGGAGCATGCTTACGGAGATTTGTGCCACAAGGGTGTAAGGAATGTCAGGTATTGATGGTTGCAGTCATTGTTCCAGTTCATCCCAAAAGGTGTTAAATAGGGTTGAAGTCAGCGCTCTAACAGGCCATTCAAGATCTCATTCAAGAACACATTTGGGGAACAATTATTCACACCAGCTAGTTATACGATATAAAAAATAAAATTAAAAAAAAAGCCTTTTTATAGAATTCATTTTGTTTTATAAAGAGAGAACCTATGGCCCAAGCCTCATTCAGCCCAGACAAGAGGAGCTCAAATTATCACTTAATTTCTCTGTGGTAATTAAAAAAGCCAGAGCATGGCTCTGGAGCACGTGCCACGTATGACCTACCCTGCTGGAACATTTCATGCCACATAAAACTGTTCTGATATAAAGCTGAAAAGTTCCTGACATGCCTTGTAAAACATACCTCTTGCTGACAGCCATCCTTTAGCTACACCATGCAGAAATGGCCCTGAAGCAGAAATGGTCCTGACACATGTTGAGTTAGACAGGGAGAACTGAAAAGTGATTTAGGATCTTATATGAGATCACACAGACTGAAAGGCTGTCATGTCCTACAGTATATGAAACATGTAACAGCAATGCAGAAGGCACTTTGCAAGATGCAGGTACTGATCATCATTACTGCTTTATTTACATGTGAAAATATTTCGAGGTTTGAATGATTGCTTGGTCCCTGAAGAGAAATAGTACTGAATGTCCAATGATGTCTTTGTTGGACTGCGACTGTGTGATAAATCAATATTGTACAGGTAGACCCCAACTTACGACGTAGATAGTTAGTGAAAAAATGGTCGTAAGTCAAGAAGAATGACTATTCTATGATGCGTTTCGACGCAGACTTAAAGAGGCACTGTAAAACACATTTCATTTTTTTTTTTACATAGTATAAATAAAAAAAAAAAATTATTTTCTTCGGAGGTGACCGTCATATCTCCGAAATGTCGTAGGTCTATGACTGTAGTCCAACATACTGAGTACTTAAATTGATCAAGAGCCAGATATCTTACTGCACAAGAAACTTACAGCATAACCTGGACTGTAATTCTGGCTGGAATATGTAATGTGTAAAAAATGGGATTTATTTTTTTTTTTTTAATCATGTTTACTATAAGATGTTTATTCACTATTTAGCTCTTAATACAAGAACATCAAAAAAGGGACATGAGGTATTGACAGATTATAGCTGCTATAATGCAAGTCATCACAGGAACCACTAACAAAAGAAACATCTACAATATTTTAAGTAAATAAATAACGTAATTTTCATACTAGGGGAAAAAACAAAAAACAGGAAAATTGCTGGCAAAATGCTGCGGTATGAACCGTAATAAAACACTTGGGGATGTGGGATGTGTTGTTATTGGAAAATAATATTGAGCCACATCACAACACTCCTACATCACTTATTTTTAGAACAGCACCCATATCATGCTAATCACAAAAACAAAAGATTTTTTATGTAAATGTGCAATTGTATATAAAAAAATTAATTAAACCAGATAAGAAATATTCACAGCTTAAAATCTAAATCGGTTTATTAATGGCTTTTCATCATCAAGACAGAGCATATGATGTCCTATTGCCTTTATCTGATGGTCCAGTGATGCTACTATGTGAACTTTGGCTGACTAAAACCTAGGCCGAGCTTCCTTTTTGGAGATTTTGTAAAAGAACAATGATTGAAAATCATTTAAAAGAGGGTTAGTGATCCGGAGGTCAGGAATGGCCTCTTGTCAGTGATCAGCCAGACTGATGACAGCAGCAGGGAGTTTGGCTGCAGAGATGCTTTTAAAAGTCCTTGTACTTTGAAGCATGGAGCACAAAAGACACGTTCTAGTTTATACTCTTTACTCTAGAACAAACAAAGCTTGTGCCTCACATCAATCATGTCTCCGTGGAATGTACACAACGTAGGTAAAAACTCTCCCAAGTTCAGGAATGCTTGCAAATACTCCGCAGGGAAGTGTGTGTGTATATATATTATATATATATATAAAAATCTCAACTGCAAAGGATATTCAGACCACACATTCTTGTGTAGAACCCTTTCCTGTGCCTCCCTCTGTGCTCCTCCCATTACACTTGTGTAGTCACTTCTTTCACTTGTATTGACAGTGACTGCTGTTGTCAGCAGGGTAGAGGGTTTGTAAACGCAAGTGCCACTCAAGATGAGGCTGCAATATGCAAAACTTTACACTGCAATTATACTATTTAATAATGGGTCTGTCTTATAACCTGAAATAAATTAAAACACATTTTAGATGTGAAACAATTAAGGAGCGTCCTGCATTATTTCAAACAATGTTTTTTTTTTTTATTAGTCTAATTCATCTGTTTGAATGCTGTAATCAATCAAAACCTTACAGCAATATTTATAAAAAATCTGGGACTGATACTTTTAACATGTAATAAAACATCAACAGCTGTATTCGGAGTAAACTTCTTAGGGGTGAGTAGATCTGTCTGAGAAAACTGAGAGCATATAATTAGTTGTGCTCTCTGGGAAGGAGTAATGGCATATACACTAAACAGTTCATGTACACAGAAGAGGGCAGATAGCATCTTATCTCAAAGTGTGTTACAGTGCCTTGTAATGCATCAGCAGTTCAAAAATATGCAGCTGTCACATGTCTTCGTAAGCACAAGCCTATGATTAGAATAATAAAAAAATAATAATATACTGTACACCCATATTGTTCTTCCATGAAGGTGATTGATACAGAATTTGTGCACGTCCTGACTATCTGCCTGCGTAAAGAGTACATTTATTTTTCTTGTGACATTGGTTCCATTTTGTGTCCATCCCTCTCTCTTAAACCGACAAACCGACTTTGTACTAGACACTGGATGCGCTTTAAAGTCATGTGATGGATTACTTTACTCATCTGAAATATTGGCTTTTATTGTTTTTTCTGTGTAATTGCCTGGCCATCAAGCCAGCCAACCCAGAGCATTCATTTTCTCTCTCCGACATATGGACTGACCTTGCACTCACACCAGCAAATGATAAGTCACTGATGTCACTCCAGGTTTGATTCTTGTGGCCATATAGTGACTGCTACCGTTATCGCTTGTGAGTGTACAATATCTGTCTTTTTTTATAGATCAGTACAAAAATAAACTAATACATTGTATAGAATCTGCTGTACTCTTAACCTGTAAGTAACAATGACAGTGCAATCATTTATTTCCTGTGTGTGCAGTTCATTGCTAATGACACAGTAAAACGTCACTAAATCTAAAGTCTCGTCATTTTCAGAAAGCCTCAGACCAGACTACATATAACAGTGTGTAGTGCACTGATTTTTTTTTTTTTTTTTTTTTTAGGAAAACACATTCGAATTTAATCTTTAATTGAATTTTGTAAAAAATAAAAAATTTTTGAACGATAGTAGAGCAGAGCAAGTGACTAGTAATTCAGTGGATTTTTACATGCTAGTGTTCAAATGTAGCCGTTTCCATGTGTTGCAAATTTGCATCGGGAATGCTAAACTTCTGTTCACTTAGCCGCTTGTTCTCGTGACTGCAGGTTCATTCCGCATTTACAATGTTGAAACAACTTGCAGTTCTTAACCTGCATATTGAATTTAACATTTTTAAATGTAATAAACTGGGGTAATGGTAAAGACAATAAAATATTGTTTTATAAACAAAAGGAATTAAAAAGCATTAATGATTTCCAGGTTCTTGGCTTATTTCAGCCTATCTGTGCTCCACAAATAAGCAAACCTTTTAACACTGAACACAGAAGAATAGCTTGTGAGATTGCAGGCTGCTAGGCATCAAGCCATTTTGCTCAGGAGTAAGATATGAAAGAAAGGAGAAGCATTTCTGATCCTGTCCCAGTGGAATTTGCTGAAAGCATGCAGTTGATAACTATCAAGCAAGACTAGGCTTGTTTAGCCTTTTATTTTTAAGTCTGCTACCTTTATTTAATAAAGTTTAAACATTCATGTCTAAGAGTAGTGGCAGATTATTGCCATCCATTAAATGTTCATGCGACGTCCTCATAATCATCTTTATAGCGATACGAAGACGAGCCTACAATTATCCAGAGGATCGGCTTAGCTGGTCGAATGCTTATTCGAATATATATGCTAAACTCTAAGAATGGATTAAGAATGAAAGACATTTATGGTCATAATTATAATATTGTTTTGCTTAATGTGGCCTATAAATGTATTTAAACTTGTCTTGATTTGTTATAATCCTAGAGTGTAGTGATTCTAAAGCGCTCTTCAAAAGCTCTAATGCTTCCTGCCTCCACTTCAGTCATACAGATCAGAAACCTTTGTGAAGATCCAGAAACTAACATATTTGAATGTTGACAACAGCTTACTTTATTACTTTGCCATAAATTATTTGTTCTTGGCTATAAAGAAGAGTATTTGACATTGCTATATTTTGCTCTGTTTGAAATTCATGTTGCCAGATGGTGACTTAATAAAATGTCTGTGTTGAAGTAAAAAAAATTATATATATATATATATATATATATATATATATATATAAAAAAAAAAAAACATTTTTGTAATTTGCCTCTGAGCACTCTTTTTCTTAAAACACATCGCATTGAGCCCTCAGTGATTACCCAACTTGTATGTGCTAAATGAGGTAGAGTCTGCAGTGCTGTGAACTCCGACACCCTTGTACTATAAAAACTCTAATTTCCAGCGATCCACCTGTGCCACATAAACACTTTCAGGCACAAAGTGGTGTATGGTTCTGCCGGCAGCAAGCTTGACTGAGTGACACTTACCGTTACTTCAGGCAGGTCTGGGCAGCTGGGATGCAATTACTGATCATTAAGTTACACCTGAACTAATAAAAGGCTATTATTATCCAAGGTGGTCTCTCAGATGTCCGTCATAGAGAAGGTGTGCATTTATACGATTTCAATGTCTCTCAAAACACACACATACCCACGCACATAGACAGCAGCCGTTAATGTAACAAGAGTTCATTGTTCTACATGGCACTGCTATAGTCATTAAATCTGACCTTAATGAGGGCAGCCTGTGCGACGCAGCCACCCCATCCGTCTTTCCACGCACACTGCATGTCTGGGGCATCTTTTCCCCTCTTGTAATGAAATGCAGGTGCAATCTGTTTCATTATTCAGAACATGCCCACAATTAGAGTGAACTCCCCAATTGTCAGTCTGTATACTAAAACCAGTGTAAACAGCTTGAGACCATTGTAACCCTGTACTCATGTCACTGTACCCTCTGCTTAGCCGTTAACACGACTCTCTTCTACACGCCTGTGTACCTTACTGTAACCAACTGTAAGAACTGACAGCGTGATTATCCCCATTCTGTCAGCTTAAGAAGCTGAGAAGCTGATTCATTCCAACTATGAATATCTTCACTGACTGATGGTATAAGTAGCACATAAATACCCTCAATAGCTTCTTGAATGAATCACAATGGTCATGTCTGGGATGTGTAGCAGGCCCAGTGACTAGGTCACCCTGCAATTGAACTGCTGCCGAACGCTAATAAAACCCCTTTTTAAGCAAGCCAGACCCGTGTTGTTTAATAACAGCGCGAGTGATTGGAACAGAGTCGTTACTAGCACGTTTCTTATGAGGTAAGAGGCTCTCAGATGCCAGCCTCTCTCCCAGAAGAGCGTTCTTAATTAAACGCCACTCACAAGGAACCCGTTTCTGCCACTGAATCTGTGCCAGCTGTCTGATTCTGTAAAGGGAAATGCAAAGTGATGAATTAAAGCACTGCCATGATTCTTGATAAACTAATACAAACTGCCTGGATTGTTGTGTCCTCATAGGACTAAAAAGTAGGTACAGCTTACATATAGGTGTCAAGACATATTTAACGCACCGTGTAGAGCAACAGGATCAGACTCCACTCCTTGTGGACCACATCACCAGAGAGATTTATGCTGTCGCTCCATGGCCCAATGAAATGCAGCTCATACAGGCTTTTGTAAACAGGAGATAAGTTGAGTTATATGTGTTAACTGACAAAGATCACTAAAACAGAAGCGGGGTCTGGTCCAGCAAAGTTCAGAAAAAAAAGCTACATCATTTGCATATTACCTATTATCTGCATTGCAAAGTCATTTTTCATAATACTGATTATTGATTACTACCACTTTAAACTGTTAGTGAGCCATTTCTAATGGAAACACTTCAACAAACCTCTAAAATGACCACAACACCTGCATAAGAAATATATAAGCATCAGCAAGACATCATTAATTCCACAGCGGATCCAGAGCCTATCCTAGGAACACTGTGCATGCAGCTATCCACATCTCAATTGTACACAGAGTTACACCTAGAGACAGTTTAGGGATAAGATGGCTAGGTTTATGGGATGAGGGTGGTAACCGGACAACACTAATAAAACTAAAATGAACACAGACCATTTTAATGCCAAATACAAACAAATCAATATCCAACTAAAGAGAACAATTTTTGGAAAATAAAATGTATTGACTTGTACTTTGCTTCTGCTCGAGGAATTCACTTGGCCCATCCACTTTGTGTTGGCAATGCAATTTCTTTTGCCTCTTGTTGGTATAATGAAACTGAAATGACATTGCACCATCATGCTGCATAAAATCATGAATCATAAACCAACCTACTCATTTATGTAGTTATGCAATCAGCCAGTCATATAACTGTGCAATGCATTTTTATGCACTTCAGCAGTCCAGTTTGAGTAATTCTGATGTTTTTGGCTGGGATAAGTACAGTAAATCCTGCTGTTGTAGCCTATTTGCCTCAAGACTCAATGTTTCATGCTCTGTGAATATATGCTTTTCTGCTTACCACAGCTGTAAAGAGTGGTTGCATTACCATAGCCTTTCTGTCGGCTTGGATTAGTCTGGCCATACACCTCTGACCCTTCTCATCAACAAAGCATTTCCTTATAATGAAGTGCTGCTCTCTGGAGGTTTGTTTAATATTTTTGGACCATTCTGTGTAAACCCCGGAGATTCTTGTGTGAAAATCCCAGATGATCAGCAGTTTCTGAAGCACTCAAACCAGGCCTTCTGGCACCAGCAAACATGCCACAATCGTCACAGAGATCCCATTTTTCTTCATTCTGATGCTGGTGTGAACATTAACAGATGCTCTTGACCTGCATCTCTATGATTTTAGACACTGCGCTGCTGCCACATGATTCGGCTGATTGAATAATTGCATGAATGAGTCATTGTACCATGGTTCCTTTAAAATGGTCAGTCTATAGGCATCCTAAAATTCCTCAAATACCCATCATTACAAAAGCAGGCCTTGAATTGTGACTTTAGCAAGAGCATATTAGCCATTCTCTGTTTAGATGTTTGTTTATTTTGGGCCTGACTAGCAGAGGTCCCCATTGGGAAGAGGCTGGAAGAGAGACAGAAACGGACTCGCTCTGACATTTCCTGTAACTGTTTTATCAGATAAGGAGACATTTAGAGTCTGGCTCATCAGCAAGAATTTAAATCAATCAATACAGCATTTGGGGAACTTGCAATCACACAAAGACAACTTACAGTAGATGATTGGTATTGGAGCATGAGGAAAAAGATTTTGTGTGACTTAAATATGTGCTATAAAATATGCCACTGTGCATATGACCAGGATGACCGTATACGCTTAACCTACAGCTCTAACTGTGTGCCCTCTACAGAGAGGATTTATTTCTAAATCTAACATGGCTGCACCCTCGGGCAATGGAGCGAAAAGAACTCATCCGTCAGCGTTATCCATCATCCGAAAGAAATCCTTGCACATCAGCAGTTCTGGCTTACTTCAAGTCTCCCTACTTAAGAGTTACACAGTCTCGATCCAACTCAACGTTTCTGTTCCAGATTCCCACTTTTCTGATGAAAACTGCAACCAATGCCGGAGAATAACAGACCACAACGTCAAATTACCAGGAAAAAAGAAAAAGAAGGGGGGGAGGAAAAAAAAAAAAGGAAAACCTTTCCACTGAAGAACGAGTTGAAAATGAGAGCAAAAAAAAAAAAAAAAAAAAGAGGAATTTCAGATTTATACAGTATTTTACAATCAAAACATCTGCAAGGCAATTATTGGATATTTGCAGGAACCTAAATAAACACGAGCTAAGGTTTCAGATGGCTCTGATCTCACAATTGAGGAATGTCCAAGATTGGTGCCCTCCCTTCCTCCCTATCCTTGATCGTCATAACCAGTTTAGAGTTAAACAGATCATTAAAAGACCTCAAAGCAGACAAAAAAAAAAAAAAAAAAAAAAAAGTACCGAGTTGCACAAGTGGATATGTAGGACCCAACTCATTCCACTTACAAAGTACAGGGTATCAGCTCAAAAGCAGAGGACGACTAGTGCACAACACGATGTGGTCAGACTTGCTAGACTCGTGTCCCCTGAGCTTTCGGACACGAGTGTTAATCACTGTAACAGAGAGCTAATTGAACTTTCACAATGGTTTCACAAAGAAAGTAAACATTCTTGCAGTATTATTTCACAGGGGTCCATTTACAAAATGCTTACACATACTTTCATTTGCCCTTGGGTACTTCTTATATCCAGACATATGCATGTCCCAAGCAATTCCAATTTTGTGTGATAGCTTGAGAATCATTTGAATGAAAACGTCCTAATTACACAAATCACCTGCAGGTTGAATAATGACAGAATTTTAGATTCAAACTGCAACGAAGCAAACATTCATTTAATGCAAGTTGATAAATTTTTTGATTTAGGTTATTAGCCTAAAAAAAAAAAAAATTGTTTAGTATTGAGTCAAGCCTACACTGGGTCAGTTTAACAGCTTAAACAGGCCACTCTGTTCCTAGATCAGCCTCGGTCCTGTAGTTGTGTTCTTTAGCCTGGACCTGGAGGATCTAGACTCCGGAAACACAGGGTAGTGTTCTCTACATCCTGCCTGAGCCAGGCCTATGGCAAAGCCTCTTTATCACTTTGCAGAATTACTGCCAGATTCCTCTGGGCTCTACACATGCCCTCACATTACAGCGAAAGAAAAGAGAGCACGCAGGAGACAGAGACAAAGTGGGAGTGTTTTTTAAAAAAAAAAAAAAAAAAAAAAAAAAAAAAAGAGAGAGAAAATGGTGCATTCCAAAGCCTTTTTCAATCGTCTGTCACCAGGTTCAATCTGTTCCTTATAAGGCAAGGGCATTCCCATCATATTTTCCAAACACCACATTGTTATCAGATCCTGTTTCGTGGCCAATTATTGTCCTGGCTCACTGCTCAAGAGACCTCACTGCTACCTACAGTATATAGTTGATCAGCATTTATACACATGCCTGAACCATCAGTTTGGACAATACAGCAAGATTCCTTGCACTTCTGAACTTTACAATGATTAACATGGATGTCATTGAGTTAGTGCATTTAATTATCTTGGCCTGCTAAAAAAGGCCAAAAGGTATTTCTGAACCCATGCCAGCATGTTATGGGACGGTCAGTTGGGTTAAGATTAACAAGCGCCTTTACTGCATACTAAATCAGACCTGAGAATTCACTTAGCAAAGCAAACCACCCTCCCATCCTCCATCCTGTCCACAATCCCACAACAGAAAACAGATGAAACAATACAAGAATGTTCGTGACTGGCAAAAGTGCACCGCAAATATTTTGGGACGAGAACAAGGATCGGGAATCCAGCCAGAACATACAGCACAGATGATGCTACTGAAAGTGTCGGTAAGTGAAGATCAAGGGTCCGAAAATCCAGTACAGAAGTCAACTCAAGTCAAGTGGGTTTTATTGGTATTGCTCTGTATAGTATAGGACTGCATGCAGTGCAAATACATGACGCTATGAGACGAGTGAAGAGTATACAAGAAATACACCAGACAGAGTACCCTAAAACAGAATAACTGAACAGTGGTTCATGGAAGAAAGCAAACAACCAACTTCAAACTGTAGGCTGGACATTAACATGGTGCAACATGGAATAGTGAGATCGGTAGAAAAGTGTTACATAGCAGCATCTTAAAATTCACTCAATATAAGGTGCAATGAAATTACACCTTCTAACGAGGCTGGACTCCAGCCCTCCACGCCTGGTCGAAATTAGGGACCGCATGCAATGATTAAATAAATAAACTTACCACGACTATACAATTTACTACGACAAGAAAGAAAAGTTTGCTCAAGAGGCTGTGGGTTCGGATAACATGTTGCTCAACTGCATTCTAGGCTCTAAATGAATACCTACAGCGAGTCCTGCAGGAGAGAAATAAACACAATCACTTAGTACTGCAGGAGCAATTCAACACTACAGATGTTCGTTAAAAAAAGACACATGCAATTGATTTATACAGCACAAATATATGGCTTCACTGGGAATTTTGCTATGTATTTGTGAATGGTTTTAAAAACAATATTGACTACACAATCAGAATTGTGGTGGTTATATCTCAGGTTTAAATGTACACACCTGAATGTTGATGTAGTTTGTCAGAATTTCTAAAGAGAAAATGATTGGAATCCAATTAAATTTTATATTAATAAAACTATAAAATTAAGTTTTGGTGGAAAAATTCATGCATTCAATTTAACAAGAATCAAAAAGAACAGATATGACTGCCGCTATTTAAGCCACTTAGCCCATAATTAAGCATTTTGACAACCTGAATTTCACTCATTCACTTTTAAAACACTTTCTCCCGTTCAGGTGGGTCTCCAGGGACTCCGAGCCTATCCCCAGAACACTAGGCTAGAGGAAGGAGCACACCCTGGATGTGTTGTCTTCTCATCGCTGGACACCACACACCTTGGAAAAAAAACATTCCATCTACAAGCATGTTTGTATGAGGCTGAAGTAAACTGAAGAACCCAGAGAAAGTAACCTCAGAAACACAGATAGAGCTCAAAACTAAAATGCTGCACCACACTAAACCCATATTTAAGGTGACGTTATAAACGATATTCCATGTTCTTTATTCCAGCCTTGACTTCGATGATCACTTCATCATGACATATTTGACTGGACAACAAAAAGGATCACCATGTGGATAATGCAGGAATGAATCAAAGCACTTCAAGAAACTGCAACATAGACAACACCGCACATATTGGGACAATTTAGTGCAACAGGTACACCTACAAGCATGTTTGTTGTAGGCTGGACGAAACTGTAGAACCCTGAGAAAGCCCAGGGATACGAAGTAACATTAGGAACACCACAAGAACAAAAGAGCTGAACTGCTGCACCACTGTACCATCCTGAACCTACATTTTAAGAACTGAATTGAAAATGTGGCACCAAAAATATGATATGATTTTATATATATACACACACACACACACACACACACATACATATACATACATACATACATATATACACATACATACATATATATATATACATACACATACATACACACACACACACACACACACACACACTTTATAATATTTTCAACCTGCATGCATGCAAAAGGAAATGTAGGCTTTGAATTCAGATCAGTCCAATTTCTTTCTCCATTTAAAAAAAAAAATCTTTCCATGTTCTTCATCACGTCAACAAACATGATCACAATGCGAATAATGCAGTAATGCAGCCAGGCATTTTACTAAACTGCAACATGAATAACAAAACAAACAAAAAACAAACAAAAAAATTTATAAACAAAAGCTGACAGCATGCGGTGGTGAGCGCGAATAAGCAACAACGGATGAACAACAAAACTTCAACTGCAGCTTTAAGTATCAGGGCGTCTGAAGTTGATAAAGTTACAACTTCCATAATGTTCCACAACTTACCTGCCACTGAGTGAGAACCTGGCTGAGCTTTAGCCTATAAAACGCTGCCTTTCCGAGGTTTCCGCTCAGTCTGTTGACTCCAGAGAAAAAAGCTCGGGGTTCGGCTAGAGATGCGCTTTCTCCTAAAGCTCCTCCCTTTAAACATGTCCCAGCACCAGCCTCACACAGCTTTTACGACATGTCTGAAATTCATCACGCCTGCAAACAATCTAAGACACGACTTCTAATCAAAACGCCATGCCCACTCAGCTAAACTACACTATAATGTATTGCAAAACTGGTGTGAATGTTCATCTGGAGCACAGATACTTTTCTTCTGAGTCAGCAGTATGCTCAGGTTTAGTTTTTTAAATCAGTATTTTCTGGAATCCAAAAGATGTTCAAGAATCTTCTGAATCAGTCATTAAAGGAAAACTCCACCATGTCACAAAAGTATGTGGACACCTGATTTTCATACCTTTTTGAAAATAATGTTCCAGACTATATAGTTAGACTTTGCAGTTATAATAACCTTCACTTCTCCAGGAAAGATGTTGGAGTATGGCTGTGTGGATTTTTGGTCATGCAGGAATCAGAGCTTTAGTGAGATCAGACAGTTGGATGAGGAGTTCAGGGATGTTCCAGTTTGTCCCAAAGGTGTTCAGTGGGGATAAGGGTCAGGACTCACACTGAAGTTTTTCCACTCCAAACTCAAAAAAAACATGTCTTGTCAGAGCTTGTGCACAAAGGCATTGTTATGCTGGAGCATGTTTGGGGCTCTTGGGTCCACTGGAGGGAAACTCAAAATGCTTCAGGGTACAAGGGAAACACATACAAACTGGAAACAATTTGATGGGGCCAACATATGGGTGCGAGAATGTCCACAGAGTTTTGGCCATAGCGTGCAGTTGTGATGTGTTTCGATCCTGGTGGTGATTTGTTGGGTTGAATTTTCATTAAACATAAAGAAATTTGCTGACATCACAAGGGACAATAATAGCATTACATTTGCAATAAATAAATAAACAAACAATTTAAATATTTTAAAAAGAAATGATTACAATTTTAATTCACAGTAAAACAAGAGCTTCTTTTCTCATTCACCATTTCAACATTCAGTGCTATACTGAAGTCGTGGAGATCAAAAAAGAAATCTAGTGCAGCCCAGTATAACCTTTGGCATAGTTGACAAAGAATTATTGGTAGCTGCCATAAATATAAATGTAGACACGGTTTAGTCATTAAGCTTTGGAAACTCACTTCTATGAGCATGATGTAGAGATGAGAACGTGATAATTGAATAGACTAAAGCGCTGAAGCACTGCTGGTAGTGCTCTCTTGAGCTGATACCACTATCAGCTAATTATTTTGGGTAATATAGGCCATTTAAAACCTTAACACAAAGTGAAAATAAACCATAATTTTGGCAAAAGCAAAGAAAAAAACCACTCTTGCAAACTCTTGCACACCACTTAAGCTCACATGTTAATTATGAAGATAAAAATGCAAATTGTTCACGGTGAATTTTTCCTTGGAAAGCAGAATTGTGTAGTAAAAGATTCTAGGCTTCAAACTGGTGTTTTTTTTCTGTACAACAAATTAGCCACTTATTTCATACTTCTCAGAAGACCAACATCTAATGGTTACAATTAGATATTTACAATTTTTTTTACTGTAAAGGTGAATTGCCTTTGACAGACCTGTCAACAGGATGAACCCAATATATAACAGTGGCTTAAATAGAAATCAAGTAAATCTGTCGAAAAGAGACAGAAGAGCCAATTCCTGAATGGATTCACCCAACAGTCTTCATTATAATCTGCTTAAAAAGAACAGTGACTTGTAAATTCCACATCACTATATACAGAACTGTTCAAAGCAAGCCAAGTCTACTCACTGACCGCTCAGTGGCTTTAAAATGTTGGCTCTTCTTGCCAAAAACAAAGCATGCCAGGATTTTTTCGAAACAGTTAAAGGAACGATCTGTCATGCTGGCACTAAAAAAAGAGAGAAAGAAAGTTCAAATACCAATACATGCAACATTTTGAGAAATGAAGCCAGACTGGCTTTGCAGAATGCCCTTTTTTGGTGATCCTTCATGAGCCTCATTTGAAAAACGAAGCCACTGTCTGTGCGGATCATAGGCAACGTTTAGCTTGGCAAAAGACGGGGTCTGTTTAAACACTTAAATATACAGCTAATATATGCTGTGAAGTAAAAGAAACACTACACCTTGAATTTAAAATTCGGAAAAGGTGCCCAAACTACCCACAGACCTGTACCATTAAAGGCAAATGCGATACCCTCAGAAGGATAAAGTAATCCAACATGAGGTATCTTTTTATGCTTGAGTTTAGCCAGGCTTTTTGAAGGAACTCACTAGATTTTATCCTTAGTTTCTCTGGGGCCAAGTAATAAATATTTGCAATGCTCATTCTGTGCATTCTGTTCTTAGGCTATAATTCTGTCCTTCTGCAGAGTGGGTTGTCAGGATGTGGGGTGCTTGATTTGAATAATAGATAAAAAGAGTGGAACTGACTTTAAAACAGAAAGTTATGTAGTTATTAATGTTATGGTTCTATTAATATGTCAGTGTATCATGAGTCCTTTTTTTATAACATTTATAAACATTCTCACAATATTGGCTAAACATTTCGTGTGGTAGGAACGATAGCTTATAATGTCGAATGATAAAGCATTGTGTGAGTGACATTTTAATAACGTTGTAAACAAAAGCACTGGTACCTTGTCATCTAAGGTAACAGCTGGTAAACAATATGAAACACCACTAAATTACAAACGACTGAAGTAAAAAAAAAATCTCTCGCACACATTCTGGAGAGATGAGAAGCAAATACTGTACAGTAAGTGAACAGATGTTTTAGTGTTTCTTAAATTGACTTTTTCTCTTATTGTGTGTGATGGTGTGGTGTGTATATTGGCTATATGAAAAAGAATAGAGAAACACCCAGTATTCAAACTTTTGCAAATCCAACCAGCAAACACCACCATGGGGAATAATAATTTGTTTGCTTTGCCCATAGGCCTTTGATGAAATAGGAGCAACCAAATAATTTAGCACAAATGAAATAAAAACATTTGACAAGTTCCCACAGAATATATTAACAGCAAGCAGTGAAATACCTTTCCTCTGATCCACAATTTGGTAAATAACATGATGATGCCAAATGTTTTATAGTTTCTTTATGTAAGAGACTAAACCTGGTTTATATTTTTCACAGTAACTCCACATAATTTGCTCAGTAGTAAGCTTATGTTTAAAGAAATGCATTTTAGATATGATTTTGTTAGTCTCCATTGATCATTATGGACTTTGGACCTATAAGGCAATTAAGGAAGTATTGAAATAAAATTTGAACTCAGAAATGGCCTTGTTGAAAGAAAGGGTCTGTCTGTGCCTATGTCTTAATTTGTTCAAAATAGACCATTGGTGCTATGAACACTTCAGCAACCCAGTACGAAAACAGGGAAGGCCACAATGTGCCAGAATCTTGTCTTGTACTCGATAACACGTGACCTTGTTCTATTTCTAGCCTGTATATTCACACAATAGTCATGAATGGCTTTTTATTTGCCTAATTGTTGACTTTTATGTGCAGTTGCATTCTGAGGATGGTTCAATTGCCTGCATTCATCAACGTCTCTCTACATGCCTGAGCGTTTGAGAAAACACAGTGGTGAATATCACCTGTCACATTCTCTGCTTGCTGGGAGTTTCACACAGCCTGAGGAACTCAGTGTATCAGGTCATCATGATATTGGTCATAAAGGTTGAAGCTGATATTGCGTGCTGACCCTCTCTCAATTAGCCTGGAGAAAACAGACAGTAGCTATGACAACCATGGTTGCCTGGGCTGCCTAATAAAATCCTCCCAGTGGTCATTTAGAACTATTCCTGCACCAAACCAACGGTCAAAATAACCACTGAATGAAAAAAAAAACACTTCAAAATATGTTTTTTCCAAACAAAATTAGCTTCCAATGTCAAAATGTCTTTAACTATTTTCTCATTAATATTGTGTAATACATTTTAATATAAAAGAACCAACCCAGTCTTTCTTTCTTTTACATATGCAATCGACCATTTGTGTGATAGTATTACAATGCATACAATCATGCATATACAGGTCAAGACGTGTATAATATTCACACTATATTCTTCTTCTTCCTCTTCTTCTTCTTCTTCTTCTTTTGGCTTTTTGGCTGCTCCCGTTAGGGGTTGCCATAGTAGATCATCTGTCTCCATACCACTCTTTCCTCTACATCTGCTTTTTTCAAACCAACTACCTGCATGTCTTCCTTTACCACATCCATATACCTCCTTTTTGGTCTTTCTCTTTTCCTCCTTCCTGGTGGCTTCATCCTCAGCATTCTCCTACCGATATACCCCATGTACCTCCTCTGCACATGTCCAAACCATCTCAATCGGATCTTTCTCACTTTGTCCCCAAAATGTCCTACATGTGCTGTCTGTCTAATAAACTCGTTTCCAATCCTGTTTTTCCTCGTCACTCCCAATGAAAATCTCAGCATCTTCAGCTCAGCTACCTCCAGCTCCACCTCCTGTCTTTTAGTCAAAGCCACAGTGTCTAAACCATACAACATCGCAGGTCTCACCACAGTCCTATAAACTTTCCCTTTCACTCTTGCAGATACTCTTCTATCACAAATCACTCCTGCCACTCTTCTCCACCCACTCCACCCTGCCTGCACTCTTTTCTTCACCACAAATCACAATATCATCCGCAAACATCATTGTACACGGAGACTCCTGTCTGACCTCATCTGTCAACCTGTCCATCAGCACTGCAAACAGGAAAGGGCTCAGAGCTGATCCTTGATGCAATCCAACCTCCACCTTGAACCAGGGTATCGTTCCTTCTGCACACTTCACTGCTGTCACGCTGTCCTCATACATGTCCTGCACCACCATCACATACTTCTCTGCCACACTTGACCTCCTCATACAATACCACAACTTCTCTCTCTGCACCCTGTCGTATGCTTTCTCTACATCCACAAACACACAATGCAACTCCTTCTGACCTTCGCTATACTTCTCTATCAACGTTCTCAAAGCAAATAATGAATCTGTGGTGCTCTTCCTCGGCATGAAACCATACTGTTGCTCACAGATGGTCACCTCTTCCCTCAGCCTGGCTTTCACTACTCTTTCCTATTACTTCATGGTGTGACTGATTAACTTTTCACACTGTATATTAGAATTAGAAAAAAATGGATTTGAGTGGTTCTGAACATGGCATGATTGCTGCAGTCAGATGGGCTAGTTTCATTATTTCAGAAATAATATTTTTGCATTTATATGCACAAAATCTCTAGAGTTTATACTACTTTGTGCACAAAGTAAAAAAATCCAGTAAGCAGCAGGTTTGCAGGCAAACACACCTTGATGATTAGAGGTCAGAGGAGAACGAACAAAATGTTTCTAGCTGACTGGAAGCCTACAGTAACTCAAATAACAATTCTTTACAACTGTACTGAGCATAAAAGCGTTTTAGAATGGAACACATTTTGTCAGTGAGTTATAATAGAAAAAGACCATATAAAATCTGAGGCTACAATGGGAACAGATTCACCAAAACTGGACAGTTAAAGACTGTGAAGGAGTTTTTTCAATATTCAGCTTGTCCAGTGTTAGTGAGACATGCCTAGTGTTAATTTCAGGCTTTAATTTTCATTAGGAATTTAGGATGAATTAAAGTTTTTTTATTTTTAAATATAGTTACAAAAGTTATTATGTGAAAAAAACTCAAGTAAAAAGTATATATGCAAAAAAAATGATTGAATTACAGTAACAAAATCATATGCTTGTACTACAGATTATAGTACACTTTTGCATAAAACACTCGTATGTACCCTTTTGTAACAAAGTAGCTAAAATGAGAGCTGGCAGTAAAAGTAGCTCAGTGCCATGTGTTTTTTTAATTTCTGCAAATCTTGCCTTTGAGGATGGAATAAATCTCGATGTCCTGAAACGTTACACTCTGGTGTGGAAACTTGGGTTTTGAAACTGCTCAAATGAGATAGCTAGAGCCCTGAACTCTCCCTGTGCTTGTCCATACCAACCACTTCATGGCTAATTTCTTTCCACCATTATGGAAAATTATTTATTAAAATCATATGTATAGTCCACTGCAAATGCTCCTGTAAAACTAAACATTCAGCAGGACCCTGAGAGCTGGCCTCTCCGGTGGGTCTCTTAACATGTAACAGGCCTTGGGATTTTATTCAGCTGGTGTTTCATCATCACTAAGCACAAGTTGTACACAAACACATTCATCAAAGTGGATCGAGTGGAAATGCTATTCCGAGTAGCCTAAAAACCTGAGTAAATGTACTGTGACTAAAATTTTTTTGTCTCGAGCAGATGTAAAAATAGTCATTTAGACAGAGGTGTGTGCAGCACTGTTTATCCCACTCCTGTGTGCCTGCTAATTCACACCTCTAATCCAACTTATTTAGGAAATTATTTAGTGAACACTTAAGTTCTCATGTAGCAACTTGCTTATCTATCTTATCACACAATCAGGTTTAGGAATGCACCCCGGATGTAAGAACAGTCAATCAACAGGGCACCAGGCTCGCACTCATTTACACCCAGGGGCAACATAGCATAGCCAATCCACCTCTTGACATGGTTTTGGCAGAAGAAGAAAACCAGTGAACCCAACGTAGACCCACAGGGATATTGTGAGAGCATGCAAAACCAAATGAGACCCTAACCCAAGCTCATGATCAACCCGAAGATTCTGTAAATGTGAACTGATAATTTTGCTCTATATACTTTCATCAATCAACTTAAGACAAATTCTATGAGGTTAGTAAGTAACATAAATTTGGTCCCATTGAGAAGACAAATTTGATGGGTTAGCACTGTTAGTAAACATGACATATTGTGAGAAACAAGTTTATTCTAGACACAAGCACACTTTATTCTGGAGTTTTATCTTGGGTTCAACATCAGGCTAAAATTCTGCCAACTTTTCAATGAACCTCTGGTTTCCTTTAATCCATCCATCTCAGCTATGGGTGGAGTTGTCCAAGGTTGCGAGGTGGCCCAGCAAATAGACTTTTACTCATTTAAATTTTTTTTAAAAAAGTTACTTGTTTTTGCCGCATTATAGTCTTATTCTAAAAATTTGGACTTCAAATAACTGGCAGCCTTTATTGAATAAAACAATAGATTCATGCAAAATATTTTGGGGTCCTGACTTCACAATTAAAGATGTAATATATATAAAAAAAAAAAAAAGATATAATACATAAAGAAATAATGTTGAACTGAAAACACTATCCAGTACACTAAATAAGATGAACTTTAATCAAATTCTTTCGGCTTCTCCCATTAGGGGGCGCCACAGCGGATCATCCATCTCCATACCCCCCCCCCCCCCCCCGCCTTTTCCTCTACATCTGCCTCTTTCAACCCAACTACCTGCATGTCTTCCCTCACCACATCCATAAACCTCCTCCTTGGCCTTCCTCTTTTCCTCCTTCCTGGCAGCTCCATCCTCAGCATTCTCCTACTGATATACCCCATGTCCCTCCTCTGCACTGTAGGAGAGTTAATGTTTCTAGGAAGCAGCTGTATTAAGTGGATAAAGTATAAAAATAATCTGTCTTTTTCTAAACCAAAGCACATAGTGATAATTAAGATTGCTGTGTCTTAGCAGCCAATTTGAAACACAATAAAATCTCAATGTTGCATGTTGCAGCAGCTCTAACATACTTGTTGAATTCTTTGACTGTGAACATTCACTTTCACAAGCTTTTTGATCTGAACTGCTGTGACATGCAGAACAGTTCAACGAGAGACAACAAAGCTTTGGAAGCAATTTCACAGCAAAGGTCACACAGAACAACGTGTGGGAGATTTAACAGTACCACAGAGACTGCATTTATGTCCAATCAAAACCAGACCATCTGCTCATCATAAAATACAAAAGCTGTATTAATAGAACAGTCTTCAGAATGATAAAGCATGTAAAGATACACACATAATGTCAAATAGGGGGGAAAAAAGCAGAGGACCTTCTGCAAATCTAGCAATACTCCCAGATTCATTACAGAAATAGCAAGTGCATAGTTTAAATGTTTGATTTAAGAGAATATTTGAACATTAAAAAATGGGCTGAATGGGCTGATGTGTTCCCTAATAAAAAGAACAGCACTGAACTTCTTCCTCTTTGTTTAAAGGATGCGCATACTTCCTGCTTCATAGGTTTGTTTAGTGTGTATGTCTCAGCAGAGTTCAAATCTGACAGGCAGCCATTTTAAATAGTCCAAATTTTACCTGAGACATACACAACTATACACAATATGACAGAAAAATGTTTTATACTGAGTTGAAATTAATTTCTATTTACCAAAATGTAATGTCTACATTGAAGGGAAAGAGAAACTATGCCTGTATTTTAAATTAAACAATAAATATTTGATTAAGGGCTCTAGACAGCACTTAAAAACTTTAAACTTTAAACAGCACTTAATAGGTTTAAATGTTTAAATGTTCAATTTCTGCCAATTTGATACAGTTCTAACCTTTAACACCTTTCCAAATTGTGTTATTTGTAATATAGATTATACAGTGTAATTAATGTCCATTACCTGACTGGTTCAAGATTACATGTCTCTCAAGCTTATGTTAAAAGGTCGATAGTTTTGCTCATGGTGAGAGATAACAAAGGGAATTTTATGTGGGTAACCTTGTGTTTATTTGAAACGGAAAAAGGAAAAGGTTAATAACATCCTGGAGTCTGATAGAAGTGCTAAAATAAAGTCGTCTTTGAAGATTTACAGTGCATACAAATAAAGGATTACAACGATATTCTTGTTCAAAATATTTACACCATAGAATCATTGTGATGTAATTTCTTTACACAGTACAAATATTCAGCTGGTTCACTGACATGTTTGCTTGTGACCTCACAGACAAAGACAGAACCCGGGTCATATGTTGAACACAGATCTTGCTGATGCTGATGATGATGCCCTGCTGTGTTTGTTTGGCCTCTATCAACATGACCTGATTTGTAGAGGATGTTGTGCCCCTCCAACACCCTTCCTTTACCTTCCTTCTGTTTCCTCTCTCATTACGGCCTTACAAAGTGTAATTTCTATTCAGTGATTTATTCTCTTTTTTTTTTTTTTATATACAGTATATTGCATGAGACAGTCTGCATAGAAGAATGCATTTCTGCTTGGATGTGCTGGAAAAAATCAACAACAAAAAAACTAAGAAAAAATAAAACATGAAATAGAGAGTATGTTTTGTAGTCCCTCCATGATGGTATTTGTCTGAATGGTGCACTTTTGATCATATTGTTCTCCTCTTCACAATATCCAGCATGAAGTTCTCTTCAACACCATGTCTCTTGAATAAGAGTGAAGGATGTTCATGTACTTGATGTGGCACTGTGAACTGAAAACTGGCTTCATCCACAGCAGAGAAATAATATGAATGTGATTTTCAGTCAAAAGTATAAGCAGCTGTGGGTGGAACTCAGTGGTATACTAACACCAAACACGGGCCTACTTTATGTAAGTGGGTCAGATGTGATTGCGTGTCCCAGTTGGCTTAATCCCATTTTTGATATAGTATTATTGCTATTTCACTCTGTTCTATTACAACACCCGGTACAGATAGGATGACTTATACTAAAACTCTGCATATACTAATTCTCTGGAACTATACACTGGTTCGTGTTTTTGCCTATCAGAAATGAATCGTGACAATTCTTATAAATCGACCCTGTTTCTGAGGAGAAAGGCTAAAACAGTCTAACTGGAGAATATGACGAGAGACCATGCATGAACACGAAACTTGGTTGCCTCCATCTGGTGAAAAAGGGAAATGCAACAATGTGAAGTCAAGTCAAGTCAAGAAGCTTTTTATTGTCATTTCAACCATATATAACTGACACAGTACACAGTGAAATGAAACAACGTTCCTCCAGAACCCTGTTGCTACATACAACAACAATCACAGAAAACAGAAACAAAGGGCTAAGGACTAGTAACTGTGTGTAAGGACTAAGGTCTAGTAAGTTGTGCCACTTTTCCATATAAATCAAAATGAAATAATGTACAATTTAGTAAATCACTAAATTAGTGTAATTGTTTTCAACACACTGCAGTAAAAAGAAAAAACAAAACAAAAAAGCATTTGCTTTTTGTGATTGTTGTTGTATGTAGCATGTATATATATATTTAAGCTCTCTCACTTCGTCTCCAAAACGTCCTACATGCGCTGTCCCTCTAATAAACTCGTTTCTAATCCTGTCCATCGTCATTACTCCCAAATGAAAATCTCATCATCTTCAGCTCTGCTACCTCCAGCTCCTCCTGTCTTTTAGCCAATGCCACTGTCTCTAATTCATACAACATTGCAGGTCTCACCACAGTCCTATAAACTTTCCCTTTCACTCTTGCAGATACACTTTTATCACAAATCACTTCTGTCACTCTTCTCCACCCACTCCACCCTGCCTGCACTCTTTTCTTCACTTCTCTAACACACTCTCCATTACTTTGCCCTGTTTACCCCAGGTACCTAAACTCATCCACCTTCTCCACCTCTTCTCCCTGCATCCGCACCACTCCACTGCCCTCCCTTTCATTCACACACATGTACTCTGTCTTACTCCTACTGACTTTCATTCCCCTTCTCTGCAGCGTGTACCTCCACCTCTCCAGGCTTTTCTCAACCTGCTCCCTACTCTCATCACAAATCACAATATCATCCGCAAACATCATAGTCCATGAAGACTCCTGTCTGACCTCGTCCGTCAACCTGTCCATCACCACAGCAAACAGGAAAGGGCTCAGAGCCAACCCTTGATGCAAACAAACTTCCACCTTGAACCGTTTCCAGAGGTGGGAAGTAACGAAGTACAAATACTTCATTACTGTACTTGAGTAGATTTTTTTGGTATCAGTACGTTGCTTCACTATTTATTTTTCAGACAACTTTTTACTTTTACTCATTATATTTTTACACAAATATCTGTACTTTCTACTTCTTACATTTTTAAAACCGGCTCATTACTTTAGTTTTAATCTATTGATTTGGTGAAATGTCAATATTTCTTTTTTCACTGCACGCCGATTTCAGTCCACCAACCGATTTCCTGTTGCTTGTCTTTTTCAGTCCACTGGTGTATAATGTCCTGTCTCTCACTCGCTAAAGATGTAGACTAGTTTACGAAGCTAAGAATGAGCAGGGCAGAAAGCAACAAGAAGTAAAGCTGTCGTGGATGAGACAGAGGGAGTCAGTGATGTAAACATGACTGAGAACAGAGACATTCCTGATTACCTGATAATCATCATCATCATCTTTTCTCTGCTTGTGTTCTATATGTGGATGTTCAGCCTGAACACATTCATTAGGTAACAACATTTTTATTTAGTTTTAAAATTTTCCAAATTCAAATTCTTTTAAACAGCACTGAATTTTATTAACGCGCTATCATTTTTGTGCACATTTTTGTTTTTACTATTTTTAATAAAAATATAAATACATAAATAAATAACTAAATATAAAAGAGGCGAAATTAAAACCTTCGGCAAAACATACATTTATCCACGACGTCCTTTCTTTATGTAGATATAAAATAAATAAATAAACTCCACAAAAAGTTTTAATCAGTGAACATTTGTTTTATTTATGCGCCAAGTCTCAAATCAAACACCAGATTCGGCATGATTCACACAATTTACCCTCTGGGTGGCGTTTTGTGGGTTTTTCCCCTCATAATGGCGAAAAAGGAATTAAATTACTGTCTTTTTTAATCGTACAGATAAGAATAATACATCATTCGAATATGTAAAATGTCTATTTTTATTTGTATACACTTATAATAACAACAAAATGGTATGATTATGATAAAAGCTTCTTGACTTGACTTGAAGAGGTACAGTTTTCCGGTATGAACTCATTAACTGTCCGTGTGGAAACATAGCAAGGGTTCCGTTTGGTGTCCTGATGATTTACGTAATATAAACCACCATTATTACTTTAAAACATTTACAAGAATTAAGTAATAACTACTTTTTACTTAAGTACATGTCAGATCCAAAACTTCTTTACTTTCACTTGAGTAAAAAAGTATAATCAGTACTTCAACTTTTACCCGAGTATTTTAAAACATGAGTATCTATACTTCTACTTAAGTAAAGGATGTGTGTACTTTTGCCACCTCTGGCCGTTTCTACTGCACAGTTCACTGCTGTCACACTGTCCTCATACATGTCCGGCACCACCCTCACATACTTCTCTGACACACACAACTTTTTCTAAATCCACAAACATACAATGCAACTTCTTCTGACCTTCTCTATACTTCTCCATCAGCATTCTCAGAGCAAATTGCATCTGTAGTGCTCTTCTTTGGCATGAAACCATACTGTTGCTCACAGATGTCACCTCTTCGCCCTGCCTGGCTTCCACTACTCTTTCCCATAACTTCATGGTATGACTGATTAACTTACCGCAGGTCTGCACATCTTCCTTATTCTTAAATATACCTTATTCTTAAAGATTCCTAAAGGTACCAGCACACTCCTTCTCCATTCCTCAGGCATCCTCTCACCTTCCAAAAGCCTGTTAAACAATCTTGATAAAAATTCCACTGCTATCTCTCCTAAACATCTCCATGTTTCTACCGGTATGTCATCTGGTCCAACCAACTTTCCACTCTTCATCCTCTTAATCGCTGCTCTCACTTCCTCGTTACTAATCCTATCCACTTCCTGCTTCACCATCTCCACATTATTCAACCATTTCTCTCTCTCATTTTCCTCTTTCATCAGCTGCTCAAAATACTCCCTCTATCTTCTCATACTCTCCAAACTCGTCAACACATTTCCATCTGCATCCTTTATTGCTCTAACTTGCAGCACATCCTTCCCAGCTTGGTCCCTCTGCCTGGCCAATCGCTACAAATCATTTTCTCCGTCTTTAGTGTCCAACTTCTCATACAGCTCCTCATATGCATTTTGCTGTTTTTTAGTCACATCCCTTAACACCTGCTGCCGCATCTCCTTTTACTCTTGCCTACTTTTCTCATCTCTCTGCCGATCCCGATCCTGTTTCGCCAACCTCTTTCTCCTTATGCTTTTCTGCACTTCCTCATTCCACCACCATGTCTCTTTGTCTTCCTTTCAATTTCCAGATGTCACACCAAGTACCTTTCAGCTGTCTCCCTTGTCACTCCTGCAGTAGTTGCCCAATCATTCAGCAGCTCCTCGCCACCACCGAGCCCCTGTCTGACCTCTTCCCTGCCATTTCCATGCTTTTGGTAAAATCTACCACCATCTCCCCTTCCACATTCCTCTCCTTAAAGCCATACCTACCCATCACCTCCTCATCACCTCTGTTTCCTTCACCAACATGCCCATTACATTCTGCCCTAATCACTGATATTTCCTTCCTAGGTCCACTCTCCACCACTTCATCTAACTCACTCCAGAATTTTTCTTTCTCCTCCATCTCACAACTTACTTGTGGAGCATAAGCACTGATGACATTTATCATCACCCCTTCAACTTCCAGCTTCACATTCATCAACCTATCAGAAACTCTCTTCACCTCCACTACACTCTTACTATACTCTTCCCTCCTCTCACCCTCTCTCACCCCTACACCATTTCTTTTTCCATCCGCAACCATCCCCATTTAGTGGCTTGGGACCGGCACTAAGAGTGCACTGCGCAACCCTAATGGCTGGGTTATTTTATATATATATATATATATCTCATCATTATTTTATAAATGGTCTGGGCAAGTACATTCTAAATGTGGTTACAGAGCACACAGTGGGATTCTTTTATAAATGAATTACATCATGCAAATTTCTTATATTCATAATAATAAATATTTTCGGATGATGACAGTTCAGAGTTCCTGTGTTTACAAGGTGGGATGGGGGGCTGGCATGGATAGTTTATGTAGAATAAGGGGGGGGGGTGTAATTAGATGAATATTACAAAAAAAGGATTGGAGGTCATAGGGTATAAGCAAAATTTGAAGAAATTTACTATGAGTAAAAACTTCACTTACTGAACACTTTTATGGGAAAAACACTAGACAGCTGCAATTATTCATTCATCAGCCAATTATGTAACAGCCATGTAATGCATACAATCATTTTGTTCTACAGATTGAAACGTCTTGATGATGAGAGATTATGGCCAGACTGGTTTGGGCTGACAGAAAAGCTATGGGTTGTCAAATGAACACTCTTTACAACAGTAGTGAGCAGAAAAAAGACATGTCAAACAGCATAACACACTGAACCTTAAAGACGATGGAAAACGAGGAACAGTTCCACTCGTCTGATACTTCACTGAGCATAGGTTCACTGGGACTAAACTAGTGAATACTGGGAAAGAAATTCACTGAAATCACATATTTGATGTGAACAACAAGAACGCGAAACTTTGCAAAAACAGAAACTGGAACTTCGGATCAAACCAGTACTGAATAAAAGAATCTTAAATTTGAACTCCCATGTGATTTTAATATACCTGCTTAAAAAATATGCAGGTATATGATAAATTCAACACACATTTGGCAAGGACACTGAGTAAATTTATTCAGCCTAATCACACTGAATATTAATCAAATATTTACACAGTTGGTATGAAAGGAATATGATGTTGTTCAACCATCTTGTCCATCTCTCGTCATAATATGCCCCATAATTCAGCTTTAAATCCACTATCTTCTACAGAAGGCATAAATGCTTAATCATTTTACATGTTTGGAATATTCCACAATCCCACAACAAAACTGACAAACATACACACAGGAAAATGCATCAAGGTAAGTCCATACAGAAGAAATATTTCTAATGAATCAAACATAGTTTTGCAACAGTAGTCTGCAACATTTACATTTTGTAAAATCTTTGCAGGTTGTTGATTCACTGTCCAGCATTGAAAAGTTTCTTCCTGCCCTCCATCCCAGACATGGCTTCCACATTCTTCCTCCAGTCTGTCACCTCCTCTTTCTGCTTGTGGGGAGCAGTGAAAGAGAAAAAAAACACTTGGAGTGAAATAGAAAGACAGGAACAGCAGGAGAGCAGTAAAAATAGAATGCTCTGAATGTACAAATGTTCTGAGCATACAATTATTCCTAATGGTGCTTGAACATTGAACATTTGCATGAATATGTCAAAAACAAGTGCTGAATATATGACTGAACTAACTACATGTTTGATAGATAGCTTTCAAGATAATGCTTAAACGTCTGTAATGTACTGAAGCAAGCCTTGAGGAAATCAGCATCACCTTTTCCTCCTCCTTCTTCACAGTTTTCAAGTTAGCTTTGAAGTCAGCCTTCATGAGCTTGGTGTCTGTCAGGGCTCCCAACTTGTCATCCGCTGACTTTTTTACTCTTTTCAGTTTTGGTCTTTTCATTTTCCCTTTCAGTTCGTAGATCTTTTGCTGCAGTGATTGAATCTGAAACAAAGAATGTTGACCTGAAATGTCTAAATATGTGTTTGAAAACATTTAGGAGGATATTAATGACCACCACTGCAATGAATGTAACACTTTTACCACAGTAAATCTGTTTAGTCACAGAGATGTTCCTTCATTTCCTGTAACAGCAGCTCTGGCAATAGTGACTTTATTCAGAGTTAAATCCCAGGTCTAAAATAATGTGCTGGTTCATTTATGGATTCAATGGTAACAGCTCATTAACAGTGAGATAATAAGTTTTGCTATGGTGAAGTTATAAGAAATATATTTAACATTTATGGTCGGTGTCTCATATGTCAGTGTTTTTCTGCCATGAGAGAGGAAATGGGACAAAGAAGAGATGAAGAGGAAATGGCTGTTATGTACATCATCAGTGATAACAGAATCTAATACTTTTTATGGACATTAAATGCAACTACAAATGTTTAAAGGTAAGAAGTTAAAAGTTAAAAAAAATGTTAATTTAGGAATTAAATATTGTAATTGATGACAACTGAAATGGCATCAGAGGAGTCTTTGTGACATGCTGATATTTGATTCACTTTTCATTCACTTTGAGGTGGCATCATAGCACCTAGTATCAAATTACATTATTATAGTAGCATGTATGCTTTCTTGAATTAGCTACTGGGCTTCACGTGGAATAGACGTGGGAAGGTTTTGGGATAGAGCATTCACTAACTCTAATATACTATTAGATAGATCATTACTGTTAGATAACTGTGTGATATGCATAAAATGCTAATAGTATTTTAAAAAGTTACAAAAGAGAATAACAGCATTATATATAACAGGATGCATCCAACTTAATTAAATATGGAATAATTATATGAATACCTCTGAATCATTTCTGTCCACTTTTACCGAAAGGTCATATCGAGCCTCATCCACAATGTCAATCTTTTGGTGCAAATCTTTACAAAGTTCCTGCAAAGAATAGATAATTAAATAATGCAAAGAGATATTTATGATT
Organism: Silurus aristotelis; assembly: GCF_946808225.1. Lineage (NCBI taxonomy): Eukaryota > Metazoa > Chordata > Actinopteri > Siluriformes > Siluridae > Silurus > Silurus aristotelis. The sequence continues at coordinate 9,867,043 of NC_139597.1, read as the reverse complement.
AAGAAACCAGTTTTGTAATGCCACTTAAACTCTCCGTGTCATTTAGTTTTTAATTATTAAACATATTTCTTGGCAGCTACAGTGGATAACACAATAGGATAAAGAATAGATACACTATATTGCCAAAAGTATTGGGTCACCGGGTCATAAGTATGGTATGTGATTTTTGAGCATTGCATTTCACATTTAGTCCCAATTTGCTCCTATAACTCCCTCCACTCTTCTGGGAAAACTAGATTTTGAAGTGTGCTTATGGATGTTTGTGTTCATCAGCCACAAGGGTATAATGAAAGGCAGGTACTGATGTAGGTGAGGAGACCTGGGGTGCAGTCAGTGTTCCAATTCATCCCAAAGGTGTTCAGTAGGGATGAGATCAGAGCTCTATGACAAGTTCAATTGAATGTTGAATTTTAATTATAGCGCATCTAAAGACGTCCTGTACAATTGAGTGCCATCAGCTTTGTGGTAACAGTTTGGAAAAGAACCACATATAGCAGGAAAGATCAGGTGTCCCAATACTTTTGGAAATAGAGTGTATGTAGTCATGAGTGTGAGATTTGTCAGTTTGCAATTTAAAAAAAAAAAAAGGATGTTAAGGAGTTAAGGATGTGAGTCTTCTATGTCCATCCTGTCTGAAAAGAAATCAACATATATAAATGCAATACACTATAAAGCAAAAAAAAAAAAAAGAAAAAAAAAAGCAATACAGTAAGGCACTGTAATATAGAGTTAATTGTATCCTTTTTTAATTTAAATTTTACAGTAATATACTAAAATGTCCTATATGATTTCGGTTAATTTACTGCTAATACTTTGCTTATACTGTACTTTAGTTTATACTTTAATTTAATTAGTGTATAAACTAAAATAGACAGTATTAAATAAAATATTATCCACTACCTTTGCATTTGCTCAATTGGCTGATGACTTTATCCCAACATGACTTACATTTGAGGCAGAATACAACTGATCAGTTAAAAGATAAATATAAAAAATGCCACTGTAAATACTGTAGCAAGAGTAAAAAAAAATCTGTGAATAGAACAATTAAATAAAAACATAAAATCATCATCATTGCAAAACATCAATACACTATAAATATTAACACAAACCAATTCGGTCAGAAACAATTTATAAACCTTAAAACACCTTGCTGTGTTAATTATTGCCAACTTTTATAATTAATGTTAACATATGATCATGAGATAGCTTTTACCTTAATAATTAAGTCAGTGAATTCATTAAAAAATGAGATAAAGTCTAAAAAGAGTTTAACTATTTACAAAAAACACCAATATCACAATAAAATGCTGTGGATTTGACTACATTGTTTGCCTACCTGTTCTGTTTTGTTCAGAATTTGTGCAGTTCTGTAATTACCTGTTTTGACTAAATGTAATGCCATTGTTGGATTTTAATTGCTGTTTATTTATAGAAAATATGTTGACATGTTTTCAAATGGCACTATTTCAGACTAAAATGAAGACAGAAATATATAGATTTACAGTATATAAATGTAAATCTTTATGTTTAAGATATATATTGTACTATATGAGAAATATGTTTAATGTTAAATTATGCTAAATTATGTTTATGTTCAATAATTACACAAACACTGACACTAAAAACAAACACAATTTTTTGAATGAACATTGTACAATGAACATTAATGTCTTCAAAATATACGGTGGTTGGGCTTATTTAATTATATTGCAATAAATGATATTACCATATTTATTTTTACAGTGAAGGTCTGGCAAACACAGTATATTTTTTTCCTGTTGCATTTTCTATACTGAACCACTGGCCATGCTGGGATTTAAACTTCCAACCTTCTGAGCTGTAGTTTAAAGCCTAAACCAGTGAACTCTTCCTTCTGGAAACAAACATGCACTAATTCAATCACCTCTCCACCCCTTTAATTGCCCAACTGTTTTCAGTACAAGCTGGATAAACACTACTGCCAAATACTGTACATTCACAGCAAGATTTTTCTTTACAGTGTTTAAAAAGTGTCCAAGGTTTTTAATAGAGGAATGCTGTTATATAATTGCCTAAATAGATTTTTAATGTGTGTCTGTCTGTGTTACTGTGTGATTTAAAATGAAATCACTACTATTCTACTACTATACTATTTCTTTCCAAAGATTCCCAAATTGTGTATGTAGAACACTTTTGTTAAGAACTGTTAAAATTTTAAAGGAGGTAATTTTCAGCTGTGAGTCCCAAAAGTGGGGGTGTGACCTAACAGGTTAATACATTAACATGTTTTTTATATATAGTATACAGACATGCATAATTCATGTTAAAAGTACTAATTAATAAAAGGTATCTATAAGCTTTCACATTATATAGCACATTTAAACTAAAAAGTAATGGAGTTCATTGATGATGCTACATACCTGAAGCTCTTTTACTGAGAGTCCTGAGAGCTTTAGAGGAGGCACTCTCTCGTTCAGGGTGCTGTCTTTCTCTATTTTCTTCTGCTCTTTTTCCTTTACCAGGAGACTCTCTGCCTTCTTTAGAAGTTTGGTCTGGGAAAGGCAGAAATGCTTGTACACTAGTGCTTCACATAACAGTCGAACAATCATATCTTTGCAGGATGAGAAATAAGCTTCTAATCTGATAATGATCTAAATAAGCCAACAAATCAAGTCAACTAATCAAAGTATTAAAGGAATTAGAGGATAATAGATACACGTGGTGATTAAGCTGCTTAAAATACCCACCTTCAGCAGCAGCCTACGTGTTGCTGGGTACTTGGATTTCGATTTGGACTTCTTCTGTAAGACAAAAAAAAAAAGTCATTCCTGTTTCATTCTCCAGCCACATTAGGAAGTAAATGGGGCCTAATCCACAGACGCCATCGAGCATGCATTAACTGCCAGAGCTGATTACTGCTGGAATTTCCAACATGAGAGCTCAGTCGTGCAAAAACCTGCTATCACCTACTATACACCATGATGCTCCACAACACCACACATCTGCATAAAGACACGGCTGTGCTGGATTAGGCATGAGATGCTAAGGACTTGTTATGTGTGATGTTTGACTGAATGTAAAGAAATGGGAAGTGAATGTAAATGTCACACAACTCCCAAGCAAAGGAATTTTCATGCTCATTAATTTGTAGAACAATTAAAAACGAATACTGTTTTTCCATGCTGTAGCAGAATGTGTAATCCACTCTTAGAAAAATCGGGTTTCTAAAATATATAGTGCAAATTGCCTCCTAATCAGACCATTACTGATGGAAATAAACCATTATCCTGATATTTTGCCCTTCAGATTATTTGCCACACTTGTCTTTGGTGTACAGTGGCTTTGCAAACGTTCCATAGAATAGAATAGAAAAGTGTGGCAGATAAGAAATGATTGCTTCAGGAAATTTTATTACATTGTAAATTAAAGATTATATGTCATTATCTTAAACTGTGTACAATCAATGCTTGACATTTATTGTGTTTTATCGATTTATTATCTATTCTTTTATAAATCTAAATATTACCGTCAATGTCAATGTCAAAAACTGCTTCTTAAAGCACTTTGGAATTTGTTAAAATGTATTTCAGGTATTTCCACACACTGTTTTTGATCAAATTACTATATAAAATGAGTATTATTCCTATGTAATGAATTTCTATATATAATAATTTAGCTATTTCTTTACATAAACAAATTTTGCTGTACAGTAGAGACAAACCAAATAACTTCTGTTGGTTTTGGATTAAACCTTTTTTGTAAGAGTGTATAATAAACACATTAGGCAGCATCAAGGTTTCTTACCGGTCTGCCAAAGGATGATGTCATACACAAAAATAGAAGTGAAGACAAACATATGTACATTACTGACCCATTCATTATTGCCTATTGCCAATCAGATATGTTAAGTGAAAGTCATATAAACAGAGTGTTAATGTCAGTGGAGATGACCCTTACCCCTCAGACATGGTCACAATGCGCTACGTGTCCTGAAAGCAAGCCAAAATATTCATGGTCATAGTTTCGTATTGAGTACAGTGGCACATTCCTGTGCTATTCAAATGACAACCGTGTGCTGAGGATTAACCGAGGCATCATGGAAAGAGAGATCACAGTCACTGGCAATGTACAGCACAAAAGAAGTATCACTCACTAACATAGATTTATGTTGATATTGTTTGTAGGATGAAAACGTATGTATCATCAGAATAAGCAATATTGGTGTATCTTCAAACCAGGCACTATTTGTGCTCAATTTCAGATTTTGTCCCCACCACATGTGGTGGTGGTGAATTCAAACAAAATGTTCCAGAGGGATGAGCTTTAGAGGGCACAGCTGTGACATTATGTGACCCCAAGCCAGCAAGGTGTGCCCTCGTCTCCTTTACTGCTGCTATGGGCACAACCACCACAATGCTCTGGTTAATGGGGGTCTTAGGGTGAATTTAGACAATGAAATACAGAAGGACTAAAAAGAAAAAAAAAAAAAGTAAGGACATTTTGAGTCATCCAGGAGATATAGATATGACCCAGTGTTTGATTGTGGCCTACAACTGATGTGTTAAGTGGCATATAAAAAAACAGTGTGCACGGTGTGACTGTGACGACTGTCGGAATGTCCACGCTGAAAGAGTACTCGAGCTTCTTTTAAAAACCACACTCTCAGGGCCAACTATGAGTCACTCTCCTAGAACAGTTTTACCCTTCTACCTTTTTGGGGGCTTTGTTGTTTGTTGTGATGGAGCAACTGACCTTCACAACCATTCTTGTGAAATGATGTGTAATGGTGATGTGTTTTCTTATACACCCACCTAAACAGGAAGTCATTTTTCCATCACTGACATCTGCAGCACGGTTTTGGGAAAATGACGTGCATCAATGCAAATAGTTCGGAATTAGACAAGACGCACACACAGACACACAGACACACACAGACACACACACAGACACACACACACACACTTGCACCTGTCTCACATGCCTATACAGATATTCATCTTTCTTTGTCTCTCGCTCTTTCCTCCCTCCCTCTCTGCTCCCATTTTTCATGCCAGGAAATGTGTGTTGAGTGAAGGCCAAGTGCTGCCCTGCTTTATGACAGAGTTCAGCAACACCAATAAAGCACCAATGACTTTGATCGCAAGGAATACCTCTAAATAAACATTTTAAACAACCGCAACAATTCAAGAGACCTGACAACATCTGAAAAATGATATGTATATGACAAAGAATCTTAAGCTATCATTGCCAAAAAAATGTCCTGGCATCTCCTCTTAACAAACCTTTCTGGTTCCTCATTTGACCCGCTGCCCTTAATCTTGTTAAGGAAAGAATAAAATAATGAACTAGTGGAGATAAAGGAGTCACTTTATGAACTAGGAGAGATGAAGGAGTCATTTAAGGTGGAAAATGTTCTCTGCACTTCAAGACACACTTCACACTCGAACTTAATCTCCACTTATGTCTGAACTGGACTATTAGCTAAGATTAAAAAGGCATTGATACAGTGTTCTTACCTGCAATGAGAAGTAAGTGGAAATGAGCAGTCAAGCAGTGAACAGGTCAGTGTGGTGTTTTTTTTTTGATGACTGATGCCTCTCCTTCCACATGTGAATGGCTCACTAAAATAGACCCCTTGTTACGCCTCTTGCTCGGCCACACCACCTTTCTGCCCTTCAGTGTTCAAAACCTGCCTTTCACGAACAATGGCCAAGGACAGAGAGACAGAGAGAACAAAACACACATACACATTATATATATATATATATATATATATATATATATATATATATATATATATATATAAATATTTTTAACTACAAATTCTTATACAGACTAATTCAGGTGAAGGTCCCCTGGTCACTCCAAAAACAACAAAGATTTCTAAGTGCTCGTGGTCAGGTGCCACAGATATATAATTGTTTAATTGACCATTTTATGATGCCGCATGACACCATAATTCAACCGCAGCACTCAGAAGCCTGCTTTTAAAGAGCTTTGAATTCAGCCAAGCAAGGCTTTAATTACAGTTGAATATCACCAGCACTGCTGCAAAGAGCCAGAAAATGCCTACATTTCACAGTAAAAATGGGCAAGAAATAATGATCCAAACACTATATACCACATTGAGTTTGCTTAAGATATAAAGAGCGTATTCCTCCTTAAATTAATATTTTATAATAATAGTAATAATAATAATAACATACAGAAACCTATATTTGAACGTTATAGTAGGAGTTACATTCTGTTCGATAAAGACTAGTCTCTCTTGTCAGGCATTATAAATTCTTGGTTGAGAGACTAATCGGCTTGCTTAGTGCATTCCAGCAGACTCTGAAGGGAGGCACGGGGACTACAGTGTTCCATGGATGTGGCAGCTGTCAGCAGCTATGGTGAAGTAGAGTAATTGAAACTGCCCTGTGATGAATTCTTGTAGGGTGCAGCACGCATTCAGGTGAAGGTGAAAACCTCTGTATGTGCCATTATATCACATGCCTGCTACTAGAGGTCAGGTTCTATTAATAAGTAGAGTTTTCCATTATATATTTCAATTTTATTGGTGTAAACAAGTGTCTCTACGTCTTCAGGGAGTCCTTACAGTTCATCTCGTTTGGGACTAACAGTGATTCAAATTCAGGACACTGTATTTGCAAAACCCTTTAAGAATATTCACTCATTGATCTTTAATACCAGTTATGACCAAGAATGCTTTCACATACAGTACAAAAAATTTGTCTTTGGTTATACAGGTTTCACATTACACCTTTGTAAATCGAATGGAAGAATAGGAGATGAAGAAATGTTCATTAGAATATTGACTTCTAGATCACAACCAACAATGAAGCTGAGGGATTTAGTTTTGATGTATGAACTGCAGGATTCACATACCACCCCCAAGAAAAGAAAGAAAGATGCTTGTCACATGTACTTTACAGCAAAGTCAAATTCTTTCTTTGACATATCTCAAAAGGGTTAGCCATGATACAGCAGCCCAGGGACTGTAAAGGTAAGGACCTTGCTCATGGGTCTCAAGAATGGTAAATGGCAATACTGGGGTTTGAACTCCTAACCTGCTGATCAGTAAACAGAACCTTAATCACTGAGCTACCACTTCCTCACTACTACTTGTTTTAGTCAAAGCCACTTCATATTTAAATAATATTCCATTACATCTTTTCCAAAAAATAATACCTTCTATGGATTAGAAGCCTGCCCACTGTAGAACACCATGCATATACATATTTACTTCTAGGGGGTAAATTAGAGTAATTAGTCCACCTATAATCACTGGGTGGATTCTAAAGAACTTTGGAAACCCATTCAAATTGCTATTGACCCTACAGCGTATCGCTAAACCTATCAGCCTATCTGCTCATTCAGATGGAAATGTGCCCAGAGTTGCTGTGCATTCAGTAAGGCCTCTGATGGAAGTGATAGCCAGCTGGTGACTTACTGACCAGCTGTTTGTGTTCTTTGGGGAACATCATCAGGGAGCTTGGCCAGGATGCTAGACAGGTTAGCCTATTGGGCAAGAAAGTGAATGAGCAAGCATACTTAAACACAGATGAAGGGCTGCCTTCTACCATGAAATGACATTCCACACTTTGTGGCTACCTCCTTGACAGTGCTAAGAGGGTCACTTCTGAAAATTTGTGAAGAAGCAACATGCTTGAGTTCTGAGGCAAATGATTACCATCCTCAACAGGAAGTGGTCTTAATACTTAAGTGATGCTTGCTAGAATATTTAATTTGCAATCTCTGTTTCTGCATCTGCAATCTGCAATCTTAGGCCATAGATTTTCTGATTGATATATATATATATATATATATATATATATATATATATATATATATATATATATATATATATATATATATATATATATATATATATGTATATATATATATATATATTTTTTTTTATTATACTAAAATATATATTCATTAACTACAGTGTAGCTGACTGGTGCAAACTTCATAGCTACAGTATGGACTGTTTTGACCAGTAATCAGATATCTTCTTGTTAAAAATTAAAATTGTGGTAAGGAAATGGCTTTTATGCAGTAATTCACTGTCTACACGTAAGTGCTTCCATCTATTTGCCGCAAACATACAAGCCCGTTCAAGTAATCAACACTTCAAGTCTGAAGCAAAATGGTAAATCTCCTTTTTTTTTGCTTTACTTCACCAGTGTAATGGAATACCAATGAGGGCAATGATGTCATGCTTCATAGTCCATTAGTACAAAGAGCCCAAGGTGATTTCTAAACACTTTTACAGCATGATGACAGTAACGGCCCTGCTGTTTTAAGCAGTTGCCACTAATTATGTGTCAGGGTGCACAAGTAAAACACAGCGCATGATGAGTCTAAAGAAATTTTCCGCACCTTTCTCCAGTCACAAAGCGGACATAAAACTAAACACTTACAAGCTTTTAAGAATAACTACTTGCTAATTTGCAGTCCTAATGCTGGACATTACCATCCCAGATACATGTGCATTTAAGTTGTTCGGCTGTAATTTTAATTACTTTGGATTTGCCTAATGATTTTCCACTAAGTCAGTCCCAGGTGTGTGTGTCCAAATAGGAAAAATACACTCTTGTGCCCTCTAATTAGTGATAATCCTGATATCACTCTCTGTCAAATATAACATAGCCACTGGCAACACGGTTTCACTCAGTGAGAGAGACCTCCATGTGAATGACGTAGCGCCCATGGGTAATGTAGTCTTTAATCACAGTTATGTGTGTTGGTTTAAATCAGCAGCTGAGGTACCTGTTGAACAGACCACACTCTTTTTCACTCTCACAACTACATTTTGAAACCGTGTTGGTTCTCAGCTGAGACCTAGATGAATTAACCTCCAAAATATGCGTCATGGCATCTAAATAAATCATACAAGGTGAGATGTTCTGTCAGTTATGATTCATCAGCAGGCTTGCATATCAAATCAGAGCATCGGGCACACAGCCAAGGAGATGCCATCCTGCGCCATCATTCAGCAGTGGCTTGTTTGCTTTCCAAAGCATCGCTTGGAGCATTGATTCAGTTGAGAGGACGCATCTAGCCCACAGCTTTCACCCTTGCTGATCACAGCAGACACTAGGGTTCTGGGGAGTCTGTGATGTTGTGTGCTTTGCACTCGTTGCTGGATGCTGAATAGGGGATAGCAAGGACAGAGTGCTTTGCCTTTGGGCAAAGTTCTCCTTTTCTCTGTCCCAGGAGGAAGCTAGCTGTTTAACATGGATGAGGGCTCTCACCACGGACATGCTTTTTTTCCCACTTGGCATTTGGGCATGCTGTTTTTTTTTTTTTAACTAGGACGATTTCAAACAATATCATATGCCATCATGTCTCATTAGGAACTCCATGTATTTAGGTCTTCACCTGACCTAAAAACAACTTCACTGGGTTGGACCAAAGGCACAGCATCATGTCACAGCATCTTTATCAAATATTTAATATAATAAGCAATTGATCAATACACTATGGAAGAGAAGATTAGAAAACCATCTGCTCTCCATTCATTACCCATTTTGAGGGCTGTGGTAGAAAGAAATCTGGACTTCACAGATGTGACACCAGAGCAAAAAGCAGAACATTTACCTAACAACGTTCTGGGAACATTCTGTGTTGGTTAACAAAAGTGATGCTACTAAAACATTCTGAAACTTTAAAACACAATGTTCTCACATACGGTATGACAACTGACAAGTAACATTTGCCAATGTTTAAGTTTAAGTATTTTTGTGTTCCGGTAAGGTTTTTTTCAAGATTTCCTAACAGGAAGTTCACCAAAATTAGTGTAGTCTTTGATTACCAAAATATAATCCTTTTTTACAAATTTTTTAATGGTTTTCAAATGCATTCCTTAAGTATGTGTTCAGTGAGACCCATTTCAAGCCTTGTGTTTTGAGCATGAAAAACCTTGACTTTCTTGATACGTGTTCACTATCTGCCCACATGCTGACCGCAAATAGCACAGTAATAGTAGGTGGTACAAAAATGAGCCCACACACAGAGCAGGCACAGCACAAAACATTTCTCCAGTGTGTGAGCCTTCACACTACACTACACGTTGTCCTTGAGTGCCGAAGATGAATTGGTACACCGCAAGCCTGGGAGCAAGCATCCATGTTGTACAAATGACCTCTGTAGTTTGGTCTCATGTACAGATATGAATTCCCACAGGTCACTGCAATTGCTCACCATGTTAGCTGTTGCCCTCTAGGGGTCAGATTTGCATGTGTTTGTGTAGCATTCACAGCAGCAAACAAACAAAACACATCACCTGTGATCAATGATGAATGTGCTGCACATGAACATACTTTTCTTTTTTTTTTTTTTTTTACCATCAAAATTGTAGAAGACACAATTCTCTAGATTTCTCTGCTTTGTGTTCAGCCAAAACAAATCAGAGGAACAGCGATTTGGACAGAACTACATGGCAGCCAAGGTGCACATTATGTCTGCAGATAAAAATAGTTTCACCAGCTGAAAGAAGCCTTTTCAGCATTGTTAGTCTTCATTGCATACAGTCTATTAGCTTCAATTTCTATGGCAACTAAAAGAGCCCATTGCCTTTTCACTGCATGGTTTGCAGGCTTAAGACAGACGCTGTGGGTGGATTGACACCTGTTTTCCACAGCACTGGGTGAGTAAGGGAGCGTTCGCCAACATCACTGGCAGGCACTGACACTTGCACTCTTGTAGTGAAATGCCTCTTCACAGCCGTAAGCTTTAAAATAAACAACAACTGTCAAAGGACATATCTGCCTTAGCTTTTTCAACTTGTTCTTTCCTCTATTACCAATGGATGTCCTATTAATGGAGACTATTTCTCCTGATTTTATAGCAATACAAGTGGAATATACAGTACATGTATATACGTTTCATCAAAATGATTAGCAATACAAACAATATTGATGAAAAACACAAAAGTATTCACATGCTTTTTTTTAATCACAATTAAATTATTTTTGCTAATTACCACCAACAAGCTACCTCCCACCTAGCTTTTATCCTAGCAAGGCGGATGAAGGCTATAGCATTCTTACCTCATAAAATTGCTCAACATGCTTGACATTTTTCTGTTAAAACACCTGGTAGCCTACTTTCTAATTACTTATAGGTATTGTTAGAAATTGGAGGCTGGAAGTAATTAGAAAAAAATGCAAATAAGAGAAACCTTTAAAGTTGTATTGTGTTTAAATCTTTGTTCGCAAGCTTCACCTTCAGTATGCTAATTTTGCTTCACTTGTATGCTGGTGCTGGAAGGTCTGGAATGACATCCAGGGTGTATTCCTGTACTTGGACTGAGCAACCAGCTGCATCCTCTTCCTTACAAGGACAAAGGGGATTTGGGATCCAACGTTATGGATCAATGCGTCATCTAAGCAAATGATTAAAAATAAATCTCCAAAAATATATTACTATTTAAAATAAAAAAATATTTGTATCCATATTTTTATCTGAGGGGTAAATAATTGCTAGCAATATGATATGTCTTTATCTGTTAGATACTTTAGATAATAGCTACTAGATACTTTTATATGTGGTGTCCTGGAAGGGCGTGACCTTGGTGTCAGGTCAGGTAAAGTGGCAGCATTGCAGATATATTGACCCTGATCTGAACCCTCATGCCATGCAGCCTTTTTCCACCTCTGTCTCCTGTCATTAGAACTGATGGGGCATGAGAAAGCCAGGAGACACTTCGTCAATTCGTAGACACTTTGTAGGGATGGGGTCGCCATGGGGCAGGCATTGTGCACATGGACCATCATACGCCACCTGATTCCCAGTGCACCAGCCCCGCCTCTTTAAAAAACACTCCAATCAAAAAGAGAATCTGAAAGAGAAGATGAAATTCTGTATTTTTATGTGATGGTTCAGTAAGTCTTGCTTTAAAAACCCTGAAGGAATTTTATGCTTAATTCATCCAATATGGATATTAAGTGAGATAACACAATACATTGCTGTAAGGGGAAAAAAAAGGAAACTTTGTTTCATTTAATGAGATTATGTTTTAGGGCATGCTATTACATGATTCATTATTTGAGCTCACTGCTTCTCAGACCTTGTATACAAATACTAAGGATACAATGACAAAATGGAAAAGAGAATGTGTGTTTGGCAATTAGCTTTTAACCTGGAACAAATTGCTTTTTGTCTGCACTGATTAGGTAGACAAGAAGCAAGAGTGAATGTTTTTACTATAAAGTTGATAAAAAACAACCCAAGAACAGTTATCAAGCTGAACACACCATTTTTCACTGGGTTAAACTAAGCTATTTGAAGCTTATTCTAGTAAGGAAAACTTAAATCCATACAAATATGGATCCATATAACCTGGATAGTGTACCAGAGTCTTTTTAACATTAACGGTAGATTACTCTTTTTGGTTAAAGCTCCATATGATTCCTTAATAATAATAAAAAAACTAGAGAGCAGACGCCACTCATGGGTGAGTGTGATCATTAGTGGGTGCTGCAACTGCCATCCTTCTGGACTTCTGAGTCAGGAGGCTCCTCATTTGTCCGTGTGAGTGTGTCAGAGAACAGGCTGTAAAAAACGACTATATTACAGAGCTGGGAGGCCCATGTACACAATACTGAAAGCAAAGTTTTGGCAGACGGAAAGTGCTGTCAACCCACGTTGGAAATCCCCAGAAAGATGACATGATTTTAAGTTGTTTTGTAAGATTTCTCACAACTGATGAGAAATTCAGGAGCCTATGACAGTAACTTGTCCGACGTAACAGCAACTAATATTGTAACATGCATAAAAGCGCATGGTGTGTTTGTGCATCTGCTGTCCATACCTTAAATAATGCTGCATATAGGAGACCGACTGCTTATGCTGTCTCACGATGTAATAGCTCTGCCCTCTTCCAAATACATGAACTCATAGACTGCAATTAATGACTAGTGCTGTCAGGATCAGCAGAGGGAAGAGAGAGAGAGTTTCATCCCTCATACAAAGAGAGCATGGTGAAATTTGTCTCCTTGGCCTGTGAACTCTTTTCTGATCACCATTTGGGATCAGGATTGACTATTTTAATTTACCTAAGTGTGACTGTATGCAAGGAGCTCTATAAAAAAAAAAAGAAAACAAAAAGCAAAGCAAAATTGATTTAAATTTAAGGAGGTAATTACATTTCCTTTGTCATGACTTCAGTTCTGATTTCCCTCTTAGATTTCTCTACTTCACTGTTTTCCACTTAAACCCTGTGCATGTCTCACATCTGAGGTGGGATGTAGTGAAGTACAAATACTTAGTTACTGTATTCAAGTAGATTTTTCTGGTATCAGTACTTTACTACACTATTTATTTTTTGGACAACATTTTACTTTCACTTATTACATTTTTACACACATTTCTGTACTTTCTACTTCCATTTTCAAACCAGACTCGTTACTTTAGTTTTAATCTATTTGGTGAAATCTAAAATTTTCCTTCTTATTGCATGCAGTTTTCAGACCATCAGCCTTTCCTGTCATTGCACAGCTTTTTCATTCTACCACTGATGTATCATTTCCTGGCTCTCACACAACACAGACGCAGGCTAATTTATGAAGCTCACAATGAGCAGTCAAAAGGCAACAATAAGTATGGGGTTAACGTGGATGAGACAGAGGGAGTCAGTGATGTAAACATGACTGAGAACAGAAACATTTCTGATCACCTGATCATCATCATCTTTTCTCTGCTTGTGTTTTATATGGTGGCTGTTCAGCCTGGATACATTCATTACGTAACAACGTTTTTTAATTTGTTTTGTGTTAATATATTAATTAAGGCTGTCAAAATGCAAATTTATTTTCACGACACTGGTTTTATTAAACGTGCGATTAATGCGGCATGCATTTCTGTTTGACCATTTTTAATGCAAATATAAATAAATAAATAAATAAATAAATAAATAAATAAATAAATAAATAAATATAAAAAAAGGCAAAATGAGGGAGTGGTGGCTCCAGCGGTTAAGGCGCTGGGTTGCCGATCGGAAAGTCTGGGGTTCGAGCCCCGGTATCGCCAAGCTGCCACTCTTGGGCCCTTGAGCAAGGCCCTTGACCCTCTATGCTACGGGGGTCCCTTACGAGGGAAATATCAAGGTCCGTGACGTCGGAGTGACGTGGGGCCGCCTTCCTGTGGGCTCACCACCTGCAGGAGGGACCGTAAGGGACGGTGCTGTGAGGATTGGGCAGCAGTCGAAGGCCGGGGCCTGCTTAGACTGCTGCCCCCGCGACCCGAATTACGGATAAGCGGGAGAAAATGAATGAATGAAAAGGCAAAATGAAAACCTTCAGCGCAACACACGTTTATTCACAATGTATTTTCTTTGCTCAGGTATAAAAAATAAATAAATAAGCTCCACCGAAAAATTCTTTTGAATCAGTAAACATTTGTTTTTTGGATGCGGCAAGTCTGAAAACAGCACCAAAATCCGCCATAATGCACACAATTATCCCTCTGGAGGATAATTCCTCATAAGGAACAAAAAAACCTCTATTTTTAATCATACTGATAATTTACGTAATTCAAAACACCGTAATTACTTTCAAACGTTTACATGAATAATTTCTTCATGCTCTATGTTGAGTTTGGTTTCACAAATAATAAAGAGCATTTGCATAAAGAATCAATATTTATCCATTCCTATGTTGATTAGATGATTAATAAATTGAAAAAAAATGTATTTAAGGTGCATTTAGAACAGCAGAAATAAATATTTTATTCGATTGATGGCTTTAATATTAACATGACATAACGTCCAGTTACCAGCATGACACTAAAACATAAGTAGTAATGGCTACTTTTTACTTAAGTACATGTCAGAGCCCAAACTTTTTTTACTTTAACTTGAGTAAAAAATTTAGTCAGTTCTTCATCTTTTACCAGAGTCTTTTAAAACATGAGTATTTGTAAAGGATGTGTGTACTTTTGCCACCTGTGTCTAACATAAAGCAGTTCCGGTTCAAATATATTCAGTGCAAAATAGTTTGCTGATTTCTCACCAAAATGGATTCTATCACCATCCATACTTCTAATGTTCATGTTAATACTGTCAGTCATGGGACACCACTGATATACCAATCGCTCTTTTTTCAGCAGCGGGTTGCATTTCGTTACCTCCCCATACACTCATTTTACCTCAGGGTAATATGCCTCAAGAGAAAAAAGATGTACAAGCACTTACCAAGACTTGCAATAAAGTCTGAGAGCTGAGTCGGGACAGTTTTTCATCCAGAATGACTGCTTTGGCTCTACAGTTGATGCCGTGGTGCCAAAAGAAACGTCTGAGGAGAGTAAGATGTAGCTATTTATCACACAGATGTGCACATTTCATCCTTACTTTTCATCCGATTTTTATCGGATATTAAGCTGATGTGTGTTTGCTCTATTTTTCATCAGGGCAGCATAGTGGCACAACAGGTGATGTTGCTGCTCCACAGCTCCAGGGTCTGAACATTAAACATTCAAATATGCAAACACCCTGCTGTTATTGATATTATGCACTTAATTCACCTGTTAACCAACATAATAGTGTTATAGCATATTTCTTCGAAGAACCTGTTGTCATATTTAATAATGCTCTTGATGCAACCCATTAAACAGACCAATGCTAAAATGCCCTGCATCTATGGAATGCTTTCAAGGTTTTCTTTTATCATTTGTACCATTCTATACAATATATCTTATTTTAAATACAATAAAATATCAATATCAGCAAATATTCACAATAGCCAAAGAACATCACAAAAACTAAAATTCCACAGCAGTTTCAAAGATCATAAACCTGTGATTTCTGGCCTTTTATAAAACATATAAAGAAGAGTGCCCTTAGAACTATTACAGCTCCGGCATATATCTGATTCTCACAGTTTTAATCTTCCTATCAAACCTTGGGTCCAGGAGGTCCTAATTAATATTTCATATCCCATGAATGTGGTCAGAATCTCTGTTAATGTTTGATGCTGTATCATGACAAACATACTGATTAAACTTTTCTCTCAAACCATGCATGCTTCTTTATCCTAGTTTGCTACATGCACACTACTTTATACCTGATGCAAGGTACATGAATGTCTGTATACTTAAGTCTACTTGTCCTGGAGGATCAACTAGGGATTGCCTATTTCTGCCTCCATAATCAGTGTTTGTTGCTGTGAGGATGTTGACACGCATTAGTGGTGGAAAAAAAAAAAACAGATGGAAGAATATTTTCTTATAGTCTGTCAGTCAATTTGACAGTCATCTGCAATTAATTAGCTTTTTCTTTAAATCTAAACAAAGTGTAAGAAAAATCCTTTCACTGTATTATACTGAATTCTAGTACTCTGTAAATTAGTACTGTTAAAGCTGCAGGTTGTACACCATTGTCTAATCCAATTCACCTACTTTTGTGTCCGATCTCTGCCAGCTCATTCAGTAAATGCCATTTCAGATTTATTTTCCAATGTTGTCGATGATGGAGTTGCACTTGTTAGAAAAAGCGACAAGATGCTGCTGTAGACCAGTGACAGGCGGTCAGGGGCAGCAAAGCCTTCTGTGCTGGTCTAAACACTATCACAAGCACTGACCTACATTTACAACCTAAATTATAATATTTGTTCCATGAAATTGTATTAATTTATTCCCAACAGTTTATTCTCTTCATTTCGTAGCGTTTCTCTTGGCTGCACTGCTTCCAGGAAGTGTATGTGGATGTTAGATTTTCAAAAATCAGTACTGCTGGCCTTTTTTTTTTGTGGTCTCCTTAATTAATAGCGCTGTTTCTTTAACCAATCAGATTTCATATTCGCCTTAAAGGGCAGCGAGCGTCAGCATTTTTCCGTCCTCTGATTGGTTGTTCAGAGGAAAACTGTTACAGCCAAGTTCGACTGGCAAAACACGTGTGTAGCTCTGAATACATCTGAGTCAGACTTTTTTTTATGCCTACGGAGGAAGAGAAGTTGATTTGGTCGCGGACATACATAAAAATAAATTTTCCAGAAAAGTTAGACATTGTGAGAAGAGGTCGGCCCACCCCGAAGCTAGCTAGCTTGTCTCAGCCTGGGAAACGGTTTGTTTACCACTTCCAGACCAGTGAATACGAGTGATACCACTGGATTACAGCTTCTGAGGAGCAGTGCAAATTATGAGTCTGTATCTCTGGTGAGTAGGTTGTATTTTATTTATATTTTAATGTTTTTGTCATGTTATTAGACAAATTGTTTCTGAACTGCTCCAGATGATGTTGGTGCACAGTTGTGGTTATAGTGTAGAGGTTTGGAGTCTTAACTGGATTTCTTACCTTAGTAAAATAGTATTTACCCCCTATATGTAAAATGTCTCTCTCTCTCTCCCTCTCTCTGTAATGCCACGTGTTGTTATATTGTGTTTTTGTATTGTATTGATGGTTTCTATAATTGTGACGTGATAGTGGTGGTATTAAGAGGTGGATTAAATCCCCACTGAAGGCCCAGGCACCAAATGCAGGGCCCACCACTGCTGTAGCGTGTGTGCGTGTGTGTGTGTGTGTGTTTGTGTTTATGTATGTATGCATGCATGCATGCATGCATCCATCCATCCATCAAGCCATAAAGAGCTTTTGCACTGTGAAGCATGCTGTCAGTTTCAGATTGTTTGTAATCTGCAAAAAAAATAAAAATAAAATAAAGATAAAAAATATATAATAATAAATAATAGTAATAATAATAATAATAATACAACTAATAAGGTAAATAAACATCACAGAATACATCACAAAAATTAAAAATCTATCCTGAAAAAGTGAGATTTCAGAGCAGATTTAAAAACACTAAAAGTCTGGGCCTCTCTAATCTCAGTAGGAAGAGAATTTCACAGCTTTGTTGCATGTGAGGAAAAAGCCAGATCACCCATAGAGCGTAAAGGGATAAGAGTTACAATCAAATGACCGGAATCAGAGGAACGGAGATCATGCCTTTGTGTGTCGACAGTTAAAAGCTGTGTCGAATGATGAGGTGCCATACCGTGTAGGTCAGCATTAGAATTTAAAATCAATCTGGAATTTGACAGGGAGCCAATACTGGATAGATGGATTCAGAATGTGTTCAGACCCCATTCACTTTTTTTTAATTTTGTGATGATGTAGCCTGAAACTACAGTCATTTGAATTGATTTCTTTCTCATTAATCTACAATTAATAATCCATAATGAAAAAGTGAAAACAGGATTTAGGAAGTGTCTGTTCAACATGGAAAAATTAGCTCAGGTGCCTCCCAATTCTTTTGGTATTTGCTGAGATGTTACTACATTTTAACTGGAATCTTCCTGTGGAAAAGCTTATTGTTTGAATCTTCCACTCTATCCTATATAAATCATATGCTCATAAAGCTCAGTTTGTGCACAGGGGCATTGTAATGCTGAAATAGGTTTGAGTCTCCTAGTTCACTGAAGGGAAAATAAATGTTAGAGTATACAAAAACCCCTAAACAATTGTGGTTCAAACGTCACAAATATTTATTAACGCTCGGTTATTGCAGTGCCCATTTCTGGGTCCCCCTTTAATTAAATATATATAATAAATATGAAAGAGGCGAAATTAAATCCTTCAACGCAGCACATATTTATTCATGATGTACTTTTTTTACTCAATTCAAATCCACTAAATTTTTTTCTTAATCAGTAAACATTTGTTTTACTGATGGGCCAAGTCTCAAATCGGCACCAAAATCCACCATGATGCACACATCCGGCAATTAAGCCTCCGGGGTCGACAAATGCGCCGGCGCGGTTTTTGCCATTTTTCCTCATAACGCCGAAACAAACCCACATTTCTCTGTATGTTTTGATCGTACAGATAAGAGCAATACATCATTTGAATCTGTAAATTGTCTACTTTTATTTGTATAAACTCATAATAACAACAAAACACTGTGCTCTTTGCCGTCTCTGTCATCTCTCTTCACAGACACATAACAACCTGAACCTCAGGGAATATATATATATATATATATATATATAAGCCATATTACACATTTGCTTATGTTTTTTTATTGTGGTCTCAGACTTTTGGACCTGTGTGTTTTGTGTGTAATATGGCCCAAGTTATCTGCTTTATTCAGAAGGCCTGATTTTTCTTCATGCCGGATCTTGTTTATTGGCTTGTGTTCAGAGGAAACACCGCTGTATTTAATCTTAAATTAATTATAGGTTTTTTGCACTTGCTGTGCTCCATGCCAGCTCAAGTGTACACTGTTATTAGGCAAATGAAGGAAAATAACTCATATTAAGAAACTCATAAATTTTTTTTAATATGTTACTCTGGTTGTTTTCAAAAGTATATTTTTTTATTGAATTTTAAAAAATGGTATCTTTTTTATTTTTTTGTAATAAAAAAACATATAACGGAAGCATTTTCCCAGATATTATTCTTAGACCCCATTGTCCACAAGCGTCTCTATAGTAGACAACTTTATCTTTCAACCAACCCAAATGTAACTGAATTTCACATAATGTCAAAGTAAACTCAATTTCCTATATTTATGCAGTAAACTTTCTTAAGACTTAATTACCAATAAGCTAAAAATAATTAAAAGAACAGAAGCAGCCACAGTAAAATAAGTAAAACTGATCTCCTAATAATGAACTTGCCAGGTTTTTATTTCCTCCACCCGTCCCCTATTTAAAGAGCTTGTGCATCTGATGTGATCATCATGTTTATTAGGAGAGAGTTTTCTGATTGAAGAGACTGCATACTGATGAAATCACCTCTTCAGAAAGTAATGTCCTTGGGACCATTTTTTTTTCCTTTCAGAGATTAAACACTATTTTAAATGAGGCTGTCCTCCTCCTCTAAACAAGCTTTCACAGAGCTGATAAACTGATAACTCTCATTATGGCACTGAAAGAGATAGCAGCAACAACAACAAAGAGCACTGAAAAACTGAATTTTCATATTCCATCTGTTAAATATTCATTCTTACTCTTATTTATCTGTTCAGTTAAGGCAGAAAAACCTATGCCTTATCTAAAAACCTCAGCTCTCAATGGTCATCTGGTGTTATCAATACTGTAATCTTGGATGAACTCAGAATTTTCACCCAACTTTTGAGCAAAAATCGCTCTCCTCACTTTGATCTTCTGCCTCCCTGCAGTTTTGGGCATGAAATCCTCTTTTGATCAATAATAGCTCAGAATACACAGGCGTGAGTGCGAGGTCAGGATTCTGACACTACTGATAGACAGAAATTATTTTAACAGGCCTGGGATCTCATAAAATTACAAGACCCATTTCAGTGCCAATTGCTTTGACATAGCCAAAAGCCCAGTGGAGGAGTTTTAAAATCTTGAGTGCTGAATGCATTTAAACTCGGATAACTGTCTGCTGATTGCACAGCCTTAACCCCACTGTTTTTCTTTGCCTCAGTGAAAAATAATGACTTGGAATAAATTGCAAAAGCATCACACATGTGAGGGATGCTGATGGAGTGACCCATGAATAATGAGCTATTATGGGTGGCTGAACCAGTAGCACCCAGGAGCTGTTATGCTATTTAAGATACAGAGGATGACCTTAACATCCTGTCTCCCTTCTGCCTGCAGTACGTTCTTAACCAACTCCCATCAATTCAATTTACTCTGCCTGCCATCTCACTGGCCTTCACAAAGCGGAAAAGTGATTCTCCCAGACATAGTCCTGTTTTGATACATGGCAGATCAGATGACAAAAGTGTCTGCTACTGGATTTTTCATGCATCACCCAATAATACTAATACAAATACATAAAATAAAGTCGAGGGACTCTGTACTCATGCACTTCGAAAGGGTAATTTACCAAATAATCTTGGCATATTACTAATTTGGCTGAGTGTGAAACAAGTGTGACATTAGAAATCTGCCAGCGCAGAGGTCTTCTCAGACCCTGTCTCAGCACAAATGCAATGGCCAATTTATATTTTCTTGACTTTTGGAAAGCCTGCAATGTCACATCCTATTTCTGAAAGACCGTTACTTGAAAAATGAAAGTAACGATTGATAATGGAATACATTTTTTAACACAACGTCTTTAACAGTAAATACAACACTTTAAAATTTATCTGCATTAATAAGAATTGCATGGACGACCAATAACAAAATTAATATGCCACACATGTTCTCATTATTATTGTTGTCCTGAATCACCATGTGATTGAAACAGCACGATTGTACACTACTATAAATGTACCATAATTTATTTTAATAAGCTAAAATGCAGTTGATAGAAATGTGTGTATAGTACGTAAAAAGCAATTTGTCGTGTTTTTAGCTGTTTATCTTAGAAAATGCCTGTAAGAGTTGTTTTCTCCAACATTTCAGTTGTCACCAACTCTGAGACATGCAGTGCAGCTAAACATGTGACCCCATTTATTGTACTGAATCTTTTTAGTTCACAAGTTGTCTCTATTTTTATGCAGGTTTCCTGTGTATTGACATGAGTAAAGCACAGGTTCAGAGGTCACAAATATCCACTATCTATTTAAAGGTATTATATCCTATGCTATATTTTTCACCCTTTTCCCCACTGTAATTAATTTTTACATGGCTGACTTTAATGCTCAAAATATGTGGGTCTTATATATATAAAAAAAAAAAAAATAAATAAATCTACTGTCAGAAATAATAATCAGAAAACATTATTACTATTACTGGGTCTTTATAGCAGGTATAAGCATGCAAATAATGGTACACACACACACACACACACACAGAGGTAACAGCACTATTTGTGATTTATGTTTGTTTGTAATCTTCCAATCGATCTTGCCATTGCCATGAGACAGCTCCTTCTTTCAAACCAAAAAACACAAACCTTTGTATTGGACTATGAGGTCTTTGTCTATATAACTTTTAGTTTCTCCTCTGAAGGCATGTAGCCTCTGAAGGCATGTAGCCTCTAGGCCCCCTAGAAGAAAAAGTCTCGTTACATCAGCATTTTCTCGCTAAATTTGTTCTCAACTCCAAAATTGAATTGTAACATTAAGCAGCAGTATTGTAGTTGATGTTTACTAAAAATTCTGTATCAAGTGATGCATGGTTGAGTTGTTATTTTCTTGTAGATGTGCTCATCTGAATTCATAACCATGAGGAGTGCCTTGAGAAATAACATTTTCTTTGTGTTGCAATGTTTACACTCACGCCTGGTAAGTTATCCACTATTCCTCTATGGTATTGTGTCTCAAGTGGAAAGACTATGTATGCATGTGTGTGTGCATGTATATGTGTGTGTGTGTGTGCATGAGAGAGAGAGAGAGAGAGAGAGAGAGAGAGAGCAAGCAAGAGCTGTGCATGCAGTCAATGCTGATGCATACTGTACATCACTGTGGGCTTCTGTGACTCAAACACGTCTCACTATGTATGTGTGTTGGAGACAAAAAAGCAAAATACCCCATAAATTGCAGGGATTTATAGTGATTGAGGTAATCAAGTTTATTAGAAAAGTGTAAGACTGCTCCTTTGTTATTCTCCTATACATGTATGTGTCACATTGTGTCATACTGTATATGTGTGTAAGGTGTTGCTCTTCCACAGATAAAGTCAAGCCATGGATATACAGTGACAGCTACTGATAAGATTCTAACTTGTCTTCACAAAGCTGTCAAGACTTCTAACATCCAACAGCTGGCTTTATTTATTCATTACTTTGCCCTCTTTTCTCAACAAAAAAAGAAAGAAATTGGAACACACATGCAGGTGTATGGTGGTGCACGGGAGCAAGACATGTTTCATCATGTCATTTTCACAATTTCGCGCTTGCTTTCGAAAGGTCACCAACCACACCTTTTTTTTTTCCATTTTGCCCTTTGCAAATGCTTATTACTTAAACAAGATTAATAATATCTAAGTATCCATCAGTCAACCTTAAAAGTCCAAACGCCTCCCCACGGCACCTGATCCTTTCTCATTAACCGTTCACTAAGTGTGTGTCAGCAGTGCTAATTCAAATCATTTAAGTCGAATGAATTGCCAATACTGAAGACACACTGCTACAAGAGAATAATGCCACTGTCTGATGCTATCGGTTTTGCATCGAACCTTTCCTGAAGATTGCATAGAAGGAGTTCTAGAGAGCAGACAGATGCCATTAACAGGTTTTGGGTTAGAAGGCTTCCTTTCCAAACATGTCCTCATCTATGCAAATTCCTATTCAATTATTCATTATTAATTAAGTGGTGTGTTTTATTATTATTATTATTATTATTATTATTAATTAAATTATAATTATTAATTGAATAATAATATATTTTTTACATTTCTTGTTTAGAACAGAATGAGCCCACACTCCAGTATATGTAAAATAACTATATTTACAAAGTATTGGGACACTTTCAGCCATATGTGGTTCTTCCCACCACAAGGTTGGTATATAGTATGTCTCTGAATGGGGCATCATCATTTTTTCCCCCTTCACTTAAAGAACTAGGAGACCCAGACCAGCATGACGATGTCACTATGCACAAAGCCAGCTTTATGACCATATAGTTTACATGCGTTGGCATGAAAGATCTCCTGCTATAGAGCTCTGACCTCAATCCTAGTAAACACCTTTGGAAAAAAATGTAAATGCTAAATACATCCCAGATCTCCTCACCTTACATTAGTACCTGACCATTCTAACCCCCTTATGGAGTTTGATTAATGTAATTACTTAAAACACATCACAAATTAACTTTGGACATTTCTTTTGCTAATAACTAAAATGCAGTTTTATATTTCTGTGTGATAATGAGGGATAAAATGCACACCACATTATTCACCACTCACAATATGATACATGCACAGCTCCGCATTAATGTGTTTTCTGTTAATGACTCATCTGATTTATTTTATTTTTTTGGTGGCCCCCTTGTATTATCCTGCTTGCTGTAAGCATCCCAATATTTTTCCTCATGAGTATGACCTGTGTATTCACCCCCACATACCGCTATGAAAGACTTAATTAGAGTGTAAGATGAATTTCTTCTGCCTGTGTTCTGTGTACTGCCTGTGGTAAACATCAAGAAAATTTCACTGGGGTTTTAATTATTGTATTAGGATCATACTTGAACAGATCTGAGAGGAAAGTTTGGATCTGAAAGGAAAGTTTTTGGAATAATACATTTCCAAATTGAATGTGAAACAAATTGTACATGTACCGAAACCTTATGGTTAACAGTAGTCAGCCTCGAGTCAGGGTTCAGGGTCTGTCTGCAGGTGAGTAATCATATAACCCATGAGACTGGGTTGAGCTCAGATGGTCAAAATGGAGCCATCTTGTGAATTTTCAACATGCAGAAGGCAGTGTTAGAAGGAATGCAGGAGCAATGTCAGTCAAGTAGCAGACAATCGTAAATTAGCAATGGACAGCTTTTGACAAACAGCTTGTCCAACAAGAAGCCCATAGAGCATATACCTTTTTCTGCTATCACCTTGGTGAGACATTTTGCCAGCTGCTAAAACAAACGACATGGCTTAGAAAACACTGTAAATCTTGTTTAGTCTCAAGGGAGCCATGAAGGTAGAGTATTGCTCCTAGAAAACCGTTTAGGATCTTCTCTAAATGCTGTGGTTGGCCTAAATGCACCCACTATAATTAGCTTGCCACCGACTCCTCCAGTAAACAGTGAGCCCTTCGCTTGGCATTAATCACTTGCTGCACATAATTGTGAGTTCTCTCTTAAATATTTACTTAGGGTTCTCAAAGCCTGACATGCAGAAATATGGGTTCCATAGGCAGAATGCAATTCTGCCCCCAAATCGTACACCCTTATCCCTGATAAATCATGTTCCCCTGGGCACGTAATTACTCTGACTCTGTTAGATCTGAGATGGCACATCAGTGAGACAAAGAGTCACATCCATCTTTAAGCTTGACACACAGAGAGATCATCTTTCATTTTTGGAAGGATCTTCGCAAATGTCATGATGTCATGGTGTTCTCTGGGGATAAACCTCTCTGTAGATCTGCTCATTCATATGATAAATGATCCCATTGATGCCACCTGAACTTGAATCTTAATCTTGCCCTTGATGTGGTGGTGTGCACCACCAAAAAATAGAAATTACAGAAATCTCAAGATAGGTTTCAAATGTTCTTTATACCAGTAAGTGTAAGACATCACTATTATCTATCTAAGATCTTTTTTTGTTTTCTGTAGAAACCAGCAGCCTTATTGATTCAGTACCTGAAAAGATACACCATAAATGGTAAATAAAATGTGTATAATATACAATAGAAACAATTCATTCTAATAAATAGAGCAAGGAAAAGTAAACACTGCCTACACTTGATTAAACATATAACACATATATTTGGCATGGTAGCCTTTGGGAGAGCAGTACGCTGCTTTAAAAATATCCCTGAAGAGGACTTAAAGGTAAAGATAATGGAAACAGCTTGTAAAATTGTATTAAATTAGCCAATATATATTGAATGCTAGACTTGTTACTTTTAAGTCCAATATCTTATAAATGGGTATAAAAAAAAGCCTTATCAGCTGAATAAATGGACCGTTACATTCTCGGTGGGTAATTTTTTTTAAAGCCATTCATTTTTTATTCAGAATTCAATCAAGCCCCTCTCCCTTGCCTCAGCAAAAGAAATTGCCATTCCTAATGAATGGAAAATGAAAATTACCCAGTTAGTGTTTTAAGCCAAAATAAACATTGTTTAATTTCTTAGGTAGATTAGGACCAAGTGAGGACCAGCATCACAATAGTTGGAATATGACTGGCATGTAAGGGTATTTTACTTCGACACAAAGACTACAAGTTGGGGAAAAATTTTATGGGATATGTGAAATTTTCAACAAATTCAAACCACACACAAAACATTGGCATGACCCATTTTTACAGTGATCAAACCTAAAGCAGCACTTTCCATACTAATGAAACACCAGCACATACATTATGAAAAGGAGATACATTAAGAACAGACATTGTCTCTCAATCAGAGAAGTCCAATAATCCCCAGCAGTTATCCAGTAATATAAAGTCCCCACTCTCTCATTCACGTCGCTGCGTTGGCAGTTGGCAGACGCTCCAGCACCAACAGACAAGCTCATTTGGTTCTCAAATCAGGCTAATCAGTTAATTAGCTTTCAATGGAGATGCAGAAACTAACAGAGGGCATTGATGATGTGAAGATTTGCCCTTGTGAAAGAGTTCCCTGCCCATTTCCCTGAGCTGCCACTTTGCTTTGTGGACTAGGATGAATGGCATATGGCCTTTCAATTCATCCTCTGTTAAACTAATGTTGATCATTTCAAATAAAATAGACAGATAATTTCATACCCGACTAACATTTGGTAAATGCTTCCCTTGCTTTTAATGTGCACAGCCTTAGCTTAGTGAGATGCAGTGTGCTTGTAATGGGAGATCAGTGTGGCCCTTTGCGTCTCCGTGTGGCATAGTCATCGCTAAAGGTTTAAAAATGTATTAGGGGTGTCTGTTAATTAAAACAGAAAGAGACTTTAAATGTCATTTACTCCAAATAATTTCCTAGAGCTTTACATCTGCCACTCAACAGGATCCTAAATCATAATATTCAGTATTCCTTGGTTTATGATTTAAGTTGACTAAGGTTTTAGTCAGGGCACATTATGCATGACTTACCACATATAAAAAAGCATGCTGGTACTGGTCAAGACACGTTAAGATAATGTTTATCAGTCATCAGAATAGGGAAAATAGATACAGTTGGCTGGCTTCAAAACGCTTGGTGGAAGGCAGTGGTGTGCTGTCAGGGCCAGCAAAGTCTTCTCTGCTGGTCTAAACACTATCAGAACCACTGTCCTACATTTACAACCTAAATTCTAACATTTGTTCCATGAAATTGTATAAATTTATTCCCAACAGTTTATTCTCTTCATTTCGTAGCGTTTCTCTTGGCTTCACTGCTTCCAGTACGTGTATGTAGATGTTCGATTTTTTGTCCGATTAGATTTCAGCCTCTATGTGCTGCCATGTCAATCTAATCTGCCCAGGGCCTGCAAAGTCAATACTACTGGCTCTTTGTCTATTTCTTTAACCAATCAGATTTCATTTTCTCCTCACAGGGTTAGCTAGCTGGCCCAGAATAGCGTCAGCATTTTTCTGTCCTCTGATTGGTTGGTCAGAGGGAAACTGTTACAGCCAAGTTTGACTGGCAAAACACGTGTGTAGCGCTGAATACATCTGAGTCCGACTTTTTTATGCCTACGGAGGAAGAGAAATTGATTTGGTCTCGGACATACTTAAAGATTCATTTTCCAAAAAAGTTAGACATCGTGAGGAGGTCGGCCCACCCCGAAGCTAGCTAGCTTGTCTCAGCCTGGGAAAGGGTTTGTTTACCACTTCCAGACCAGTGAATACGAGTGATACCACTGACTTACAGCCTCTGAGGAGTGGTGCAAAGGTTGTATTTTTTTTACATTTTAATGTTTTTGTCATGTTATTAGACAAATATTGATTCTGAACTGCTCCAGATGATGTAGGTGATAGGAAATTTCTCTCTCTTTGTAATGCCACTCGTTGGTATATTGCACTTTTGTATAGTATTGATCCTCACTAAAGGCCCAGGTACCAAATGCACGGCCTGCCACTGGTGAAAGCATTGGTAAGCGTACATCATCACTGGTTGGTAGCTGTCTTGTTACAGAGGAAAACAAGCTTGTGGGAAAGAGTTGGCGGGGGAAAAAATAAGAAAGGAAATGGGTAATTGTGGTAAGCAGATAAGCATTTTAGAATGAACAACATTGAACCTTGAGGCAGATGAGCTAAACCAGGAAAATGCTACACTGGGTTTCACCTCTGTCAGCTGAAATCTGAGGCTACACCGGGCATCCAAAGTATCCTAGGATAGAGTTGATGTAATGTTGTAGGGAATGTTTGCTTTTCTTTGGACATTGAGTCTCTTATTGCCAGTTTTGTCATTTGCAGTTGTTTTAAGGCCAATGCCTGTCTGGCTATTGTTGCTAATCATGTGCATCCCTTTATGGCCACAATTTACCCATCGTTTTTTTTTTATCTCCTCTTCCAGAATGCCAATAAAGACATCCTAGCTGTGGTTAGTACAACCCTCATATGGTTGTGTAAACAGTTAAATAGACAAAGACTGCTATAAATAATTGCAAGACATTTAGTTGTTGAGAATGCATTTCCAAAAGCATGAAACACGTCTTTTACTAATGTGGCCACTAAAAGCTTATAAAGAGAGGTCAAGACAGTGGTGCTGTCTTTTAATTTTAAGTTAAAATATAAATATATGCATTCTAATTACCTGCAGAAACACATTATACTGTATAGCCAAAAGCAAGTGGACATCCAATAATTGATCTCATTCCCAAACAAAAGGAAATGACATTCAGTTGTTTCCTCATTGATGGTGTAACAGCCTCTAATCCTTTTGAGCAGGGTAGATGTGACTAGATTTTACTATGTAAATGTAGTCATTTGTGCTTATCCATCCATTGATCATAGTGGATGTTTAATTCCTTAAAGCAGGTAATACCACATACTTACATAAACAATCAAAATTGATAATTAGAATACATCTGTAATATAAAATTGTTGTTTGTACCTAATTCATGTTATATGATTAAACTATTAGCCAAAGCCATTTCTATAATAATCTTAAGACAAAAGTGAAAAATAATTGTCAGTCCCATTTGATTGACATTTGCATGGTTCTCACCCAGAGTTTAACTGTCTGCAATTACTGATGACTCATACAGGAGACTAGGGGGTTGTAGAGCTACAATTTGAGAAGTAATTTATCCATCCATTATGTTTGTAGTTTAGTGATAAAAGACAAAAAAAATGTGTTGCATTTGCCTGGCTGTGAATAAGACTTAATTATTTATTAAACCAGACAATGACAGGTGCCTACCAAGCCCAAAAGTTCAGATTAGCTAAAACTCTGACATCTATTGCAATTATATTTGTTCAGTTTTCTTATCCGATTAGCCTAACATATTAGGTTGCTCACACCCAGTAAGCGAAGTAATTATAGATACGGACAATGCATGAAAGAGAGGACACCTTATTACTAGGCCTGGTCGCCTGTCTTAATGGAACAAATAATTCCATCAAAAGTGAAATGCATTAAAGGTCAAACCCAGTAGACAGAGAGATTATCATCATACAGCAGTGCTGTGTGTGTTTGTGTGTGAGGGAGAAACAGATTAAGAGATTATTCTGGACATCCAATTAGTGTTTGTCCAAGTAGTGAAATTTCTATTTTGACTGCAACACACTGGGTTAGTAAAGAAGGACTTTAAAATTGTCCACAACTTGCAAGAAACGTATTAAATAAAATAATTTTCAAGTAAGAGCGTTACATAGTGTAGGATAAATGTGTTGTACAGAGCGCTGATGCCTGTGTTATGATTCTCAAATCAAGTCTGTGAACTTTTAATTGAAATATTTCTTAATTGAAATATTTCATCCATGTTTTAATAATGCTAATAATGCTGAGGTTGAGTAAAGTAATGAAGTAGAATGTGACCTGACATACCTGATAATTAAAGTGATTCCCTTTTCATAAACAATAGTAATAAAAACACATGATGGTATATTCTCTAGTAAATAAATATAGGGTAATGCTTCTCGTATGAGAGGGAGGACAACATGACAACTACATTAGCCCTTAATGACATCTGATGTAAACAGATACAGAAATTTTATATAATTTGCATTTTAACATACATAAACTACATAAAAAAATTATTATGATGTCAGAAGTGATTTAAATGTTAAATGTAATTATTTATTTACATCAATCAGTCATGACCAATGCAGGTCAGCACACTCATGTTATATTAAATATTTGATATTTTTATTTCCACTTTTGGACTAATTTTGGTTTTGACAATGCCATACAAGTTGTTATGTATATTTTCGGGAAAGTGGGATTAATCTGAATATTTATACATTACATATTCTAAGATTTTTTTGGAATGAATAGATTACATTTTCTCAATAGATGTAAATACAGATATAGATACTTTAGTTTTTAAATTTTTTTTTTTTTTTTAGAAGGTTTGCCAAAGATTCACAGAGCATCTGGTTGGAAGAAGATCTGTGCATTATAACTGGAACACCATGGAACACCAAAGGCCTGCAAGCTTGAGGTTTTTCATTTCCCTTGGACACAAACCGATATTAAAATTGCAACACAAGGGAAGACTTGCTTGTTTAGAATTCATTCATTCATTCATTCATTCATTCATTCATTCATTCATTCTTTACTTTTAATAAGGCTATTAGTTTGTTTATATATATATATATATATATATATATATATATATATATATATATATATATATATATATATATATATATATACACACACAAATATACAATATTTAATTGTCTGTTTTTCTTATATTCCATCTCTACTATGTCATTTTTATGTATATCTGCTCTATCATATGTTGGACAATGTCAGTACTTTCTCCTGCACTTAAAGCTCATGTCGCCTAATCAAATTCCTTGTGTGTGTAAACATACTTAGCAATAAAGCTACTGTATTTCTAATTCTGATTCTTGGGTTTTTTCTGCAAAATGAATATTCCCATGATCCCATAACAGATGCAGGACTGACAGATTAAAAAAAGTGAGCTGGGAGAAAAGCAAGCAAAGCTAATTTACAACTGGAACTGGGAATGAAATGAATGCTTTGCTGTGAAGCAGACATTCCCCATCTGCCTCACCAGAGATGACCAGTCAGTCCATCTGCTCTGAAGCTGTTTTGCCGTATCTGTCCTGAAAACATCTCAATTCCAGAGCACTGCGAGACGTTTAATTTAGAATGTATGACAAATATATAGCAATTATAGCATATGGGTACTGCATGTCTTTTGGTCTGTACTTGTACTCTGCACAGTGACAAGTTGAATCTAAAGAAATTGCAATATGAATGGAAGATACTTTAGAAGTGAACACAAACAGATTATAAACAGAAACGGGAATTTTAATAAGGCTAAAATCTAGCTAAATTGTTTTTTTGTTTTTTTTTTACACATCGGTTAAATTACACTCCCCAAATCCTTGACTCCACCTCCTTTCCTGGGGTAGTGTATATTTCATCTGAAACCAAGTGTGTTCTAATCTTAGTCAAGGTTTTTTGCCATGCTGCTCTTCAGTGACAAATGTCTGCCGACTAGACATTCACCTCGTACCCCATTCCTGTATGACTCTGTAGGCTGGCCAATAAATTGCCTGAAAAAGCAGCCTTCAAAGCCTCCTCATCTCCGGGCAGCCGGAGCTGGTGGCAGCCGTGCACTGTGGATGATTCACATTGCTAGTTGTAATTACCAGGGTGACATTTCCTTTTAATTAGACTACCAAAGATTCCTTGCTAGATTCTTTTTTCTTTTTTCTTTTTTTTTGAAGCAAAGGTCATCTCTGGCAGAAGTCAAAATCTTGCCTCGCTTCAATTTGTGATGGAGAGGCTTAGGGATAATTGATCTGACCGTGTGTACTGCTTGGGTTTAGTCCAGCTGCATCACAGGCATAGCTAATTCCATAAAATTATTTACAAGATACTTTATGTCTTGATTAATCTAGGGCAAGAGAGCGAGTAAGGTGCCTCTTGTATTTTTGTACACTGTAAACATAGTTTTAATTAAAACTTCAGCAGCTATGACAGGGACAAACCAGACAATACTGCAGGTTACATTTTAGTTCAGTTTATTATTTCTACAGTATAGTGCCTTTAATTATCAACATCACAGACCAACTTTGAAGGAAGGGTAAGACTTGGACATATGCTGTTTTTGGAATATGTGGCATTTAGGATGTGTGTATTCGAGAGCAAATTTATATGTGACAGCTCTGTGTTTGCCTGATCAGGACAATACCATCTTTGCAGCATTGTTATAAAAGTCCACTCTGACCCAGTCTAAAAGGCACAGGCCAGACAGAATGCATGCTCATAACACAGCAGGTTCCTTCTCTAAAAATGCTCATTTGTTCTTACATCCACAGGAAAAGCTGGCTGGTTGCTATGGAGAAATGATGCATGTTAGTGATGACCAGAGTTGTCTGTGCCATGGATTGCAGGTCAGTGAGACACACCTCATTCAAAAAAGCACATGAACCATCCTGCTCAGAAATCAGCCAACAAATGTCTGGTATGAACAACATCCTCCAGCTGAGACTACAAATTATAATACTTTAGTACTATTACCACAAAATATAATGTTTTTACATTGTTTTTTTTTTTTTTTATTATATTTGAAATTACAGCATTTATATCTACTTTTCTTCCCTATGTGGTTGTGCTTGGAGGCTTGACCTGCTCAATGTGTGGCAGTGGTCAGCTGAATATTACCCCTGGGGCTTTTCATGAATCGGCTCTTTTGCCCAGAATTTTTGTTTGCACTCATAATTAACTAATCAGGGTAGCAGTGGTGTGAACCAGCCTCGAGGTGTTGCCTAGCAACCTTGCTGCTGTGATCTGGAATGGCACTTGAGGTGTAAGAGTCACTGCAGGACCTTTACTGTTATGTGTATTTTCACTGTGCTTTGGCCAGACTGATTCTTTTCACACTTTCAGTTGATGCAGACTGAAGCAAGCTGTATTACAAGAGCACCTGGGTTTTCTATATAACATTAGTTTGTAGATTAGGTTGCCCGCGCTCACCATTTAAAACCAATTTCCCCTATTTTAATATACAGCTGGACTTTCAAAGTACAGGTTGGAAATTTGTAAAAATTTGCTCCAAGCAAACAACAAGTTTGCATTCTAATAATCAGAATAATCCTGTATTCTGTAACCTGGAATGCAGCCACAAAGAAATCTCAAACAGCTGAATTTAATCCAATAAATGTATATATTTTTTCCCTTATTTACAATGGAAGATGCCACTGGATGTAAGAAGGAAAGACATTAAAGATTAACTTTCCTTCTTACATCCAGTGGCATCTTCTATCTTCCACTTTTTCACACCACTGTGTGTGTGTATATATACAGTGGGTACGGAAAGTATTCAGACCCCCTTAAATTTTTCACTCTTTTTTATTTTGCAGCCATTTTCTAAAATCATTTAAGTTCATTTCTTTTCCTCATTAATGTACACATAGCACCCTATATTGACAGAAAAACACAGAATTGTTGACACTGTTGCAGATTTATTAAAAAAGAAAAACTGAAATATCACATGGTCCTAAGTATTCAGACCATTTGCTCAGTATTTAGTAGAAGCCCCCTTTTGATCTAATACAGCCAGGAGTCTTTTTGGGAAAGATGCAACAAGTCTTTCACACCTGGATTCAGGGATCCTCTGCCATTCCTCCTTGCAGATCCTCTCCAGTTCTGTCAGGTTGGATGGTAAATGTTGGTGGACAGCTATTTTTAGGTCTCTCCAGAGATGCTCAATTGGGTTTAAGTCATTGCTCTGGCTGGGCCATTCAAGAACAGTCACGGAGTTGTTGTGAAGCCACTCCTTCGTTATTTTAGCTGTGTGCTTAGGGTCATTGTCTTGTTGGAAGGTAAACCTTCAGCCCAGTCTGAGGTCCAAAGCACTCTGGAGAAGGTTTTCGTCCAGGATATCCCTGTGCTTGGCCGCATTCATCTTTCCCTTGATTGCAACCAGTCGTCCTGTCCCTGCAGCTGAAAAACACCCCCATAGCATGATGCTGCCACCACCATGCTTCATTGTTGAGACTGTACTGGACAGGTGATGAGCAGTGCCTGGTTTTCTCCACACATACCGCTTAGAATTAAGGCCAAAAAGTTCTATCTTGGTCTCATCAGACCAGAGAATCTTATTTCTCACCATCTTGGAGAACTCCATGCGGCTTTTCATGTGTCCTACACTGAGGAGAGGCTTCCGTCGGGCCACTCAGCTATAAAGCCCCACTGGTGAAGGGCTGCAGTGATGGTTGACTTTCTACAACTTTCTCCCATCTCCAGACTGCATCTCTGGAGCTCAGCCACAGTGATCTTTGGGTTCTTCTTTACCTCTCTCACCAAGGCTCTTCTCCCCCGATAGCTCAGTTTGGCCGGTCGGCCAGCTCTAGGAATGGTTCTGGTCGTCCCAAACGTCTTCCATTTGAGGATTATGGAGGCCACTGTGCTCTTAGGAACCTTAAGTGCAGCAAAAAATTTTTTAGAACCTTGGCCAGATCTGTGCCTTGCCACAATTCTGTCTCTGAGCTCTTCAGGCAGTTCCTTTGACCTTAATGATTCTCATTTGCTCTGACATGCATTGTGATCTGTAAGGTCTTATATAAACAGGTGTGTGGCTTTCCTAATCAAGTCCAATCAGTATAATCAAAGATTTCTGGACTCAAATGAAGGTGTAGAACCATCTCAAGGATGATCAGAAGAAATGGAGAGAACCTGAGTTAAATATATGAGTGTCACAGCAAAGGATCTGAATACTTAGGACCATGTGATATTTCAGTTTTTCTTTTTTAATAAATCTGCAACAATGTCAACAATTCTGTGTTTTTCTGTCAGTATGGGGAGCTGTGTGTACATTCATGAGGAAGAAGAATGAACTTAAATGATTTTAGCAAATGGCTGCAATATAACAAAGAGTGAAAAATGTAAGGGGGTCTGAATACTTTCCGTACCCACTGTATATATATACAGTGAGGAAAATAAGTATTTGAACACCCTGCTATTTTGCTTTTTCCCCCACTTAGAAATCATGGGGGGGTCTGAAATTGTCATCGTAGGTGCATGTTCACTGTGAGAGACATAATCTAAAAAATAAAAATCCAGAAATCACAATATATGATTTTTAAACTATTTATTTGTATGATACAGCTGCAAATAAGTATTTGAACACCTGTCTATCAGCTAGAATTCTGACCCTCAAAGACCTGTTAGTCGCCTTTAAAATGTCCACCTCCACTACATTTATTATCCTAAATTAGATGCACCTGTTTGAGGTCGTTTGCTGCATAAAGACACCTGTCCACCCCATACAATCAGTAAGAATCCAACTACTAACATGGCCAAGACCAAAGAGCTGTCCAAAGACACTAGAGACAAAATTGTACACCTCCACAAGGCTGGAAAGGGCTACGGGGAAATTGCCAAGCAGCTTGGTGAAAAAAGGTCCACTGTTGGAGCAATCATCAGAAAATGAAAGAAGCTAAACATGACTGTCAATCTCCCTCGGACTGGGGCTCCATGCAAGATCTCACTTCGTGGGCTCTCAATGATCCTAAGGAAGGTGAGAAATCAGCCCAGAACTACACAGGAGGAGCTGGTCAATGACCTGAAAAGAGCTGGGACCACCGTATCCAAGGTTACTGTTGGTAATACACCAAGACGTCATGGTTTTAAATCATGCATGGCACGGAAGGTTCCCCTGCTTAAACCAGCACATGTCCAGGCACGTCTTAAGTTTGCCAATGACCATTTGGATGATCCAGAGGAGTCATGAGAAAAAGTCATGTGGTTAGATTAGACCATAATAGAACTTTTGGTTTATAATTCCACTAAACGTGTTTGGAGGAAGAAGAATGATGAGTACCATCCCAAGAACACCATCCCTACTGTGAAGCATGGGGGTGGTAGCATCATGCTTTGGGGGTGTTTTTCTGCACATGGGACAGGGCGACTGCACTGTATTAAGGAGAGGATGACCGGGGCCACGTATTGCGAGATTTTGGGGAACAACCTCCTTCCCTCAGTTAGAGCATTGAAGATGGGTCGAGGCTGGGTCTTCCAACATGACAATGACCCGAAGCACACAGCCAGGATAACCAAGGAGTGGCTGTGTAAGAAGCATATCAAGGTTCTGGTGTGGCCTAGCCAGTCTCCAGACCTAACCCCAATAGAGAATCTTTGGAGGGAGCTCAAACTCCGTGTTTCTCAGCGACAGGCCAGAAACCTGACTGATCTAGAGAAGATCTGTGTGGAGGAGTGGGCCAAAATCCCTCCTGCAGTGTGTGCAAACCTGGTGAAAAACTACAGGAAACGTTTGACCTCTGTAATTGCAAACAAAGGCTACTGTACCAAATATTAACATTGACTTTCTCAGGTGTTCAAATACTTATTTGCAGCTGTATCATACAAATAAATAGTTAAAAAAATCATACATTGTGATTTCTGTTTTTTTTTTTTTTTAGATTATGTCTCTCACAGTGGACATGCACCTACGATGACAATTTCAGACCCCTCCATGATTTCTAAGTGGGAGAACTTGCAAAATAGCAGGGTGTTCAAATACTTATTTTCCTCACTGTATATATACACACACACACATACATACATACATACATACATACACACACACACACGCACACACACACACACACATATATACATACACACACACACACACAGTGGTGTGAATTTTCTTTTTGCATGTTTATCACACTTTAATGTCACGCAATATGCAGTTTTTAAATAAAGGTTTTTATTATTGAGGTAAAACAAAATCCAAAACTACATGGCCCTGTGTAAATAGTGTTTGCCCAACTGTTAAAACTGTGGTTTATCACACCTGAGTTAAATTTCTCTAGCCACATCCAGGCCTGATTACTGCCACACCTGTTCACAGTCAAGACATCTCTTAAATAGGACCTGCCTTGTTTCTGAAGAAATTCAGAAACAAATCTATCAGTGTGGAAAAGGTTATAATGCCATTTATAAAGCTTTGGGACTCCAGTGAACCACAGTGAGAGCCATTATTTACAAATGGCAAAAAGATGGAACAGTGGAGAACCTTTCCAGGAGTGGCCTGCCGACTAAAATTACCCCAAGAGCACAGTGACGACTCATTCAACAGGGTCACAAAGACCCC
Organism: Silurus aristotelis; assembly: GCF_946808225.1. Classification (NCBI taxonomy): domain Eukaryota; kingdom Metazoa; phylum Chordata; class Actinopteri; order Siluriformes; family Siluridae; genus Silurus; species Silurus aristotelis. Next base: position 9,830,324 of record NC_139597.1, on the reverse strand, counting down.
ACAACAACATCCAAAAAAACTGCAGGCCTCACTTGCCTCAGTTAAGGTCAGTGTTCATGACTCCACCATAAGAAAAAGACTGGGTAAAAATGGTCTGCATGGCAGAGTTCCAAGACGAAAACCGCTGCTGAGCAAAAAGAACAGAAAGGCTCGTCTAAGTTTTGCCAGAAAACATCTTTATGATCCCCAAGACCTTTGGGAAAATACTCTGTGGACTGGCGAGACAAATCTTTAACTTTTTGAAAGCTGTGTGTCCCATTACGTCTGGAGTAAAAGTAACACTGCATTTTAGAAAAAGAACATCATACCAACAGTAAAACATGGTGGTGGTGTGTGATGGTCTGGAGCTGTTTTGCTGCTTCAGGACCTGGAAGACTTGCTGTGATAAATGGAACCATGAATTCTGCTGTTTACCAAAAAATCCTGAAGGAGAATGTCCAGCCATCTGTTCGTTATTTCATGCTGAAGCGAACTTGGGTTCTGCAGCAGGACAATGATCTAAAACACACCAGCAAGTCCACCTCTGAATGACTGAAGAAAAACAAAATGAAGACTTTGGAGTGGCCTAGTCAAAGTCCTGACCTGAATCCTATTGAGATGCTGTGGCATGACCTTAAAAAGGCGGTTCCTGCTCGAAATCCCTCCAATGTGGCTGAATTACAACAATTCTGCATAGATGAGTGTACCAAAATTCCTCCACAGCGCTGAAACAGACTCATTGCAAGTTATCGCAAATGCTTGATTGCAGTTGTTGCTGCTAAGTGTGCCCTAACCAGTTATGTTTTAGGGGCAAACACATTTTCACACAGGGCCAGGAAGTTTTGGATTTAGTTTTTCCTCAATAATAAAAACCTTCATTTAAAAACTGCATGTTGTGTTCACTTGTGTTATCTTTGTCTAATATTTAAATTAGTTTAATGATCTGAAACATTAAAGTGTGATAAACATCAGGAATCAGGAAGAGACATTCTCGCCTCTATCTATCTATCTATCTATCTATCTATCTATCTATCTATCTATCTATCTATCTATCTATCTATCTATCTATCTATCTATCTATCTATCTATCTATCTATCTATCTATCTATCTATCTATCTATCTAATATATATATAGATATATAGATATATAGATATATAGATATATAATCTATATATACTTCAACTTAACTTGAATCCAGTTCTGAAAAATGGAGGACATTATCATTACCTCTTTACAACCATTAGACTATCCACTTAACTGAATCTGAAAAACTCTTTATATACTATATACCTGGTTTTCAGGCCAAAGTAAATTCCCACATGAATTACAACAATGCAGAACCTTTAATACAATCCTTAATGATCCCTGAATCTGGTTATGATGAATAGTAACAACAAGGTTAACAATCCATTTTAACACCACAGCACGCAAAAAGGCCTAAATCCTTAAAAATTAAATTTAATGGAATAATACATTTTATTGTTACTCAGACATTGTTTTAGGTTTATACATGTGATCAAAACAACCGAGCATGAAAACTAAAAAGCCATTCTGGAATTAAACAGCGAGCATTTCATTATGGTTCACCTGCTTGTGTATCTAAGTGGATCATAATGAAAAGGAAATGTCCTAGAGATGAAGTGATAATTAAACAGAGAATGTAATGAATTTGGGCAAAATGAAGCCTTCTTTTTACAGAGGATTTTAGCTGTAATAAAGCAAGTAGACCAATATTTCAAGAAAATGTGAATGATTCCTGGCATGTTTACATCCAAGATAACAAATACGAAACAGATTTTCCTCATTTTTGCCGGAAAGCTCTGTTAGAAAATCATATTGCATGTTTATTTTTCATGTTCAACATCAAAAGAATGACTGATCGCTCTGGCATGGTAGTTGAAATGCATGTAGTTTTCACCACCATGAAAGTTTTCACACGTAAGATGCTTGATATGCAGAGCAATGCCTGATGCTGTGATTTCATAGTTGGATCTTCTATTTGCAATCTTTAAAAAGAATAAGAACAACTACTGAACATTCTTTTCTTAGCTACATGAACAAGGCATTAAATTATTATAAAAAATAACCACTTTGAAAATGCTTTGCCAGTAATCATGGAACAAATCATCCTCCCACATGTTGGCTATATGAAGTCTAAAGATTTCTTAGGAACCATGATGGGAAACCACGGCATAGTCTCATATGACTCAAATTACACTTTAGCTCAAAGGAGAAAAATAGAGATATAGAGTATGTAATTGCCTGCTGAGACCTGCCAACTCCTCTCGTGCCAATTATTCTTTTAAAGGTAATATTTTTTACAGGACTATTTGTGTTGCAGCCAATTTTGCAGTGTTGTTGACATTTAAAGAACACACCACAATATATTATAATACAGTCCACTTTCAAAGTATTAGAGCCACAAGGCCATTTTTTTCTGCAATATACTGTATACAAAAGACATTTTGCATTGAGAACAAAAGATGAATATGAGACAATAGATGAATATATGAATTGAGTAAATCAATTTTAGCTGCCATTTTAGCTGCCATTTTAGCTGCCATTTCCTGATATTTGCAACTAGATGTGTTAAACATCATGGCATCTGATGTTTGAACCTTATACATTTTTTAAGTACCGTAATTTCCAGATCACGGGGGCAGCAGTCTAAGCAGGCCCCCGCCTTCGACTGCTGCCCAATCCTCTCAGCACCGGTCCCTTACGGTCCCTCCTGCAGGTGGTGAGCCCACGGGAAGGTGGCCCCACGTCACTCCGACGTCACAGACCTTGATATTTCCCTCGTAAGGGACCCCAGGAGCATAAAGGGTTAAGGGCCTTGCTCAAGGGCCCAAGAGTGGCAGCTTGGCGATACCGGGGCTTGAACCCCAGACCCGGATACGGATACGGATAAGCGGGAGAAAATGAATGAATGAATGAATGAACGTAATTTCCGGGCTATTAAGCGCACCCATATATAAGCTGCACCCACTGAATTTGACAAAGATTTTTATTTTGAACATAAGTAAGCAGCACCTGTCTATAAGCCGCAGGTGTCTACACTGAAACTAATAAACTTTACACAGGCTTTAACGAAAGACAGTTACACGGCTTGTATCTAAACAGTAGCCTATATAGAAAGTCATTGTTCACTGTCTTCCTCCTTCCTTTCACAACAATTTCTCTCGGGAGTTTCTCTTTTGGCATCGTCGTGCTTTAAAAATCACCATCGGCGAAGCTTTTCTCCCGATGCCGTGCAGCTCAGAACACAGGTGAAGTGTTTTTTCATGCCCGGTTGTTTTCAGCGTGACGAATGATTCACATTTCCTGTTGACAGTCCGAGTGAGCGGCAGGTCAAACGTCAGAGGAACCTCATCCATATTTATGATGTGGTGCGGCCCGATTCAGTGGGAGCGCATCTGATTTAATATAAAGAGTTTCATTGGTTCAACTAAACCCATTCGGCAATTTCATTGGTCTAATGTTATGGGTCTCAGGTTTTTGGCTTGAAGTTGAAGATTGAAGCTTGTGAAACCGGGAAAAAGCCAGGAAAAATCCATAAATTAGCCGCTTCGTTGTTTAAGCCGCGGGGTTCAAAGCGCAAGAAAAAAGTAGCGGTTTATAGTCCGGAAAATACGGTAATCAAAAATACTGGAACATGTAAATAATGATGTGTTTCTTGTTGTCCTATTAGTTTGCACTGTTAGACTGATTGTTAAAAAAATTTACTGCACTAAATGGCTACTCTTGGCTTATGGTCTGGATTTTATCTGTTAATAGTTAATTTGTTAAAAAGAATAATCCCAAATGATAACCAAAGAGTTGTCTATGCGAGAAAAGAGGTTAAAGAGGTTGGTTAAGCGAAACAATTGCACTTATAAAGAAAAAAAACAAACAACACTTAGTGATCATTGACGGCCTGTGAGGGTATCACAAACCACAGTTTGAAGATGTTCTTAAGAGAAGAAATATAAAGGCTATTTCATAAACTGCAAACCATTCATTAGAAGTAAGAGCAAATAGGTTATTTACAAAGAAATATAAAGACAAGCCACAGAGGTTTTGGAACAAAGACTAACCTCTGCTAAAGTGGTACAAAGGTCAGTGTTTAAAGAAACAAAGGATCTTATCATGATCCAAAACATATAAGCAAATTGGTCAAGCATGTGGACAGTGGAGGTAGTGTCATGCTTCTGAAAGCTGCTCAGCAAAATGAACTCAGCAAAAAAGAAAAAGTCTACAAAAAAGTTTTTCTTTTCTTTTCTTAATACAGAAATATATCCAGGCTAAGTGGAAGGAGCTTCATCGTCATCAAGACAATGATGATTAGGGGTAGAAGTAAGCAGGTTTTAGACTTGCCAAGTCCATCATCAGACCCTAACGCAACTGAGAAGAAACCCACAAATCAAGCATGAACTGAAAATCATTATAAAAGAAGAAAGCAATAGTTTGGTGATCAGTGGGTTTTGCAGCTTGATGCAACTACTGCAAACAGGATATATGCAACCAAATAGTGTTTTCTTGTATCTACTGCAATAGTTTTGCTCACCTAAAAATTGGGTGTTCTACCAAAGGTACCAAATTCTTTCTAAACCACATTTAGATGAATATATCAGGAAACAAAAGCTAAAATTTGGATCTATCATCTCATATTCATCTTTTGATCTCAAACCAAAATGTCTTTAGTGTATTAAAATAATAGGCCTTGCAGTTCTAATACTTTCAGGGAGACAGTGTGTTCACTGATTGCTTTAATTATGTTGTTTAATATACAGAGCACAAACAACATCTATCAATGGAACAATCAAGGCCAATCATTCCCATTTTACACTTACATAGAAGAATAACACTCGAGTAGGCACAAAGCCTTATAGAACAAAAGTCATTTTTACAGCAGGGTAATGCTCACTGATGCACACGTTAGCGTGAGATGAATCTGGTCACAGTTCATTTGCGCGTTCAGGCCATGTAGTCCCCTCTGTCTGTCTTTACTTCTGTCTCCCCATCTGACACGTGTCGTATCGGTGCATCTTTTTTCTGTGTCCATAGCAACTGAGTTCATCTTCCGATTTGCTACAGAGCTGACGGCAAATCGGCATTAACACAATGTGCCACACACACTCAAGGTTTGCTTAAAGCAATTTCAGAGATTGGGTAACCGCTAAATCCTCAAACAATTGTACATGATTATCACAATATGTCTGGTAGTTTGTTTTTAAAGTGTGTTTAAAGTACCGACCATGTGGAATAACACCTCGGACAAAATGTATTTTTTAAATATAATTCAGCTGTAAATTTCTTGAATGATCGAAAAATATTAGGCAGTCCAAAAAAACCTTTAAAGAATCAGTTTAAATGGCCGAAAATAACTACTTCTTACATTAATTCTAATTATCACCTGCCATGAACAGAAGCTATGAAGACTAAATATTAGACTTAATCTTACATAGAGTGAGTTTCACCAGATGATATTACGCAGCTACAATATATGATTTTTTTTTTTTTTAATCATACTGGTCTTCATCCATAGCTGAATTATACACTCATGGTTTAAACGATATGGCAATATTTATGCAGTGACTGGTAATTATATTCAGAGTTGGGTAAGCAGGTACAGTGTACTTAAGTTGATTTACAGGGTGCACCATTAAAAAATCATCTGCATGTGTTTAAGCCCTCCTGGGGTTGCCAGATGTTTCTTGAGTAGAAATATTCAAGTTTGTTTTTCAATACTGTATATGTCAAGCACCGTGCCTTTAAACACAAACACTTGCCTTATTGCTTCAAAATACTTAATTGAAGTAGCAGATCATGTTCCTGTTAAATGTAAAACAAAGGTAGCTCAGTGGATAAGGCCCTTGGCTACCCTCAGAAGGTCATGAGCTCAAGTCCCAAACCCTTCCAAGCGGCTGCTGGTAGGTACTTGAGCAAGGTCCTTAATCCTCTCCCCCTCCAGGGTTTTTCCATCATGTGTTCTGACCCCAACTTTCTAACAAGCGAGCATATGCAAAAAAAAAAAAAAAAAAAAAATTTAAAGATATTCTCCTACAATAAAAACAAGGAAGAAAAAAACATCACACATTACTAATTTATCGATATATGAATAAGACAGTGGTAATATTCACTATATTCATTTTCCTAAGAGTAATTTTACAATAAACCACTGCAAATTTGGTTTCATTTTTACTATCCAACATTATGATTTTTTTTTATTTATTATGATTTTATTTATTTTATAGCTTATAAAATAACACTTTTTCTGTGTAAATGCTATTATTAGTATTATGTGATGAATATTGATAAATTAAAAAAATGTTTATCATTTAAAAACTATTAAAAAAAACACTAAAATGAGCTCATCTGCTCAGGTTTCAGCTTTCTGTAGATGTTCATAAATTTATTTATATAATATTCCTTGAGATAAGCAATGGTTCTGATTAACTTTGAAGAGGTGATATAATTCATATATTGCATTTTTTATGTATTTTTATATAAATATTTTATTTAAAAAGGTAGTGTAAATTTAATTGTTATATATTGTGATTATTTCACAGTGTCAGACAGAGGTGACGAGTTGCAAGAAAAGAGCTGGAACTTAGTTACAATATTTCCCCCTAAGGGTCCTGTTCTTACACCGTACTGACTGTGGTAAGTCTTGTACTTGATTGGACTTAATCTTGCACTGGCAAATAGTCACCATAAATACAAATGTTTGGCCCACAGTAGGCGTACAAAATATCTGAAATCCTATTTGATGGCAGTATTAAATATACAATGTTAATAGGATTTTAAATAAATAAGATTATGGATGTCCGGTTCCCTGGTGGTCTAGTGGTTAGGATGCGGCGCTCTCACCGCTGCGGCCTGGGTTCGATCCCCAGTCAGGGAACCGACCCCAGCCATCAGGGTTGCACAAGCCTTAGTGCTGGTCCCAAGCCCGGATAAATGGGGAGGGTTGCGTTAGGAAGGGCATCCATCTTAAAAACATGCGGATGGTCCGCTGTGGCGACCGCTAATAGGAGAAGGAGAAAGAAAGTTTTTATGGATGTCCGCATTTCTACTTGCGTTTCCATAATAGTTTTTATACCTCCAGAAACATCAAGCATTTTGCCATTTTGATACCAAATAATCCAAATTGTTGGTCTTTAGTTCATTGTGGAAAAACCGGACTTACCTCATTATAATAAAGAGCATAGTAAAGCTGTCTCTTTGCTATTAACATCTGCTATATACTAACATTGTATCAAGTGATATTTTTAGGCAGCCAGATAATTACTGCAGGTGGATATGATCAAAATCTTCAGCAATATCAATGAGATGACAAGAACCATTGTCACTTTCGATAAAGCTTGATAAATTACATGTACAGTCTAATGAATTACATTTGCTATTAATAGACATGTAGTGGGTGATTTACAAAGAATAACTAATGTCACATAGAAACTAGGTGAAGAAAACAACATTAGCATGTTTTTTTGGAGGCAAGTGCAATGTGAAATTTTGTAATTGAATGTCAAGATCAATACTGATTTAAGGCAGTGTGATGTGTTTGAAAGTAATAGGCAGATGTAGGTGTGTATTTTGTTGATAAGTTCAATGTTAAGAAATCATGTAGAAAAAATGTCTCTCTTTGCTATTAGCAGCAAGAGTGTGAAAGTTGTGAAGAGTGTTAGTGAAAACCTTTCGTGGAAAAAACTTTACTGTGTTCATAATACAACATTTCTTTTTTCCATTTTGAGATGCTGAGACGATTCCAAAAAACTTCAAATAGTAGTTATTTAAAAATGCTGTAATTAGGCGTACACTAGTTTAAAAAATCTTATATGGACAAAGTTTTGTGGACATGTGACCATAAGTTTCGTATGTGCCTTTTTAAACATCCAAATTAAACAATCCTACATTCCCTTTTAGGTTTATAATAACCTTCACTCTTCTGGGAACATGTTACACTAGATTTTATTGTGGTTGTGGAGCTTTGCTCTTATTCAGCCACAGGGGTGATAGTAAAGTCAGGTACTGATGAAGGGTGAGGAGGCCTGTGGTGGAGTCAGTGTTCCAATTCAATCAAATCTTGTTCATTAGGCTTAAGATCAACCCTCTATAGCAGAACTTTCCAAAATCTTTCATTCCAACCCAGCTGGCTTTGTGCACAGGGGTCATGCTGGAACAGGGTCTCATAGTTCAAGTGAGGGAAAAACTTTATTCTGTCACACTTTGTGACAATGTCTATTCTTAAATGTGGCATATAAATAAAATGTATTTAGTTGAAGTATATTGAATCCTCCATAGATCCTGACATTAAATGAGCTGGCATTATTTTGCAAGAGTCATCAAATTCACACACACGCGCACACACACGCAAGAGTCATCAAATTCACACACACGCGCACACACGCGCACACACGCGCACACACGCACACACGCACACACGCACACACACACACACACACACACACAGAGTAAATTATCCACTAGAACACTAAGATAATTAACCTCATTGTCAATGCTAAATATAGTGTTTATTTGAATCTTGCTTTAATGGCATGTGATCAATTTTTCAATTGCATTTGCTTTATGTTTATAAGTAATAGAGCACTACAGAAGAATATCCTGGCATCCGGGAGGAATGTTGGGAGGTTATTTTATTAAATTGGGTACCACCCAGAAAATCAAATAAGATACCTTCTTATCACAAATCTTAATACTGTTAACTTTTATGTGTCTACATAAAATCTACATCTACTGATGTGTTGTCTGAGCTTAAGTGACTGATTGAAGTCAAGGAACTCTGAATACAGCCCACTGAGATCACTCTTCCTAATCATCTGCTTTGTCTTCTGGGCTGAATAAAGTAAACCACCACTGAGTGAAGCTTGCACTGATTCTTCAGGAACACTTTCCTAAGTCTTTCTGAAGATGTCACTCTGGTAATTACACAAAGGCACGGTGGAGTGTTGTGGCCCATGATAATTACATCAGAGATATGTTTTGTTATGCACCAAATGCTGCTAAGTTTTTGGGAGACAGTACTTTAATTAATGCACACTCAGGGGGCTATCAAAGCGGCCCGAGTGGCCAGAGTGATTGACAGATAAATTAATATTGTCAGGCTCAGAGACACATGACAGACTCTCCTTTAAGTCATTGTTAAGAGGCTCAAGGGCGATGCAGTTAGCATGCTTGGCAATGGTTTTGCAACAAAGGAGAGTCGTAGCCTTTCATCACTTCAACTTCTGTATCATTAACTCTCTGGGGAAGCACACACTCGAAGTAAACACAAAGATTATGTGGGGTAAAATTTTAAATCTAGACTAGATGAAATGAAATAACCCACTGCAATAGATGATCAATAGAGAAAATAATAATAATAATAACTGGGACACACATATTTACAACTGCGAGTAATTTAGCACAGCTATTACACCTACTAGCATGTTTTTTTGGACAGTAGGAGGAAACCAGAGATTATAGAAGAAACCTACAAACATGGAAAAAGCACAGGCAAGTTTAAGGATAAAGGATAAAACCAGGTCCCTAGAGCATTATTGTGTCAATGCTACCTCATGCATATATCACACTACATAATAATAAATAATATTACCACTACTACTGCTACTACTAACAATAATAATACATAAACCATTCCATTTAAACAATGTTTTAAAAGAATCCAGTAGAGAGAAAATGATGCACTGAGCACATCCACGTGAGATGTGCCATGTTGATACCAATGACTTCCAACATTGCTCTGGAGCAATAGAACAAACACCAGGTATGCTAATCAGAACACTAGCTCTTTTCCACTTCATCTCTGTCCTCATTTACTCCACGGCTTCTTTGATATTCTCTCATTTCTTCTTCTTTGGGGCATGGCACTGGTTTTTCTACCATTTCTCTTTCACCTCTAAGAGGGACCTTGCTCCTGGATGCTTTTTCTTGGGATTTTAATTTTCTGGTTTATTCCCTTAGACATTGTGGCTTTTGAAACTAGATGAATTAATGAAGTTATGAAAGCTATATTCATTGTTCTGGTGTTAATATATGTGTCTATCTAGTAAATGTTTATAATTTGCTTCTAGTTTATTAATAGTTGTATTTATTGTCTAGTTTATAGTATAGTTTGAATTTAATATAATTTATATTTGTATTATACCCTTATTATTTCTTTATTAGGATTGGGAACACGCAACAAATTTTTAAGGGTTTTTGCTTATAAATCTACACTAATATGGTGTTGTGAGTTAAGGTGAATACACTTTGTTTAATAACCTGTTGTAATGATGAAGAGAATTGAATAAAATGAGTCAAATTGGGAGAAACTTTTGGGTAATGGGTTATAATGCGCTTGCTGTGAGGAAATAATTTAATTTGGCGAGTTGTGATTCTTTCATTGTTTTTAGAACTGGGTTATGGTTTAGATGAAACAAGCTGGCACCCTGGAAGAAATATTTACGATGAGTCATGTACTACTGCCAATATTAAAATAAAAGGAAATGACTTTGTAATGTGCAGTAAATAAAAACAGGACTTAGGTGCTTAGTGCAATATTTATTGTGGGCAATCCAGGAATAATAATCAAAAGGGTTAAGAGCCATCATTGAGACACAGGCTGATTGGGAGATCATGGTTAAATCCATAATTATAAGCAAGTGGAACAGACAAAGATAAAACCAGGGAAGACACTAAAACAGATCTTGGAAAAACAGACTTGGAAAACTGTCACCTTTGCTTTGCTCCTTAGGAATAAATGCTTCAATTTAATATTTATATTGATATTTAAACTTTTGGAGACTTTCAAGGTCTGGTATATAGAGTTATAACATCTGACTTAAGCCTGTGCTCTTGCGTGTCAGGTGGTGATCCGTGTTCAATACCTCTGTGCATAAATAAATGGTAAACAATTCCCTTAAGCCAAACTTTATCAAAGCCTTTTCTGTATGTATCCAATGACAGGATGTATTTACTGCCTGTTTCTCTCTGAGGATCCTATCAATCCTAATTGCTAGTTTATATTTCATGTCTCATTCTGATCAATTTCCTCTTTGATGTCTTTATACATGACAATTTGCACATTGTTGTGGTGTAAATCATCTTAATTACACATATGTGTTGAGGAGAGCAATAAAATAAAAGAAAAGCTTTTGTCATTTATCCTACCTCTCTGATTTATTGTGTGTCAGGTGTAACGATGTTAAGTAATGGTTTAATGACAGGCACACTCCCTGTTCTGTTCTCCATGATGGATAAGTAGACAATAGCCTGTACAAAATTGTTTTAACATGCAAATCTCCTGTAGTTATATATTGATAAAATAATTGATATTTGGGTGTGTTACAATGGATTTTTTTTTTTTTTACACGTTTACAGACTTTACACTGCCTCTTGGCAGGTGACAGAGAGTCCCATGCTGAGTGACCCGTCTGTCCTCTATCTTGTCTGGCCATAATCATCGCTAAATTTCTCTTCCAGAGATTAAGCACTTCATCCCTTCATGTCAAAAGAGCGCATTAAATTCCACAAAATTTTTTATAAATAAAGAATATGACCGGTGACGACATCTCTCTATATAAAAAGTTAGTTTTATGACTAGGGTGTGGAGTACATTTCCTATCATCATATAATCACTGGACTACAACCATTCATTTTATAGCAGGTAAGGGAAATATTACCTGTGTGTGTGTGTGTGTGTGTGTGTGTGTGTGTGTGTGTGTGAGAGAGAGAAAGAGAAAGAGAAATTGGATTTTTTCCTGGAAAATGGGACTTATCAGTTCCAAATAACTTTGCACATGACATATTTGCAATTTCCTTTCACAATGATGAGTACCATGCCAATGAGCTAAGTGCATTCACAGATTATTTTAAACAAGGTGAAACTGACCAGTGGAATTTCACGACTTATTTGCGATTCACAGCTAATTTGTATTTATTCCAAAGTATTTCAGGTGGGAATTAACGGATTACAAATACTTTGTTAGTGAAGTTACTGTAAGTAGATTTTTATGGTATCAGTACTTTACTTCACTATTAACTTTTTACTTTCACCTATTTAATTGTTACACAAATATCTGTATTTTCTACTTCTTACATTTTCAAAGCAGACTCGTTACTTTAGTTTTAATCTATTTGGTGACATGATCAATATTATATCATTTCCAGGCTCTCTCACACCACAGACGTTGACTAGTTTAAGAAGGTAACAATAAGCAGGGAAGAAGGCAGTAGGAAGTATGGGGTTAACGTGGATGAGACAGAGGGAGTCAGTAATTAAACATATGTGAAAACAAAAACATTCTTGATCACCTGATCATCATCATCATCATCTTTTCTGCTTGTGTTCTATATAGTGGATATTTAGCCTGTATACATTTATTAGGAAACAAAATGAAGAAGAAAAAAAAAGACAATTCTTTTGTATTAATATATTTAGATGATGTGAGGTCCAGTTTCCAGTGTGACACTAAAACAGGTAGTAGTATTGGCTACTTTTTTACTTAAGTACATGTCAGAGCCCAAACTTCTTTACATTAACTTGAGTAAAAAAGGATAGTACTTTAACTTTTACCATAGTCTTTTACAACATGAGTTTATGAACTTCTACTTGAGTGAAAGATGTGTATACTTTTGCTATCTCTGATCCACACAATGGTTATGTTTTGGCAAAATGGGGACCTTGTCCACTTCCTGTTTGGTTGAGGTGGACAAATAGCTTGTGACTGTGAATTTGCTCTGGATGTGCCTTTCTACACTGCCCTCAGTGGTGCCACTAACAGTGCTAATTGGATCACACACACACACACACACACACACACACACACACACACACACACACACACACACACACACACACACACACACACACACACACACACACACACACACACACACACAATTAAGGCTTTTTTTCTTATCACATCTACAATCCTCATTGAGGCAGAACCCTCAGTGCACTCATTCCAGAGGTTTGCATGCTCTTTCTGGGCATCTGTTCCCTCCTGGTTTTTATTTATATCTGTATGACCGAGACATTTAATTACAAATACCATGTCTTATGTAATGTGTAGAGGCATGCTGTTTGTATGTGTATTCACACAACTACTGTAGGTATTCAGGTGATTGCCAACACCACTGGAGTTAAAGGCATTAAAGGATAACACACACACGACATAGACCCTCTGTGTTACTGTACTCATTTGGCTCTCGGTTTATTAGTGCGTGTGTATCTCAGTGAATGTGGCCATCACTATCACTCTCTCAAATGCTTGTATTTTTTAAGCCAACTTCTTCTTTTCTTTTTTGTTAGGAACAGAAGCCGCTACTCTACTGTTTCTCACTGTCTTACGATCATCCTACACACAGCCCACACAAAAAGTGTCGCAGTGGAAGTCTCAGATGCGAAACAAACAAAAAATATTCACACAGAGAAATCTACAAATGTGAATTAACCTTCAATAAAGGTTTCTTTCCCCTTTTAATCTCAAAGAAGAATCATGCCGCATAGATTCTGTACAAATCTATGATACAGATATTTGATGTCGCAGGTAGTGTTGGTGTCTCTGTGGGATTCCTCTGGGTACTTCGGTTTTATCCCAAAAACATGGGGAAAGTTGATTGGCTAGATGTGGTGTGTGTGTGTGTGTGTGTGTGTGTGCATGGAATACTATGATGGACTGGAGTCCCATCCACGGTGCTCCCGAGATAGACTCTAGATCCATTCATTACTTGTTGGATTTCTTCCAAAGCGTCATTTTATCAGGTCTCATTCAGAACATTGGACTTGGCCCATTTCTGGTAAGGGCATATTCTGGTGTAAAGCTTTGCTCAATTATCCCGGAATACAGTGCTCAGAGTAATTATCCCTATGTGAGAGCAGTGAGGCTTGAGGGGATTGCTTCACTCCGGTTAGATGTGTGAGTAATGTCGAAAAAGGCTCTGCCTAAACTCTCTAGTGTAAAAGGCACAGATAGTTGGGTTACAGAGGACATGGGCATAAAAGTGTTTCAGACAAGCAAAAAGAACTTAAGAATTAATTTAGGTTGTGCCTTTTTCTTACTGGTATCCAACATTTGAATCCGTATTATATTTAAAATTGCAATTGTTTTACAGCGCCTACATTTAGTCTTTTACTAGGAGCCCATTGCAATGTCCGTTACAACTACTATAACATTTTGCATTTTAATTTTATATATGCCATAATATCTTGCCTGTAGTTTTCTGTAAATAATTTTCTGGTACAATAATCATATTGCGATAGTGATGTAAACATCCTGGTTTGCAGAAAAAAAATGGCTCATGCAATGTTTTATTTATAGCCACTTGCAAAAAAAAGAAAATCAATCATAGGACATTACAGCTCTCACACTGCACACTTGAAACAAACAACATGGACAGGGCTAAAGTATGAATTTTAAGCAGTTTTAACTGTAAAACTGTAATAAATAAATGTTATATAAAAATAATCTACACTTTCAAAAAGTAAAGAAGATACGCCCCCAGCATTTACAGCATACGTTACACCCATGAGAGAGTAGGTGGTGAGATGCAATCTGATCTCTCCATCTGGCCATTCTTCATTTCCTTACGAAGCACTTCAGAATGGTAAACATTTTTGGAGAGAACTCTCGTCCTCGCCTGGCTCGCCCCACAGTCCTTAAAGAGGCAAGATGATATGCTTGTATGCTCCATTATTTCCTGACAGCAAGGAGCAAGCGCAGGGGTGCTAAACATGCAGAGTACCACGCTGACCCTGAACTCCACTTGCATTAGCATAATTGCATTTCAAACAAACCGGATGTTCAGAAGAGGGTACTAGTAAAGTGTTTAAACACATCACAAAAGCGTCCGACCTTCATGATGACATCTGAACAGAGGCACAGAGACAGGGGCTAAGCGAGAGACAGAAGGAGAAGAAGAGCACTTCCTATCATTTGATGATTTAGTGTGCCATAAGGGCATGGGTCTGCTCGGTATACTGAAGGAATGATGGCTTCTCTATTGAACGAGTTTTCTCTCTGGAAAATTGCTGTCACCTACATTACCACATAAATCACTATATGCTTATTACTTCTGTGCTAACTTTCTCTCTGTTCATCACTTCCTCTACAGTATCTGTCCTTCTACCATCGAATCCATGTCTAAATGATCCGTTTCAGTGACTGTTCTTTATCGTATTATCTCCTATACCACAGCACAGCTGCATAGACTCAGTTGATCAACTTCTTCCTTGTTTTAGCACTGAAGTTTGTCCACAGGATGATGCCTTCAGGATATCGGTTTTGCTGGTACTTGCATCACTGTACACATTCTCCAGGTACAATGTTCAATAGCCCATTACAAGACTCATCAACATTTGATCCACAGTATTCAGGTCATTCTTACCACTGCTTGTGGTAAGGAGGAGAGTAATGAAATAAACCATAACTTTTAATAACTAGTGTTTTTTGACATTTGTATCCAGTACACCATCCCAGCAAGAAAACCACAGAACCACAGAAAAAGGGATAGGAAAAAATATTATAGAATATATAAAAGAGGAAATATTCTGTGTTATGTAAAATCTCTAAAGGTTTTTCTATTAAATTAAACGTTTGTTATTAGCCTTAGATGAGTCTTTTAGTGAGCAGGCACGATAGAAACATTAATGTATTAAAACTAGCACATTCATATGAACCTTTCATTTATGCTACTAGCTAAATGATTGTCAGATCCATCATGTTATGAAGTTTTTCATGGTGTTTGTTTTTGGACAAATAAACAGTTGATCAAGTGCACTTTATGTGGCGAGGACACTAGTCCTTAGCTCTGTGTTTTCTGTGATTGTTGTTGTATGTAGCACCAGGATTCAGGAGGAACGTTGTTTCATTTAACTGTGTAATGCGTCAGCTATATATGGTTGAAATGACAATAAAAGCTTCTTGATTAGACTTCTTGACTTGGAATGATCTGTAGTTCATCACCATGTCACAATAGCATCTTACATAGACTTATAAGGAAGGTACTAATCTAATCCAGCACCGGTTCCTAGGGAAATGTGGTGGACTGAGGCACCTCCCCACTTTCAGCCCAGTCATAATAAGTTTGAGGTTCCAGAGAGACATGATCAGTGATGGTGTACCAAGATGGTAGCTTTTGCTCTAGGGATATGAAAGCTGTATATCCTGCATCTGATCTGATCTGATCTGATCTGATCTGATCTGATCTGATCTGATCTGAATCTATCTATCTATCTATCTATCTATCTATCTATCTATCTATCTATCTATCTATCTATCTATCTATCTATCTATCTATCTATCTATCTATCTATCTATCTATCTATCTATCTATCTATCTATCTATCTATCTATCTATCTATCTATCTAAGATAGTGATTATGATCAATAGTTCCAGAGGTTTATCTACGGGATGGACAGATTTTCCCAACAAACTCACAGCTATCAGTCAGATTTGTCTTCCTAACCCACCTAGCCGAACCTATGCACATAAAATAGAACTTTTCAGCAGCTGGGATGCTGTCCTTGCAAGAAGGCAAATGTCAAGTTGGTATATTTTTAACTGATGCCACTTTACGTCCCCCAGGAGGCAGTATTTTACATTATCTGTCTATCTGTCACTAGCTGAACATTCATGATCAGATCCTGACTTCTCTTCGGTGACTTAACTGAATGGACAGAGAGGAATCAAGCAAGAACATGGCCATTATAAAATGACAGCTAATGGTATGTTTTTAGAAAGCCTCAGCCCAGGTTTACTGGATGTGCTGCCAAAAAGGAGGAATATTACACAAGGGAGGGAGGTAATTCCAGTTAAACTATATTATGAAAATTTAAGATTTACCAAACACTACATTACAGAATGCTAAATTATTTATGGCGTGGTGATTATGTGACAATTCCAGGTCACTATTTTAATGACAAAGAGGTAAGAGTAATATTCTGGCCTATGCCTCGTCAATTAAATGTTAATTATCTTTAATATTTAAATCACATTTAGTGTATTTTCACATTTAACATAAATACTTAAGTTTGCACCAGCGTTGATTCTGGCCTTGTTCAGGGATCAGAGCTCATGATCACAACATTGCTTTGGCATGAAATAATGAATGTATTAAACAACAAGGTTTTGAATGCTGGATATGCTATTGTTCAGAAAACCTCTAAACAAAAAGCTGTTTCCGTATGAGATGAATTTACCCATGCAGGTCAGCATAGGGTCTGCATTTTATTATTATTTTTTTTTACAGTGATCTTAGTACAAGCACTTGACACAAACTGAGCTGAATTCGACTCTAAATTTGTCCACCACAACAGCTCTTTCCCTACAATCACCAAACATCAAACAGGAAGTAATGGCAAAAGTTTTGCTGAAATGAGCCTTAGGTCCCAATTTTCAGAAAAGCAGGGATCAGTTCTCCTGGCTGCTCCTGGGCTTCGAAAAAGCTTTCACACTTCACCAAATGTTCTCAACTCACAGGCCAAACTGAAACCAGTCTGGGGAAAAATGCAAGTGTAAAAATAACCTTCATTTTTGACCTTCCTGGCTGCTGCTCTGACCCGTTCATGTCTGAATCCCCAAGCTTTTACTCCCCTGTTACAAAAAAAAGTAGTATCTTCTTTTGAAGTTGCTTATAAACAGCATATGCTCCCAACAATTGTCAGGAACCCTGGAGGCAAATTTAACCTTGAGGCTTTTGAACAGATGTTGAGAGAAAAAGAGATTATATCTGCTTTGGAAACATGATTGAATTCAGCAGAACAGAAAATGCCTCCAATTCTCATTCAGATTTTGAATAAACTTATTTATGGGAAAGAAGTAAATCATTCATCACCTCACAGCCATTTAAAGTTTCATGTCAGTGTACTTTCTTCTTGCAGAGAATGTAAATTAAAGACAAATGAATTATTAATGAAAATTCTTACTACGCATTTTGGATGCAATCAGGTGTAAAAGCAATGCGTTTGTGGAAAAAACACATCTTAATGCATATTGTAACATGAAGGAAACTTGGACTGTTGACCTGAATTTGAAAACCATCTAGAAGTATACTTTTTTTGCAGAGATGTGCAAAAACACACAATGCCCCAAATGTACTACCAGAAATGAATCAGAATAAAATACATTATTTTGAATTTTAAAAATACATTTTGCAAAGATACCATGAAACCAGAGTCAGTCCACATGGCTAATGCTAGTGTTAATATCAGTTGATGCTATATTTGGTGCAGAAACCATATTAATTCATGATCCACATTAAATCTTGTTATAGCTTTTTCTTGTAGTCAATGTTTCCTATAGTTACAGTATAATTTTTTTTGCTAGATTCCAACTCACTAGCTAGATCATGGGGATTTGCATGGGGATTTGTAGAAACTTTAAAATAAAACATGTCAAACCTATGTTTAACTATGTGACAGTGACAGTTCTAATGCCTCCTTTCCCCTATCACATCAAAGTAATAATAATGTGTGTCTAATATGCAGATATGAAAGACATTTCTGTCACTGGTTTGTTTACACTTTGAATATTGGCTAAATTGTCACTCTACATCAAGAAGAAACAATTTAATTTAATTATTATGATGTTCAGTTGATTTTTTTCAGGCAGAACTAAAGTACTTAGAGCATAGATAAAAGTTATTGTGCTAGGATTGTACATAATTAAAAGTGACCATGTATGGTGCTAAAAGATAATTCATAATTCTAAATGGTAGTAGGTCAAATTTGACCTACATATAAATATATATGTCTCCTTCAATGGTATTTATTTTTATTATTGTCAACATTGTAAACTAATCCAATCTAATGGACAACATGTATGCATTTATGTAGTAAAAAAAAGTGTTAAACAACCTAGAATATGTATTATATTTTAGATTGTTCAAAGTAGCTACACATAACTTTGATGACAGCTTGGCAAACACATGACTATCTTTCATTAGATATACACTGGCGATCAAAATTAGAGAACAATTTATAAAGAATTGAACAATTCTGAAATAATGTCATCTTCACTGCTCAACAGTTGAAGAAGTTTTTGTTCTGTCTATACCATGCTACCAGAACACCTTTTCCACAAAATAACTAAGGCATTTAAAAAAAAAACAAAAAAACATTATTTTGCAGAAAACACACTGATCAAAATTAGAGAACAACAATGACTGTAGCATGGAAAAAGATTACAACAAAATTTTCTGAAGGTTACAACAGTCAGCAATTAGTAGGAAGTGTACAGGCCTCTGCTCTGAATGACTTCAGCACATCTGCGGCCACAGGACAGCACTAGTGTCTCACACTGCTCTGGTGTGATTTTGGTCCACTCTTCTTCCAGTCTCCTCCACAGTTCAGTGACTGTAGTGGGTTTTTCGGCCATAACGTTGTCGCCAAGGATTTTCCAGAGGTTCTCTATTGGTTGAGATCAGGACTCTGGGCAGGCCATATCATTATTTCCATGTTTTCAGTTTCAAGGAACTGCTTTACCCGTTTTGCTGTGTGACATGGAGCGTTGTCCTGCATGAACACTGCGGGCTGATTGGGTGATAAACGCATGGAAGGAACCATATGTTGTTTAATAAGGTTCTGATAAACATTTGCATTCACTCTGCCATGTAGCTGTATAAGAGGCCCAACTCTTGCTGCAGAAAACATGCCCCAAACCATGACACTTCCTCCTCCACTTTTCACTGACTTCTTTACACACTTTGGGTTCAGTCTTTCTCCAGTTTGTCGCCGAACATAATGTTTCCCATCGGACCCAAATAAATTAAACTTGCTTTCATCACTGAAGTGAACTTTGGACCAGTTCTCCTCTGTCCACACAAAATGTTCCTCAGCAAAGCTTAGTCTAGCCTTTTGATTCTTTCTGCTAATGAGAGGTTTGGTCACTGCAGATTGGGCTTTCAGTCCTAATGCTCTTAAACGTCGAGACACTGTATGACGAGACAGATCCTTACCCTGTTCAGCGCTGAACTGGTGAGCAATTCCAGCTGCAGTGTGGAAACGATTGCCAATTGAGATCCTCCGCAGTATCCTGTCCTCTCTTGTATTTGTCTTCCGTGGACGACCAGCCTTCTTGGCGGACTTGAATGAGTTTGTGATGTTGTAAAGAGTCAATATTCTTGAAATCACAGATTTGGAACGACCAACTTGTCTTGCTATGGCTGATAGGGTCATCCCTTTGGCCTTCATCTGGACAACCTGCTGCCGGAGGCTTTCAGTCACTTTACAACAGCCCACCATCTTGCAGAGTCAGTGAAACTGGCAGTTAAATAGGGGTTGACAGATAATCAAGGAAATTAGCACCAGGTGCCAGATTAACACCAATAACTGGAAGGTATCTGAAAGTGTTCTCTAATTTTGATCAGTGTGTTTTCTGCAGAATAATGTTTTTTTTTCTTTTAATTCCTTAGTTATTTTGTGGAAAAGGTGTTCTGGTAGCATGGTATAGACAGGACAAAAACTCCTTCAACTGTTGAGCAGTGAAGATGACATTATTTAGAATTGTTCAATTGTTTATAAATTGTTCTCTAATTTTGATCGTCAGTGTATATGCAAGTTAGTAACCTTTATTGGTTTTTAATTCACAGGTGTGCCTTGTCAAAAGTTAATTTGTAATATTTATTCCGTTTTTTATTCTGAATTAGACCATCTGTTGTCTTCTGCAGAGTAAAGCTGGGTACAGAGTCAATAGCCCTATTAGTGCAACTTTAACTACTGTACAAATCCATATTATTGCAAGAAATACTCAAAGCCAAATGTACTGTAGCGATTTTGAAGAATCAAAAATCTAAAACAACTTCAGTAAACACATTTTTGTCGACTACATAAGTCCATATTTGCTGTGTCATAATTTCGTTGTCTTCAGGATGAATATACTGTACAATGTTGAAAACAAAAACAAAAAAAGAAAAAACATTGAATGTGTCCTAAATTTTGACTAGTAGTACAAATATAATTATTAATTTATTAAAAGGCTACTTATTGAATTAAGATACTGTGATCCTTTCCCCATTATGGCATCTTTTTTTTACCAACAATCGGATCACACACATTTCTCAATTGTTAGAAAGAACCACAACGTAGTATAAAATTGACCCTCTATACAGATGTGTGACAACAACTCTCCATAATGACAATCCAAAAAAATGTGACAAAACGAATGGTGTGAATGAAAGTTGTTTCACATTGAACCCATTCAGCAAGAATGTTGCTTTTCACATAGTTTGTTGACATAATCACATTGTATTTTCTGTTAGAATAAATGAAAAAAAAAAAGTAGAAGAGAAGCTCTGTTGAAGAACACGCAGCTGTATACAAATTCCAATTAAAGAATTAAAGATGTGTGTATGTTTTTTGTATGATTGCCAAATCTCCCAACATATAACAGATTGTTTTGCAGAAAGTTAAGGCCACAATCGGATTGATTGATTCATTTCATAAAAAATGGAAAAGAGCATGTTTCACTCTTTTCTTGACATTTCCTTGTTTGGATTTGGAGAGGACCGTCACTCTTGAGAGATGGCTCTTTAGCCATAGTGATGGATTGGACTCGGCTCTAAACACGCAGCCTGAGATGCCAAATTGCCACACTGCAAGATCCACCCATGTGTACTATAACACCCTCCATCTCTTTCTGACCATGTGCCAGATGCTTTGGCCTGAGGGCCACATATTTAATGGCATATTGATAATTGAAATCTTTTGGCCTGTCTGTGGTTTGCTGATGGAGCTCTTTTGGAGCAGATGGCTTTTGTTAGTTATGTTGCAAACTTCTGATTAGGTGACAGTAAACACAACGTTGTAAAGAGAACCTAAAATACAACTGTATTTTCAGTACCACTGAACTTTAACATCACAAGTACTAATGAGAAATCAGAATTTAAAAAGAGAAAAGGGAAGATTTTAGGTGATATTGGGTGAATATAGTATATCTAAAGGGTGAAGTAGTAAGGATAAATCCCTCCTTAGAGCATTACCAATTAATGTTTTTTTGTTTTTTCCTCTTAAGTTCAGTAACTGCTATGTCCTGGTCAGGGTTACTGGCAAAACAGGCACAAAGGAAGAATACACTTATTCAGTTAATGCAATGCCATTCCATTGCATGGTACCATCAACACATGCATGCAAGCCTAAGGGCAATTGAGAATAAGCAATCTATGTACAGCTGAGATTTTGGCAGCTGGGAAAACTAAATACTGAAATTCCACACAACAATAATCAGAGCAGAGGATTAAACCCTTCGAGTTGGCAATAGTAACCACTTTACCACCACTCTGCCCCAATGTAAAAATCACACAGCTATAAACATTATACATACAGTACTTTACAAGCCGCATGTTTAAGTTTCTATTTCACAACAAAGTTATCACTTCCTGAATTTCATCACCTCAGAAACTGTAAGAAAGCACTGTGGAAAAGTTATTAGACTGTTCATATAATGTGGCACAATTTTGCTACATCCTTGTGATATCATACCATCATGACACTACATTGTTTATAGGTCTACTGAGAGGGGAATGAGAAAATGACACACACAGAGGGGGAAAAGAGCAGGAGAGAGGGAGAGGGAGAGAGAGAACATGAGAGAGAGGATGAGAGAGAGAGCAGTTTAAGGAATGATGGTGTCCTCGGATGATACCCAGTGTGGTTCAGTTCCGTTAAATTTATGACCACTGTGGCTTCTCATACAGCTAAAGTGGAAGAGAGGCATGTTGCAATTTCTCCATCTTCATCCACCAGGTTCTATCCTGTTTCTGCTCATAGATGTCCTTGGGACGGAGCAGACTTGTATATTTCTCAAGAGATTTACTTAAATATAGGACTGTCACTTGCTGGGCTGCCAGTAAAGCTATTTTTCACCTGTTCATCCATCATTGTTGACATAGTAGGATGGGATTTGTAGAAAGCTGGTGGAAGATATGCATGGCATTTTGTAAATGCTGGCAGGTCAGCCACTGCCTGCATCGCTGAGACTTAATCAAGTTGGAATGAAGTGTTCATCAGATTTTGATTCAGCTTTCACTGTTTTAATTTTTAGTCCACAGGGATGGTTCAGTCAGAAGGAAGCAGATATGGCCTCAACATTACAGCAGATGTTGAAACTTTGCTTGCAGTGCAGTGAAACCCAGTGGACACTAATGTATTGGGTTTGGTAATGGATCACCACTGAAGCAGAAATTCATTTAAGCTGAATGTCTCTGGTGAGTGTGCATGATGACATTTGACGCTGACTCTTCAATAGCACTGACTATATTTTCTTAGTAAAATGAGGTCAGTTCTCATGAAACGGGTTTATACTAAACTCTAAAGCCTTAGTCAGACAGGATGTGTTTTACATGGGATGGTGTGATAAGATATTTTTCTCTGAGATTGTTGTGTGTCATGGTAATCATTTCTATTGACTGTACAATTACACCTCTGGAAAAATGACACCATATTTTTATATTGTGTACTTAGTCTGAACTTACATGTTAGTAAAGATCCCGTTATTTCTTGCAGGAAAAGCATTTATGTGCCTTCTCTTTAATGTAGACACAAAAGAAAGCACATTTTCTTTTGCCACTGAAAGAAACTAAACATAAACCAGCTTTTGCCTGATTTTTTAAATGCAGAACTATAAAATATAGATTATGTTTTAAATGACTTTCCAGAGAAGTGACATTTCCTGGGTAATATAACGTATACCTGTTATGGTCATGTGACTTACTAATGATCCATGTGCTGCCACAGGCATTACAATAATACAGGTTATTACTACAGGTCAAATCAATTTTGTGGTAAAATGAGGTGTGAGGCTTGCATGGAATTTTTCATAGCATGACCACATGTACATCCCGAGGACACCCAAACAATTTTTTACACATGTTGTTTATCCCGTGCAAATGAACATCAATTACTACAGCATTGCTTAATAGTCAACATTTCTTACCACTTTATGTAAAAGCTGGATTGTAGATGAAAGAACCCTAAAGATTGCACTGAGCCTCTCCATAGAGTGCCCATGTCCCTGCAGCATGCCCCAGGCTCACCACATGGCCCAAGATCTGATCTGTTTCAGAGGGTATTGCAGTTAGACCTGCATTTAGACCATCTTTATATAAGAATCAAATATTTGTGCAGTTACACAGTGGAATGCATGTGCAAGCATGTGCCCGTTATTAGAACAATTGTGCATACAATTAGAAAAGCTGTCATAGGGGAAAAAAATATTTTGCTATAGTGGGCATATGGGGAAAAAACGCGTGAGCAGCCTCTCAGTCCAGCACACTGCCACCGTCCAATGAGCGATGTCGACCTTTCATGAAATGCACAATAAAACCTCTAAATGGCATTTCAAGGCTGCTGAACTCAGGATAAATGGTCTAAAATCTTTCTTTCCCTGCACCACACTTTGTCCTCTGACACTTAACATTGTTTAAGAGGGAGATTAAGTAAGCGGCCCTGGAGGGTTCAGTTTGAATGAATCATGCCTGTATAGAAGGCAGAGAACACACTTTAGAGTTCACTAATATTGATGGGTCATGAGGCAATATAACATATGCTGCATTTTTTTGTGGCCATTATAATAAATGCCCTGCATGTGGTTGCTTAGCTTAGCAACTTAGCAGTGGTGAGTTGGGGTTTGGTAGATAATTTTTCAGTGTTTATTTTTCGCAACATCATCAGTGCATGGATTAATCTGTATAAGAGCAGCATGACCTACTGCAATATTCAATCAAATCTACTTGTCATATCAGGGCTGATCTCAGTTGTTTTGGTCTTCTATCATAGTCTGTCATTATCACATGATCCTGCCACATACCCTCTTGATCACCTGTATTGTGCTTCCAATTGAATAAAATCCTTGTTTAATTTAGGGGTTTTATGCTCGCTAAGCTTCTATTGTACCCATTTTTATTTTACCCAATCATGTTTTATGCCATGATTCACTAGCTCTTGTTGAGATTTTTGTTAATAAAAAGATAAAAAAGAGTGTGTTTAATTGGTCAACACTATCGCTACTAACTGATGTTTCTGTTCTTTTGATACACACTTCCACAAAGATTATGTCTCTTGGGTTGAAAGTACTAGTTTCTTTAGATTTTTATGCATTGATACTAACGAATTAGTAGTGTATGTATTTTATATTTACCTTAAATTTATGGATTTGATACTGACATTAATATCTGTTGTATTTCAAGTGTATTGATTCAAGTATCTAAGTTTAGTGTGGCATATGGTGGTTACATGAAACTGTTAAATAGTAGCACTGAATTTACTGTACAGTACAGATTTGTGATTAACTGAAGCACACCTCTGGTTATGGCATCTTCACCTAACATGCATAACTGTCATCAAATTCTTACTGAGATTCAGTTTTGTCTTTATAGTTTTGTTAGATTCTGTGACTATAGATGCATTGAATCATTACTGTTAACCTCAAAATTCAGTGCAATTAATATATTTAATACTGTATATGTGATTTACTGCTACAGTTTGATTTAAAAAAATCCATTTATAGAAGAATTAGCTGCATTTATGTAAGCATTTTAGGAATTGCAAATATGTGAGCTTCACAAAAAAAAAAAACATTTTTAATAAATATTTACAAATTACATATGTGTAATATAAGTCTGAATATGTTTCAGAGATCTAAAAGTATCCTTAGATTTACTATGAAACTGTGTAATAGAAGTTAATTACAAAATTAGTTTCTGGTGCTTAAGTCTGTAGCTAAAGGAGCTGACCATATGTTGTATTATAGGATCTGGTATATTTGCTTTTTCTGGAGAAAAGACAGGTATAAGGGTATAGCAGAGGTAAAGGTATAACTGAGTTTGTGAACATTTTAATCAGCTCAGTAACTATACTTTGTGATATAAAAAATAAGCATTCCATAAGTTTTTTGTAGTGATACATCAGTGCTCTGATTAATTTTTAAGGTCAGCTGGGTTTTATACACTGATTTGTTATGGAAAAAAAGAATTCACAGACTTGTATTTAGTTAGTAGTGTGGTGTACAGTTATTATTTCCATGGGTTGAAATAAGGGCATTTTCACAACACTGGGCTGTAAAAAATATTTAGCAAGACATTTTATGCTTTTGCTTGAATCAGAGTTGGGTTTTGTTGTCTGTGCTAATAGCAGGTCGTGAGAGGTGATAAACACAATTTTGGTCTAAAAATGAGCTTGAAAATCCCATTGCACAGTCAGATTTCAGATGTCACACTCCCTGTTGTGCCACTCCATGCAGTGTGACTACAGAAAAATATTCCTTTCTGACCACAACACGTCTGATATATATAAGTAATTTATACTTACATCTGCAAGAAAATAGAATCTAAAAGTAATAAACGAGAGAACATAACATCATCAGAAAGCAGAAAGTCAGGAGGAAAAAACACAGGCTTCAGAAAACATGAAAAATGGATCTTTGCCAGATTATAATTAATAGACCCAGAGGATATGTCACAAGAATCATCTGTCAGATTATTTTACAGACTCCAAAAACCTAAGCTCCCAGGTGGTGCAACAGAAAAGCGTTAGCCCTATCTTTAAGAGATTGCAAGTTTGAATTCTAACAGTGGCACAGTTATCTGTGGCTGAGAGCCAAGGGAGCAAAATTGGCTGAGCTTTCAGGGTGGCTTGGATGACATACACTCCCTCCCCTGTTAATCACAGAGACAACCATGGGCATCGGTGAGCTCATATATGCAGAAGAGGGCAGATAGGGCAGATCCCCTGAGTGGGTTACACAGCCTTGTGATGCTGCATGAGCAGTGGTTGCATTTGCAGTGGTTGGCTTTAAATGAAAATGTTGTATGTTGAAAGAATAATAGGAGGGTTAGTAGGCTAATTGTGACTTATGTAGCAACATATTTATTGATACGTTCACTAGATCATAGAGCACTTTTTGTACTCAAACCCACATATTGCTTCAGAAACTCAGGTGAATCCAAATCTTACACTTTCACTTGCCATTCAGATCCAGGTGTGAGTGTTCGACAGAGGAAAGCCAGCTAATGATAGCTTCACTAACAGAGAATAATAAATTGATTTCAGCTTTCAACTGGGTCATTAGGATTGCACCAGTTTGAAAAAAAAAGGTGCTTACATGATGGAGTAAACAAAGTTGGTTTGGCATTAACCAGGTTCACAAAGCATCAGATCTCTGAGATATATTCAGTACTTTCCAAGGCACACCTAGATTTAGCCATAGTCGTTGTCTTCTTTTTTTGTCTTCTCCCATTAGGGGTCGCCACAGCAGATCATCCGTCTCCATACCCCCCTGTCCTCTACATCTGCCTCTTTTAACCCAACTACCTGCATGTCTTCCCTCACCACATCCATAAACCTCCATAAGCACCATGATATAAATATAGTTTCCCCATAGTATAAAGTTAACCAG
The DNA here is from genome assembly GCF_946808225.1 of Silurus aristotelis. Classification (NCBI taxonomy): domain Eukaryota; kingdom Metazoa; phylum Chordata; class Actinopteri; order Siluriformes; family Siluridae; genus Silurus; species Silurus aristotelis. The sequence continues at coordinate 9,802,968 of NC_139597.1, read as the reverse complement.
CAGAATCACTTCGTGGCTTTTTCTTTTAAGGGGATAAGCGGGATCAAACTATGTGAGCAAAATGCTTTTCATGGCATAAAATTTAGCAGTTTTCCTTCAACTCCTCAACGGTCAGTATTTCCTGCTATTACATGATTAATCAAAAGCAAAATTTTGAGGTTAAACCATATTTTTGGAACATTTTCCTCATTACATTTGGCTTATGCATTTACATGGCTTTTGTAATTACAATTAGAAAAAAAACATGCACATTTTGACAAGCAATACAGCATGAGACACTTTTAAATGCATGTTAAGAAAAGAAACATGCATTACCTCTGACAGGCTGAATAATGCATTAGAAAACGGGAGGATGGGCATGATTTTTTGACAGTTCTGGAACCTTTTCACCCGTGTTGTGACCCTGTTATGCACACAGCTTGGCTGAACCCGTTCTCCAGTTATAATCAATGCAGAGAAAGAACGGAGACATCCCATCAGTACCCAGACCAGATCCGACTTCTAACAGAGTTGAGATAAAGCTGATAAGAGTGTCACAGCAGTCAGAGAGGAGCAGAGACTCACACAAGTAGACAACTAGTCTTTCAGGTGTCTGCCTGCAGTCCTTTCACATGTACACTCACTCATGCCATTGACTCCTGACTGACAACTACATGTCTGCTTGATGGCAAATAGGAAGGGGCATGGAAATGTTACAGCACTACAGCTACGCTTGGGTATTTTTCATAAAACAGCATCAATTAATGTTCAAATGTAATAATTGTTATTTTATTTATTTATTATTGCATCAAAAATCCTTGATCTCTGCAAAAACAAGTAATTATTTCCCAATGTTAGTGTGAAAAAAGAGATCAATACAGCCATGATGAGGATTAGATGAGGATGATATAGTGATATACTGATTTAGATAAACGCACTCATTTTCTATTGAAAATATCTGCAATTCCTTAATCAGTCTTTTTTTCGTTGTTGTTTCTCACATTTCTTTGCAGAAAAGACTTTATAATGCTTAAATGTTTCATCATTATGCTTCATCACTGAATTATTCATAAATATTAATTAATAGAAATTGAACCAAAGTTTTAATCTTTGAAAACATTTTTATAAAAGCAATATATATATTTTTTTATTTTTACATAATGGGTAAAGTTTGACTTTGCCTAAATTAATATTCAACCCTTGAAATTGTAAATGTACTACAGAGAGGAAACCAGAGGATCTAGAAAGACTGGCTTTAGTTCTAGCACAAGACTTGTACTAATATTACAGAACTTGTTAGAATTTAGAGACTTCTTGTTGGCCATCAGAAAAAAATCTTTCAAAAAAGCAGAAAAATGTACTCTTGTTTAGAGACTTTGAATCATACACATTATGCTTATCGTGCACAAATTGCCAGTGTGACAGATCCTGTACTATATGATTACAGAGTCATTTGAAAATGCAATGAATGAGAATACAGACTTTCACTTCTCGGTCTTTTATGGTCTGTGTCAATGATTGACACGCAATGGACAGATTGGGCTGAATCTCAGGCATACAAATGATCCTCTGTGAACGAACTCAGCTGAGGTCACACATATCTTGAATGATAATTTTAACTCTCTATAAACAGCAAACAAATTCGCAGTGCATGCTTATGTGCAAAAGCACACGCAGTGGTAGATGTGGTTGTGGCTTAAATAAAAATGACCCCTAAAAATTAAATAATGAAAATACAGACAGAAATGTTGACTTGAGGAAGCCATTATGTATAATATACAAATATATAGTAAATATACAATCAACCAAATCATGTGTATGATGTTTTGGAACAGGACCAGAAACAAAGCACTGTTTCATAAACTGCAAAAATAGATGCATTTGTTTTTGTTTTTTACCTGTGAACTTAGAGCAAAAGACCACAGACCATTGAGCTTCTGATGCTCATTATGGAAGGGAGGACCTATCTTGTTTTTATGTGGCAGAGACAAGTCAGTATACTGGGGTGAGTCTAAACTAAACTTTCTTTCGGCTTCTCCCGTTAGGGGGTCGCCACCGCAGATCATCCGTGTTCATGAGCCGCATGTTTGATTTGGCACATGTTTTTACACTAGATGCCCTTCCTAACTCAACCCTCCCCATTTATCCAGGCTTGGGACCGGCACTAAAGGTGCACTGGCTTGTGCAACCCTAATGGCTGGGGGCTGTTCCCTGACGGGTAATCGAACACGGGCCGCAGCGGTGAGAGCGCCGCCTCCTAACCACTAGACCACCAGGGAACCTTAGAGAGCATAAACAAAGTCTCTTTTCATACAATCAGAGTCATATAGACTGTTACAGTACCTTGTGCATGGTCCTTGTGCATCCTTGGGCTGGCAGTTAGTTACTGTAATAAATATCTTGAATTATGTTCTTTGAATAGAAGCAGCTATATTTGTCACATACACAATAATTTGAGTCTTTTTTTATTCTTATTCTTATTTTTTACATATACATTACAGCACAGTAAAATTCATTCTTTGCATAGCTCAGCTTGGTAAAGGGCCCAACAGTGACAACCTGCCAGTGCTGGGATTGAACCCCAACCTTCTGAGCAGTAATCCAGAGCCTTAACTGCTGATCTACCACCTCCCCTGAACAGTGAATTCTTTTCTTCACATGTCCTAGCTTGTTAAGAAGCTGTTAAGCTTGTTAAGAGCACAGGGTCAGCCATGATACAACGACCTTGGAGAAGAGGGTTAAGGGCCTTGCTCAAAAGCGCAACAGGGACAGCTTCTCAATGAACTCTGACTTCCTGATCAATAACCCAGAGCCTTAACCATTGGGCCATCACTGCCCCCCCCAGCCACTGCCAGCTAACCAAGCCAGGCTGCATCACCACACAGTCAGAACAGTGGATGCCAACACTATCTCATGCTGTGTCCTTCAGTCGTTCAATTCCAAGGCATTCAGCACGTAATATATAGGTGTCTGACTTCATATTGCGAATAAGAGACACTGCATGATGATTCTTGTGGCATGACTTCTTAGGCTAACCTAACAGGTATACGAACTCCAATCTAAGAGCTTTATGTAAACAGAAATCCATCTATCCATCTAAACAGCAGCATGAGTACAAAGGAAAACCACTTAACACGTGCTAATGGCACATAGCCAAGGTCTGCAGGACAGCCAGGGAAAGGAATGAGGAGACATCACTTAGAAAGAAACGGACCCCGCAGGGAGAATCAGAGATGTGTGTTATTTTATCAGTGGTGGACGAATTACACACAGCATGTGCTTGAGTAAAAGTAGAGATACAATAAGTAAAATTTTACTCCAGTAAAAGTACAAAAATTATTTGCCTTTAAATGTACTTCAGTATCCAAGTACTATGATTTATTATAGCTATAATGTCTTATTCTGATTTTTATCACAAGACTGTTGCTTATGTGAAAAGACTCTAATGTTACACTTAGCACACCAATCTATTAATAGAATAATATTGATGAGTTAAACACTAAGTAACATCTAATAAATTATCATGAGCCCAAAACCTTCTTTTTAATTAATATAATTAAAAAAACAAGCAAATAAGGCCACAGGTGTTAGAGTCAGGAGTTTCTTCCATCATTTATTCCTCTCAAAATGTTCTGCATGCTGTTAAATTAATGCTGAACTGTATGTTGGTGATAAGTAGATACCACTAACTGCCAATGGTGGTTCTAGTTAGAATGAGGCCCTGGGTGAACTACACCATGACCCAACATCTCCCCCATTAATTAGTTTCAGCTTTAAAAAGCTTCTCTTTGCTTCAGCTTCCATCACTGGATGAGTAAGACATTCTCAAAGCAGTCCACAAATTTGGAGACGTTTCTGAGAGCTGGCTTTCATGTATAAATATATGTTGTTTAAATTAGGCTCAACTGGAGATTCCCCATACTGACCTCAGTTCTGGACCTTTTCAGTACAATCACAGAAAACTATGACATCACCTCAATTAAAGGTAATCAAATCAATAAGTGCTGTTTAACTACAATCCAACTAGACTAGTTTGGTTGTAATTTTGTTGCAAGCTATACACATTTTGATAAAATACATACTATAACTTATGCAGCTAAAAGAAATATAATAAAAAGAAGAAATGATAACTAGTGATATACATATATACAGCCTATATCATTAAATGCATTAGCCCATACTATCCATACTATTAGTGATGGAGCTGCATACATACCAACTTTCTATATCTTATCTTTTGCAAGTTTCTCCCACTATTTCTTTTCTCCTTTTTCGGAATTGACTTTTTTGTCATCCATAAATTTAGTTTGGCTTCAACTCTCCTTACTGACATGGCGTTAACCAGCCCCCAACCCTCCTTTCTAAGTGTATGATTGAGGAAACTTGGAGACTCTCAGTTCCGACCAAATTCATTGACCGTGATATGATATAATGGTTAACGCGACCGTGCAAATTAGCGGCCAAAAAAAAAAAAAAAAAAAGAAAACCATAATTTTTTCGTATTTGAGTTAAAAACTTTAATATTTGACTTTGAAATGTAGTGTTAAATTAAAGTAAAAGTCTCAACAAATGGAAATACTTGAGTAAAGTACAGATACGCAAATAAAAACTACTTAAATACAGTAACGAATTACATATACTTTGATACTGTCCACCAGTGTTTTACTGAACAATGGAAAAAAAATAGACAGTATCTTTTGTGCTACACAGAATAGAAATAAAGTAGTAGACAGTAAGTGATAGTTAATCAAGCAAGCAATGATTAAGTGTGAAGGCTGACTTGAAGATAACAGATGACACATGGTTTGGTAGTGTTCTGTTAAAAAAGCCACTCGAATAAGTAAAAGTCTCAGACCCATATCATGTGCTGCTAAGCAGATAACTTCATGTGATGTACCTGTGTATGAACATGTGTAAGAGGTGAGAAGAAGAAATTATGTGACTACATCATAGATCACTGAAGGACATTTTCAGGTGATTTCTTTTACTTGTTATTAAGTGTCCACAAGACTACATATTAATAATTAATAATAAACATGTACAGCTATTCTTTTATTTTTATTTTGAAATTGAAGCCAAAAACAGGGTTTAACTAACTTTTAGTTATAATTGTAGCTAGAGTTTTACCAAACAGCTAGCTAGCTCTTGGCTATGCTTTTGCCTTATTATAAGTCATAGCTTATTTTTGTGTAAAGTAAGTTATAATAGCTGATTGGAATATATATTTATTTGCTGTCAGCCATATTTAAAGGAAGCTATAATCAGCTAATGCATGCTGACTAGCTTGCATTAGGTTTATTATACTTACTGGCTAAGCTAAAAAAGATTTTTGCAATGGTTTTACTAGGCTTACTGAAACTAACTGAAGCTTTAACCTAATCAAATCCCAATTAATGGGCGACTGAAATAGAAAAATAAATTACTACAATAAATATTTTGCAACATTTCAATAATTTTACCCATTATTATAATTAGTGAGTGGATTATGTGCTGTTTCTGAGTATTACAGCAATTCTTTTACGGCGATATTAATGCAATAAGCAATAGAGTTTGATCCTTGGTTTCGGACTGCACTGTATTTTGAATGCTGTTGTATTAATAAAAGTGTTGCACTTTTTAATAGTGCATTAATTTATTGCAGAAATGCATAGAAATTACTGTTGTTTTTTTTTTTTCTTTTCATTTTGTGAATAATGCGATGCAGTTTGGGAAAAATGCGCAGGAGAGAAAATAGGTTGTACCTTGAGCAGTGAATGTAAATTCCTACAACACACTGAGAACTGGTTTAATGTGATATTATATATTTGTCTAAGGTCAGACTGTCAGGATATAAATGGTGCCTCTCTATTCCAACTGGTCCAGGGAGTATTCAGAGCCCTAAAAATCATTTCAAGCTTGATATTGACTTATGAAAGTTGGAACAGAAGGACTTCTTAAAGCTTGGCTTCTTGCTTCTCCTCACACTGCAATAAACAGCTGTTCACTTGCCTCATTAGCTGCCTAATCTTTCCAAGCACCCATGTGCTCCACTATTATTTCCTTTCCTTTCCTGTCCACACTCACCTCTCTTATTGTGACCAAAACTGCTAGAACAGAGTCATTAAACACACTGACTGAGATGACAGGACATGTCTTGCAGGAATTTGCCTTCCCAAGATGGTGGGTTACTAGTGTTGTCTGAGATTGCATGAGCAGTGAAGAGACGATGCATTGGGTGATAAATCAGCCACGAATTCACCCAATGATGTGCAGGCCCTGCTTCCTGACTCTGATTCTTGGCAGGCAGACAACTCCCACCCGTGCTTCAGTGCCTCAGGTTAACAGCATCTCTCTGGCAAGAGAAGAGCAATAGCCAAGCCCCTGCTTTCATGCACTGTTAGTCCTGATCTCATCAAGCAAGTCATGTTCAACTCCCACTGTCTCTTAGAGTCCCACTGCACTCTGCTAAAGTTTGACAGGAGAACAGACAGTTATCTGCATAGCTCTGCCAAAAGAAAGGCAGACAGAAATTTCTTAAGGCAATTATTTTGTAAGCTCATAACACACTATTATCAGTCATTTGCTCCAGTAGACTGACCTGAAGACATAAAAATAAAACTTTATATCTACATAAAATGGAAGCAAATTCACATTAAAATACGTTTTTGTAAAGCTGGCACTCCATAAATGTCATGTAGACCAGGCAATGCACACATGTCTACATGCATTAATTTATTAATGTCAATAAAATATGAATATATTTTTTATATGTTCAGTCTGTGTGGTTTTAATTATTATTTGTTAGTAAATTAATGAATGTTTCACTAAGCGGCTTTACCAAAATTATTAGATTATTATTATTTTTTTATTATTATTAAACCCAATGCATGATATTCAGAATGCAACTGAAGGACAGCTTCCTCCAGTATGATTAAATCAGTTCTATTTCTGGACTAGAACAGATGGGCTTGTGCCTCTCCGGTCACCCCGACTGACAAACTGAGAGACCATGCCTTTGATCCTTCATCAGAACTCTCAAATGACAGTGGTGTTTGGGAACATGGGCTTGATCTGGTCAGTCTGATCAATGACATCCCATATTAAAGCAACAAAAATTAGTTAAAAAGGTAATAATGCTTTTTACACTTAAGTATAGCTTGTGTGCTAAAATGAGGCTCACACTGCAGGAGATGTACTCTTGCAAATTACGGAATTTAGACAGCTTTAAATTTGCAGCATAGCTACATGTAGATGGTGGACAAATTAAGGGGAACCATATTGGATGTTTTAAGGGTTAAGCCATTATGACTTCTCAGAATAATTTCAGTGCTTCTTGACATAGATATTGTAAGTCTTTAAAACAGTATTAGCATGATTTAAAGCAGTCTTTCTTCAGTTGTTGTTTTGGTGGTGGTGTTGGAGAGCACTGTCTAATACCACCACAGGTCCAGCAGGCCAGAAATTTTCCATAGGTGTTCGAGAAATTTGGCAACTGTAAAGTGTTTCTCTAGTATATAAATTATTTGTCAGCACAACTCTGTTAATGGCTGTTAATGAGCAGTTAAATCTACAGGATGCTGCTCTGCCACCGCCTGATTAGTATGTAGCATTGTGGTTTGGACTGAATTTGGTGCATTGGCGTCTGTCTATCTTTCCTGTTTAGACTTTAATAAAGTGAGAAAAACGCAATGCTTTTATGAGGTTGTCTACCTGCACTTTTTATACACATACTTGTATATTAAAAAAAAGCATTTATAATATATTAATATATTTTATATTTCTGCAAGCAATCATATGTGTAGCTTAAAGGATCCAGTGGTGTCACTCTCACAGATGTCAGGTTGTAATAAACATATATTAAATATTTACATACACAAGCTTCTTTAATAAACACATTGTCTTTATTACATTTTTTATTTTTTTTTTTACTGTTACAACAGTATCACAACAGCTTTTAAACAGCAGTTTGCACTTCATGCAGTGTGTATTTTGTAGGCGTTCCCAGGGGTAGTTTTGTGTGATGAGCAACAGCCATAGCAAATTAAAAATTCATTTCAAATGTGCATATTGCTGTCCACCGAGCGCTGCTTTGTTGTGTCTCCTGATATACGTCAGGCCCTGAGAGCTTAAACAAAGCCAACAATAGTAAGAAAGCGGATGCGGCCATTATTTCAAGGAAAAGGATGGATTTTTCCTGCAGAACAATCAAGGCATTTATTTGTTGTTTAATTGCTTCGAAGCTAATTAATGTTACTCTGACAACTTATCCCTGTTACACAGTTCTGAAGTCATGGTGGCCAGCTAATGACTAATATGAGGTGTTTTTATGTTTCTCTATATTTATTTTCATTTAATATTTGGTGATATTTGGCAAGAGATAGTCATCTATGCTGTTTTATGCTGTGTGTGACCTATTATTAATGCAATGTGTTTTGTCTAGCATACCAATACCACCCGGCTAATACTATTTTAGGGGGCTAGAAAACTAAATAAACAAATTAGATAATACAGTATATTGAGAACACAAACTGGATAGTTAAAAAAAAATCTAAAATAATAATTTAAATTTTTTATTTTGTGGTTTAGCTATCTATATTTAATAGACAGTATAAACTGATAAAGATAGACATGACTGTATAAAGCAGTGCACTGTGGGATTAGAGTGGAGTATCTGAGAGCTGTTGCTGTGACACTTCTTGTACAGAAACTGTGTGCGCGTGTGTGCGCGTGTGTGCGTGTGTGTGCGTGTGTGTGCACTAACCATGCTTTCTTGCAAGAAACCAATAAAAACAAAATTAATTTGCTATCTATGATTAATAGAATAACTAGTTTATAATTATAACTAGAATAAACTAGATCAATAATAACAGTGAAGAATAATGGATGATAACACGATCGTGAATGCAACACTTGGCCCACTTTTTTGTATCAAAGCATAATTTTTAATACAATTTATTATGCAAACCAAATAAAATGTTCAGTACAACTATTAATTAGAATCAGTTGGATGGTACTTCATAAAGGTCAAGGATTTGTGATTATTTAATAAAGGACTAGTAATCTAGAGGTGAAAAAAATGGATGTGTAAATGGAATAGATTTCTAATTTTTCTCATGTTGGATTAAGACTAGCGAAAACATGTACACGTACAGTCAATATTATTGATAGCATGGTTTGATCATACCACATGCAAATATGAATTGTTTGACTTATAATGACATTTGGCTCATTTATATTATGGGCATTTAAGATCAACAACAAAAAACAATGCATAGGAAAGAAACAGCTGGCTGGATTGGAACCCTTCAATGTCTCCAGTTTGACAGATAATACAAATATTTGGCAGCAACCCACAAAACACAGCTTCTACACCCAGTATCATTGGAACTATAATTGGAATCATGTGGTCAAAATTGAGCTTTTTAGCCTTGCACAATTGGGATGTTTGGCTAGGGTAGACAGATCAGAAGCCTGGACAATCAGACTTCATCTTTGGTCTATTAGCTTTTATTTCAAATGTGCCCCATGGACAAGTAGGTTTTACAACTATAAAAATATTTTTTTTATTTGGTTTAAATATTAATTGTCTAAAGTAATGCACTTGATGGTGATATGACATCTTGATACTGTAACTATAAATATGTTTGCTTAAATACCACGAAAACAGGGCAACTCACCAACTAACAACAGTTTGTACTATGTGGACTAATCAATTACTAAAGGGAGAACAGACAAACTGCTGGCAATTGTTGTTGATGGTACAGATATAATGAATAATGAATTTGTAATGAGGGTGAAGATATAATGTGCATAAACATATACAATACTAGGATATGTTTATGCAAGTATTTCAAAAGTGTAATTAATTAGGTTCTTGAGCCACTTAAAACACGAGCCTGGGTAAGCACACTGGAGATTTCACTTGCCCCATGGACTAGCTTCTGCATTTAAGATTGTTTCAACATTTTTTTCATCAACAAAATGTTAAGTAATTTATTTACAAGTATGTTTTGGTGTGTGAGTACTGCTCTTGTGATAATTGGTGAAGTTTCAGTTTAAACCTGATATAGGAGGTTTAGACTTGGCCATAGAAAATTCAACATTCTGAATCTATTGTACATTCTATATAGTATGATTGTAGAAGTATGAAATGTCAGTGATATACCAGAAAAGCCTTTTCGCAAACCTGCTGTGAGAATCAAAGAGGTAAGTCCACGTGCACAAGCTTAAGAATATGAAGCCGTATGAATGTTGTCACTGGAGAAGTACAAGATCCTTGTACAAATACTTGACATCCTTGCTAGACATTACAAGAAAGAGCCCTGGGATTTTATTCTTTTCACTGAATATTGATTTTATGGGTGCTAATAGTTTGTTCATTTTAATGAAGAGTGCCAATAACACTGAAGGTGAGTATATAGCTTCTGTCCTTAATCAGAAGGACAACCATTAGTGTGTCAAAGCTACTGAAAAGAGACAGACACCAAAGGGAAAAAGGAGTAAAATCAATATTCCAAGTGCAAAACACATTTTGACTCAAAAGAGAACAGAAAAGGAATAAGATATGAAAGATGACCTGCCATAAAAAATGAAATCCTATAATGCCTTCTGTCACACCAGGAGATATAGTGACAGCAGCTAATCAAAGCTAAGGCTTGGATTAGGGGAGGTTTCAATCAGGGAAATATGTGGCTGCAGTGGTTGTGCTGACTCAGGAGGACGGTGCACAGCTCTGATTAGCTGCATAGAGCAAAGCACTTGATCAGTGCTAATGTTGAACATGAGAGTTTTGTGGGCTCGAGGTAATGAGACAAACTGGAAATCTATTTTTATGTGCACATTTAATTACTTCAACTCATTTTCTCTGGATATTTAGAAATGTGCTGTGATGCGATTGTATAGTTCAAGGAAAGTGCATTCAAAGGCGTTAATTACTTTATTGTGAAGCTTAAATGTGTAGAACTATTGTGCTAAAAAGGAAAAAAAAAAAAAAACTTTAAAGACAAACTATCTCAACTTTTTTCCAGGGGAAAGTAGCTTATGGATGCTCAAAAGTTCACCACAAAGTATCACACACTCATTTAAATTTTTATTAAAAAGAAGTCAACAGTTAACAATAGAAGCAATAATAACCAACCAACCAACCAAAGAAAATGGTCATGTGACTAAAAAACCAGAAAGAGCTAAGAGCTTAGGAGATGACTAAATATTACAAAAGTGTCACATTGGTTATCTATTACCTCCAGAGCTACTGTAATAATTGTGCTGTTTTAGAAAACAAATTCACACCTTCTGATTTCAGAATCTGACCATGCAGTAGTGTATGTACAACATGCATACTGACTGAGAATCTTGTGATATATCACTGGAAGAACAGTAAATACCAGAAGACTTACCTCAAGCACAAGTAAATGTTAGTCAAACATCATACAGGAATTGCCAAGCAGTTAATTAAGAACTATTAAAGCCCTTGAAATGACTATTTACAAACCTTTGTTTGTTTTCAAGCGATAACAAGGCAATATTAAAGAACAAACATGCCTTTTAGCAAGCACTGAAAGTGCTCAGGCCTCAAGGATGGAACATGGATGATGACAATGCAAAGTATTTTAAAAAGCAGAAGCATTCGTCTTATAAAAAAAACAATACAATATATTGTTCAGGAAATTCAGGTTTTATCTTTATCTGTAACTATCACAGGTTCAGCAAATCCTGTCATGGTTGTGGCCAGTCACATGCATGTGCTGTAAATGAAGTGTAAATGGAGGCAGTTCAGCAAGAAAGAATTGTCTTATTTCACTTATTCTCTCTGGTCTGATAAGTCAAGTGGTGACATGTCACTAAGGCAGAGTGGGAAGTGTTTGGAAGATTGTAAGCACATTCAGAACAGACTCTATAGCTCAGCGTCTACACATCAGATGGTGAACATTGAACTGCATTGCTACACTTAAAAATGTAGAAATGCTTATAGTTTGTTGTCAGATTAGTGAAAAAAAATGCACATTTGAGTGCACACGTATTTGACCATGCTGTGGTAGAACAGATCATAAATTATTTATTTCAAACATTATACACCCTGTCTGTTAGGAAGAATACTGCCGTAAGACAAAAGCATAACATTTTGAAACATCAAAGACAGCAGGCTCTTGAATCCTTTACCTTACATTTCAACGGGTTGTATTATGTAAGGCCTTAATTCAATTTCAGCTCTTTAGTCAAGGGTTTGATGCTCTTTCTTTTTATTTTTTTTGGAGTACAGTTTGAAGTGAGGCTCAGCGAGGTCCTGAAAAAGGAGAGAATATTGAGCAGGGGCAGATAGCACATATATGTAGAAATAAAAACTACGCAAAATGAAACAAACTAAATAAACAAACTTAAAAAAGATATACACCGACTAGGAATAACTTTTATGCCCACCGATTATCTGCCTAATGTTGTGTTGGTCACCTTTTGCTGCCAAAAAAGCCCTGACCTGTCGAGCATTAACAACATTAACTTTTTTCTGCAATTTGAGCTACAGTAGCTCATCTGCATCTGTGATCAGATCAGTATTTTGCTCTCTACGTGGATTAGTGAGCCTTGGCCACCCATGACCCTGTTGCTGGTTTACCACTGTTTCTTGGACCATGATATATACTGACCACTGCAGACCGGGAACACCCCCACAAATGCTGCAGTGGGAGCTTTGACACAGTTATATAGCCTTCACAATTTGGCACTTGTCAAACTCACTCAAATTCTTTATATATTTGTCTTGCTCCTAACACATCAAATTTGAGGACAAACAGTTTACTTGCTGCATAATATATCCCACACACTAACAGGTGCCATGATGAAGATATAATCAATGTTATTCACTTTTCGTTTACAAGTAAAATATAAGAAGAGAGTTAAAAATAAAAAATAAAGAGTTGCATGGGTGGCACAAACAGTGACAGTTGTGATCTGTGATTGGTCATTAGCACTGGTTTTGAGTTTTTGAGACCGAATAAAAGTTCTCAGGTCGAGTGCCACTTTTTAAAAATGAAACCTGATAAAGAGGTTTAAAAAGAAGGTCTCCAAATCCAGCAACAAAGTAACAGATTTTGAAATACTGCTTATATTAATCCCTTCAAGCTCATTTTTAGCCCAAGAAGGGCAGCTCAAAAGATAATGATAAATTATCCAAGCAGATCGAATGCCAAAGGGCAACTGCACACATCAATATTGTAAATTATTCTTCTGCATGATTCTACTGCAAATTCATGTTTCAATTAGTCATTCTAATGGGTATATGTACTATTTTAACTAAATGACTGATGATAAAATGTAATAAGATAGATGAAGGAGTCAGAGATGCAAATGAATTGAATATCTGCGATTTTGACCGCACTAAGCTGTAGGCTTCAAATCACTGAGGTGTGGCTTAAGTTTGTAATTTAACATCCACATATCCTGTGATAAAGAGATTCCTGGCAAAAAAGTGCTCCAGGGTCTCGTCTATAAGCTGCTCTATATTTCATTTTTGAGCTGTGTATGTAAAGTTAATGGTCTTTAAAATAAACTGTCAATCCGTGACAGCCTTCTGTGTCATGCTGCAGAGAACCAATCTTTTCTTTTTGTTCTGAAAAATATTACCAGTGACAGAAAATGTCAGCCCTCCTACCACTACAACCAGCAGATTTCAAAATTGATCCATTTTATCCCACTTTACCATTTCACTCTACATTTACATCATGAAGACACACACACACACACACACACACACACACACACACACACACACACACACACACACACACACACACACACATATACAGACACACGGACAGATACACATCAGTGCATGTCACTACAATAATAAATAAATGGAGCAATGGTGAATATTGATAAAAAGGTTTCTTTATCGTTTTCATCCCTTTCACATTCAATCTGCTCTTATCCTGTCAGGTTGAAGCATGACTCATGTTTCCCATAAGCCAAAAATGAAATTAGGTACAAGCTTATCTAGAATGTTAAATGTATTTTTCCCCACAATGTGCCTAATCAAAATGCAGAACAGAAACCTTTAAGGCTTAGCTTGATAAATGATTTAAATGTTATATTAGGCACAATAGGTGTAAAGCATATACTACATGCATACTGACTGAGAATATTGACATGACATGACTCTGGCAGAACATTAACTACCCAAAGACATACCTGAAGCACAAGTAAATGTTACTTTATAGCATTTAGGAATTGCAAGGTGGTATTAAAGCCCTTGAAATGACTGATCATATACTTATGTATGCTTTTCTAGTGGCAAGAAGGGAATATTAAAGAACAAATATGCCATTTGGCAAGCACTGAAAGTGTTTAGGCCTCAAGGATGGAACATAGAAGATGACAATGTTAAGTAATTTAAAAAGCAGATCGAAAACCACTTAGACACTGCGAATGTATTCATCTTATAGACGATTATAGACGTCTTGAGTTGGACAATTACATGTTCAGCAAATCCTGTCATGTTAGTGGCCAGTCACATGAATGTACACTATGCAAATGATGTACCTAAATGCAGCTCCAAAAAAGTTTTCCTTATTTCACTTTCCCTCTCTGGTCTGATTAGTGAAGTGGTTACTTTTCACTAATGCAGAATCCAGAGCACATCCAGATCAGACTCTAGCTAAAGTGCCTTAAACATCAAGGGCTCTGAACTGCAGTGCTTTGTTGTATGTACATATCTAAAAATATAGAAAAGAGATTTTTTTTTAAGGTTATTGCCAGATTGGTGAATGTCATTTATTAGCCTGCAGTTTCAAAATGATATCTTATAGAAAATCACCTCCTCACAGCATGTTTAACTAGTCTATTACAGCTTTAGATTATATCATTTATTATAGCTAGTCACCAAATAAAAAAAATACAGAATATTTAGTTTCTGTGGTGTGAGTAAAAATCAGTCACATGAAACACCGATGTAAAACCTAAATGCTTAAATAAATGAGTCTTAATTTATAGCCAGTAACTAATCATTAATGATTAAACATTAAAAAGTAACTGTTGCTACCATTTAGTTGTTTCTTTCAAACTCTCGACTCTAAATAAAAATTGTATATAAGAGAATTTTTACAAATTATAGTTGAATAAATCTGCTGCACACATTGGCAGAGAGAAATGATTAGTATGGAAGGCATTTAGAAATGTGTGCTTCACTAATAAATATGCATTACTCATCAAGCTTTCTTTGATCAGGGAAGTTGTTTTGCAGGTAAATGCTGTGTTGGTCTTTTGCAGCAAAATAAATTGACCGTGACCTACTTGCGGACAACACGGGTAAATAATGAAGCCTTTTTACAATGTGTCCATTTTATGTAGAAACAAGGAGAAGAGAGCTTAATGGCTATAATAAGTCTAGCCAAATGTCTTTATTCCCACACAGGGTGAAGTCCACTAGACAAATTAAAACCCCCAAAGATGTAGATGACAGAATTCCAAAGCATGCATAGAAACATTAAAGTCTATCTTTCACTTTCAAATAAATCTATCTTGTGCTCTAATATCGTTGTAAGAAACATGTTTGTAATGAATGCTAACTCACGTTTTGAGGCATTCACATTTATCCAACACTAACAAAACACCATCAAAGGCATCTTTCAACATCAAACCTGAAATCGTGTGCAAATTAAAGGAGGACGGGGTTTATTTCTTCCCTCTGTCTGCACACATGCGACTCTTGTCATGGACTGAATTCAAAATCCACCATAGAATTATCCGCTTACATAGTTGCTAATTGGATGAGCAGTTAGCCAAAGGGATTTTCTTTTAAAGGATTTGGGAATGAGTTTTGCACATCCTTTCAAAGGAGTAAAATAAAAGAGCATAGAGTAGCACCACTTTGTAGGCAGCATACTCGCCTATTCCACAAAAAGGTAAGGAGAAGTCAGCAGAGTGAGCAAAAAATTACTGCATTTTACACTTCGAAAAAGCTTTCTCTGTTAAAAAAAAAAAAAAAAAAAGCTTTGTCAATAAAAGTTGTGGTCTAAATATAATACAAAAGCTTTTCTGATGCTGATGTGTGAAAAAAAAAAAAAACCCCGCAATTTATTGTTCAATATTGCCCACTAACAATGACTGAAGTACATGATCCTCTATTCATAAAGTGAGCAATTACATGAGTGTCAGAGTTAAAGAAAAGCTTCATAGTGGATCTAGTAAGTGGGTTCATTCACCGAAAAACATTTCAATTTTCTACAGATTAGACAGCGTTTATATATTGATTATGCACACACTTTGTTAAATTTGTTCTAGTTTATTGATTAGTTTACATCATAGGGCTTGTATAATTCACATGAATCTGTTGATGGAGCTTTGAGTTCAATCCAGTCTTTGGACAAAAACATACCTTTCACTTACTCCTTTCTACACTTAGTCTTGCCCACAACTTCATGCCCCACACCATCACAGGTGAATCCCCTATTGAATGCTCCCTGACTTATTTATCTTCTCTGTAAATTTCTATCTAGAAACACTAGTGTTCCCACATTTTCGCATTAAACAGTGTAAATGTAAATTATGCACTCGAGGCTAAATTGTCTGTTAAATGTGAGTTAAACAAAAAGATATTTCTTCACATTTGTCTCATGACAGTACACTAGTACACACAGGAGAATTGTAATAGGCAAAGCAATCAAATTGAAATATATAATTAGCAGCTGGACATGATCATTTGATGCCCGTGCTGAAAGCTTATACCTATGAATAGATTGACAGTGAAGCTAATTAGGGTTAAGCAATGCCTTGTATCACAAAGTCAATCCAATGGAATAATAAGAAATCTGAGGCATAATAAGAATGATATGGAGCAAATTATCTCACACACACACACACACACACACACACACACACACACACACACACACACATACAGTGCGGATGCATTTGTAATTTCTAATTTAAACCCCATTATCCTGTTTATAGCAGTCGTGCCTGAAAAAAGCCACTGCAAAGAAGTGCAAAAATGCATCCCTTTATTTTTTAGTCACGAATCACAGAAAAGAAATACATGGTGGGGGAGAAGGGCAAGGAGGGAGGGAGGGAGGGAGAGAGAGAGAGATGGGAAGAAATAAAATAGAGAGGCAATTTTGGACACATTCATTTGTTGGTAAACAGCTTGCCTGATAACTGTTGATTAGGTTCTAATTAGGGTTCTCCAAAACAGGATGACCTCTGCTTTGTTTACTGATGGGATTACTTGTGACCCAGCAGCATTAAAATTATTAGCTGAATTTAATTTATTTCTCATTATTTTTTTAAAATGCATCGCTTTTTCAATGAGCAAGTGCACATTGCACGTGATATACAAAACAGCACTGGACTTGGCTAGGTGGTAAAATTCGGTGACCACCCCTGCAAAGGAGACCAAGTTGACCTTACCTGCCCTGACTCTTCTGAGCTAAAATAAAATGGTTTTGTTTCCTTTAGTGTTCATTCTTTTGGAGTGGTCTTGAATGGCAAAAGGTATAGAGTAAAGAAAGTGCTGTTTAATATTTCTCCACTCTCTATCCTCCACATCGTGTCTTCCCATCGACCAGTGTTTTCACAGGGAGTCTAAAATAATCCCTAGAGCAATGGGCAGAACGCAATTCACATCAAAATTTCAGAGTCAGAATCTGGAGAAATGAGCAAATGCTAATGATGGACAGATACTATGTAGATCAAAGCTTTTACCAGTCCATGACACCTCTGTTCTCTGAAGCAGCTTGAGAAACCTCTCATTTTCAATCCTTTGGCCATTTCCTCTTTTATAGTAATATAATCTTTTTTTTTCTTTTATGTTTGTTTGAACAAGACATTAATGTGAACCACATACTAGATCTACTGGTTTGATCAGATTAACATTTTTTGGTTTGAGCAAAGCCTTAGGTCATGTGAAGTGTGTTTTCCTCAATGTATAGGAATGATAGTGTTAAGACATCTCTGAGGTGAGACTGTGTTCCTCATCATGAGCCAGGAATGACCTAGATGATCACATAGAACGCATATAACCACTATATGCAGAAACAGCCACACACGTGCACACAAACAAACACACACACACACACACACACACACACACACACACACACACACACACACACACACTAAACCGCCTATCTGCATTAGCACTGACAGCTCCACTCAAATGCTTAATCTTACTCCACACAACTAGCATGCTATGTGTGACCCGAGAGCCAGAGAGAGTTTATTACTGAGTGGCTAATGGTTCAAAACTCAGCATCTTCATCCAGCAGCACACCATTAAGAGAAAACAAATAAACCCGGAATCTGAAGAGACAGTTAATAATGATGCCACTACAGCTGCATAGATTTGCATTTGCATTAACATTTGTAGGGTCACGCAGATACCAGCAGTGAATGATCTGACTTAATGTTTAACAATGAGCGACTTCTGGATGTACAACAGCATGATTCTTAGTTTCTCTTAGAGCTTAAATGCGATGCTGATTCTAGCAAAATTTTACAGACTGCACAGTGCTTGTCACAGGTAAAGGTTGGAAGTATCCTGCTCACATTAAATTGGTCCTCTGCAAGCATTTATCATCAGCAGCATAAAAAAAGAATGTCATTTCATGTTCTTTAAAATTGCTTCTTACTAATTTTATGTTTTTTTTTTTTAATTACCCACTACAGTACACTTCTTTATGATTGACAACATTTATCTAAATTTCCAAGCAAATTATTATGTTAAATTCTGTATCATAGATTATATATATATATATATATATATATATATATATATATATATATATATATATATATATATATATATATATATATATATATATATATATATATACAGTGAGGAAAATAAGTATTTGAACACCCTGCTATTTTGCAAGTTCTCCCACTTAGAAATCATGGAGGGGTCTGAATTTGTCATCGTAGGTGCATGTCCACTGTGAGAGACATAATCTAAAAAAAAAAAAACAGAAATCACAATGTATGATTTTTAAACTATTTATTTGTATGATACAGCTGCAAATAAGTATTTGAACACCTGTCTATCAGCTAGAATTCTGACCCTCAAAGACCTGTTAGTCTGCCTTTAAAATGTCCACCTCCACTACATTTATTATCCTAAATTAGATGCACCTGTTTGAGGTCGTTAGCTGCATAAAGACACCTGTCCACCCCATACAATCAGTAAGATTCCAACTACTAACATGGCCAAGACCAAAGAGCTGTCCAAAGACACTAGAGACAAAATTGTACACCTCCACAAGGCTGGAAAGGGGTACGGGGAAATTGCCAAGCAGCTTGGTGAAAAAAGGTCCACTGTTGGAGCAATCATTAGAAAATGGAAGAAGCTAAACATGACTGTCAATCTCCCTCGGACTGGGGCTCCATGCAAGATCTTACCTCATGGGGTCTCAATGATCCTAAGGAAGGTGAGAAATCAGCCCAGAACTACACAGGAGGAGCTGGTCAATGACCTGAAAAGAGCTGGGACCACCGTTTCCAAGGTTACTGTTGGTAATGCACTAAGACGTTATGGTTTGAAATCATGCATGGCACGGAAGGTTCCTCTGCTTAAACCAGCACATGTCCAGGCACGTCTTAAGTTTGCCAATGCCCAGTTGGATGATCCAGAGGAGTCATGGGAGAAAGTCATGTGGTCAGATGAGACCAAAATAGAACTTTTGGGTCATAATTCCACTAAACGTGTTTGGAGGAAGAAGAATGATGAGTACCATCCCAAGAACACCATCCCTACTGTGAAGCATGGGGGTGGTAGCATCATGCTTTGGGGGTGTTTTTCTGCACATGGGACAGGGCGACTGCACTGTATTAAGGAGAGGATGACCGGGGCCATGTATTGCGAGATTTTGGGGAACAACCTCCTTCCCTCAGTTAGAGCATTGAAGATGGGTCGAGGCTGGGTCTTCCAACATGACAATAACCCGAAGCACACAGCCAGGATAACCAAGGTGTGGCTCTGTAAGAAGCATATCAAGGTTCTGGCATGGCCTAGCCAGTCTCCAGACCTAAACCCAATAGAGAATCTTTGGAGGGAGCTTAAACTCCGTGTTTCTCAGCGACAGGCCAGAAACCTGACTGATCTAGAGAAGATCTGTGTGGAGGAGTGGGCCAAAATCCCTCCTGCAGTGTGTGCAAACCTGGTGAAAAACTACAGGAAACGTTTGACCTCTGTAATTGCAAACAAAGGCTCCTGTACCAAATATTAACATTGACTTTCTCAGGTGTTCAAATACTTATTTACAGCTGTATCATACAAAGAAATAGTTTAAAAATCATACATTGTGATTTCTGGATTTTTTTTTTTAGATTATGTCTCTCACAGTGGACATGCACCTACGATGACAATTTCAGACCCCTCCATGATTTTTTCTAAGTGGGAGAACTTGCAAAATAGCAGGGTGTTCAAATACTTATTTTCCTCACTGTATATATATATATATATATATATATATATATATATATATATATATATATATATATATTAACTTGTATCAAATTAAAAAAGAGTATTCTTTGTCAAAGATTTCACTGGGTGTCAGAAAACATTACTGTATAACTGCTTATAAAAACATATAATTAATTTATAACTTACAATAATTCATGGGCGATAGTAACATGTACAGGTCCTTTTCAAATTTGACATATGTATTTAACATATCTTATAAATGTCAGTATTGAATACAGCTTAGTAAATGTGTGGTTCTACTTTTACAACAAAAAAAAAAACAGAACATGAAAGAACACAAGAAATGAGTATTGTATTTTTTCATTTTGATTATATAAATAATTTGGCTTTATAATATTTCACTGTGTGTTATTAGAGTTTAAACTGGAAGTGGCTTTATTTTGTGCCGATGTAAGTGTAATTTACTGCTAAAAACCAGCATGATTCTATTTTATTTGGACTCGTGCCAATTTTTCTAGTGTTACTGTGGTCGTAAATTAACATGCTGGGCTGACATTGGTGGAGAGATGCAATTGCAGGTGTGACATTCAAAATCTGCTGACACTGTGAGATTTTTAAACCTATTTGTATTAAAAAGAAATGTGTGCTACTGCCTTCGAGGACCCTCTCTTAGTACAGATGCATGGATAATGCTTTATTTGGATTACCACAACCACACCCTTGTAAGTCACTTTCCTACAGTTACAACACAGTTTTGTGGATGTTTATATAACTTAACTCAATCACAATATGGCAAATATTTCAAACACTGAATATAACCTGTAATTATCTTATCTGCAATAAATACAAACAAACTCAGTTGTGGCTACTGAAATGTGATTCACTTAAAAAGCTTTTGTGGAACATCTCGTTTGTTTACAAATTATTATATGTTAACTAATGTTTAAATGCACACCAGAAAAACATGAAGCTTAAACTGAATAGAATCATCCTGATCATCATGAGATGAAAATAACATTGCTAAATTAAATAATACAAAATATTATATTCACCAATATCATATATATATATATATATATATATATATATATATATATATATATATATATATATATATATATATATATATATATATATATATATATATATATACAGTGAGGAAAATAAGTATTTGAACACCCTGCTATTTTGCAAGTTCTCCAACTTAGAAATCATGGAGGGGTCTGAAATTGTCATCGTAGGTGCATGTCCACTGTGAGAGACATAATCCAAAAAAAAAAAATCCAGAAATCACAATATATGATTTTTAAACTATTTATTTGTATGATACAGCTGTAAATAAGTATTTGAACACCTGTCTATCAGCTAGAATTCTGACCCTCAAAGACCTGTTAGTCTGCCTTTAAAATGTCCACTTCCACTACATTTATTATCCTAAATTAGATGCACCTGTTTGAGGTCGTTAGCTGCATAAAGACACCTGTCCACCCCATACAATCAGTAAGAATCCAACTACTAACATGGCCAAGACCAAAGAGCTGTCCAGAAACACTAGAGACAAAATTGTATAAATCCACAAGGCTGGAAAGGGCTACGGGGAAACTGCCAAGCAGCTTGGTGGAAAAAGGTCCACTGTTGGAGCAATCATTAGAAAATGGAAGAAGCTAAACATGACTGTCAATCTCCCTCGGACTGGGGCTCCATGCAAGATCTCACCTCGTGGCGTCTCAATGATCCTAAGGAAGGTGGGAAAGCAGCCCAGAACTACACGGGAGGAGATGGTCAATGACCTGAAAAGAGCTGGGACCACCGTTTCCAAGGTTAGTGTTGGTAATACACTAAGACGTCATGGTTTGAAATCATGCATGGCACGGAAGGTTTCCCTGCTTAAACCAGCACATGTCCAGGTCTTAAGTTTGCCAATGACCATTTGGATGATCCAGAGGAGTCATGGGAGAAAGTCATGTGGTCAGATGAGACCAAAATAGAACTTTTGGGTCATAATTCCACTAAACGTGTTTGGAGGAAGAAGAATGATGAGTACCATCCCAAGAACACCATCCCTACTGTGAAGCATGGGGGTGGTAGCATCATGCTTTGGGGGTGTTTTTCTGCACATGGGACAGGGCGACTGCACTTTATTAAGGAGAGGATGACCAGGGCCATGTATTGCGAGATTTTGGGGAACAACCTCTTTCCCTCAGTTAGAGCATTGAAGATGGGTCGAGGCTGGGTCCTCCAACATGACAATGACTCGAAGCACACAGCCAGGATAACCAAGGAGTGGCTCTGTAAGAAGCATATCAAGGTTCTGGCATGGCCTAGCCAGTCTCCAG
The DNA here is from genome assembly GCF_946808225.1 of Silurus aristotelis. Classification (NCBI taxonomy): domain Eukaryota; kingdom Metazoa; phylum Chordata; class Actinopteri; order Siluriformes; family Siluridae; genus Silurus; species Silurus aristotelis. Next base: position 9,780,264 of record NC_139597.1, on the reverse strand, counting down.
ACCTAAACCCAATAGAGAATCTTTGGAGAGAGCTCAAACTCAGTGTTTCTCAGTGACATGTCAGAAACCTGACTGATCTAGAGAAGATCTGTGTGGAGGAGTGGGCCAAAATCCCTCCTGCAGTGTGTGCAAACCTGGTGAAAAACCACAGGAAACGTTTGACCTCTGTAATTGCAAACAAAGGCTACTGTACCAAATATTAACATTGACTTTCTCAGGTGTTCAAATACTTATTTGCAGCTGTATCATACAAATAAATAGTTAAAAAAATCATACATTGTGATTTCTGTTTTTTTTTTTCTAGATTATGTCTCTCACAGTGGACATGCACCTACGATGACAATTTCAGACCCCTCCATGATTTCTAAGTGGGAGAACTTGCAAAATAGTAGGGTGGTTAAATACTTATTTTCCTCACTGTATATATATTTAAATGATATTGGTGAATATAATATTTTGTATGTATATATTTTTCAGTAACAACAAAATCCAGTGTTTATACATATACATAATTATTTCTACTGCATATAAAATTATGAAAGGGTAAAAGTTTTTTAGGATTTGACACTGGAGCTAAGCAGAATTTCTAAATAAAGCTCTATGGCACAGCACTTTAATGCTGTTAAAATGTTAAGAACAGACGTGCCAGAGATTGCTTTTTGCAAAGAAAACTCATTTTTAACCCAGCATGAGTTTGTTTGCAATGCTTATCATAAATAATTAGTATAGAAACCCGCAAGAATTGTGTTCCATAGATAGAAACACAAAGTGAGAACTGAACTGTTTAATATAGGTCATATACTTTTTTACATTGCAAGTCTAGACAGCAGAATACTGTGCATGTCTATATTAGCTTGATTTTAGTATATTTAGCTCCTTGTGGAACTTTGGATTTTGGATGATTTGCATTCGAAATGAAAACATGTATAATAAATAAAATAAAATCTAGTGAAAACAGAAAATATACACCTGCATCCATGTCTAGGGACTTGTATTATGCTAATTGGAATGATCTAATCTATATAGAGATTATGTGTTTAAGTTAATGCTCGATTTTAAACAACAGAGTGGGGGAAAGTGTTGTCAGTCTTATTGATTTTGATTGTGGCATGAATGTTGGTTGTCAGTTTTTTAAAGATTGCATGGAATGATTATTGATTAGAGAGGTCAAAGGAGATTGGTTCCAGTTGACAGGAAGGCTCTGTTAACACAAATAATCACTCTTTCTAATTGTGGTAAGCAGAAACGCATTTTATAAAGCAGCACGGCAAATAAAGCAAAAAGCAAAAAAATACAATGTTTTATACTCCTATCAGTCAAAATCAGGATTTACAGGCTGGAGTGGACATAAGCTTGATGAAACCTGGCAGATGAAACCTGGAAAACATCACCTGATCTGGTGAATTTCTTGTGCAGTGTGCAGGTGGTAGGATCAGAATCTGGCAACCACCAAAATACATAGATTTAGTCTGCCTTGTGTTACCAGTTTAGGCTGCTGGTGGTGGAAGTGTAATGATACATCTGAGCACTGATTAAGTTCAACAGTCATGCATTGTTGCTAAATATGGGCATCCTCATAATGCATTATCCAGCATTTAACAAAGCACAAGTCATTTCAATTTGGTTCTATGAACATAAACATGACAATGAGCCATTTCAATGAAGAGCTCTGACAAATCTGCAGCAATCAGGTGATGCCATCATGTCACCATGGACAAAAGAATGCTTTTAACACCCAGCCCTACAACACTGATTTCATTATATCTAGAATGACAGGGAATTTCTCCTTAAAGCTAATCAACCATATATCGAAATAATGTGGCTGTTCAAACTTAATTCATATTTACCTTTGAATTTTATTCAAAAAATTACTGTTGACAGGAATAATTACTTTTGCCATTTTAAATCCAGCTAAACAAGTTTGTAAATAAAGTATACAGTATTTAAGTCAGGTGTATTATAGGCTGGAAGTAACCTCTGCAGTATTGTAGCTCTTTAGCAGTGGGGTTTATTATGGGGTTAATGTTGCCTGACTCAGTAAAACATTCACTTTGATGATACCTGCAGTAATTTATAATGAATGCAGCAGATCTCGCTAATGCGCTCTTTATTATTTTGAACACATATCGTAATGCATCACGACTGCTCCTATTCATTAAAGCTTATGCAGACCCAGCATACAGACTCTATAACTCTATGCTAACGCTAAGAGCTCTGATAAGTCTAAATACTCAGTGAGTCTCTTCTGCCTTGCTCTACTAGCAGAGGCCACAAATCATTGGCTGATTTGTACTTTCATCACTGATATTCACTGTATGGTTTGCAGACATCTCCCTGGCATTAATGCTGGCTTCATAATGGACAGTAAGAAATACATTAAACACTTCTCTCTTCGTGCACATAGCAGAGCCTGTTGAGGCTTTAGGATGTGCGATCGTAAAAATGACACTCGTATCTCAGGACCATTAAGTAAATATATCTGCAAGCGACAAGACTGCATTTGCATGTGAGCCATAAACCAATATGCTCCTTGATATTTTAATAAATTCCCTGCTAATATGACTCCTTCCCGAATTGGAAATGACTGCTTGTCTTTTTGTAATGGCATTTCATTTTCACTGTGAAGAAGCAATGACATTTGAAACAGAACATGGCTGTGGGGACTTACAGTGTACCCTGGGGGAGGTGTTGAACATTGTTTGACACCAAATGTTAATAACAGGGGTAGGAAATAGCCCATTCATAGACACTAATGAAAGTAGACTGCTGAATAAATGAATTTCACACAATATAGCTTGTGTCTTTATTTAAACTAAACTCTGATGCAGACCTTGAATTTGTCTTCTTCTTATATATATATATATATATATATATATATATATATATATATATATATATATATATATATATATATATATATATATATTCAAATAATTCTATAGACAACAAGAAATAAGTTTTTTAGACTTCCATTACAGTTAAATGGTTGATCAATTTGTTGTTCAGAGATGATGAGATCACTTATGGTAAAGAATATTTAATGCCATGCTGGTATATTTATAATTATATCAGACATCCCTGCAGAGTTGCTTATAGATAGTGGAGTTCACCTAAACAGAATTGTGTCTCAGATATGCACAGTTCTGGTCAAGACCTTATGAGTGAGGAGCAGTATTAATTCCATGTCCACTGTCTGACAGTTTAAATAACCAATCTTCTCTGTTGGTTCTACTCAGAGGTGCAGGCTACAGTAAATGCAGGTAATTTCCATAATCTGAATGGTGAGCCAAGAAAATTTACTTAAGCATGTACATAACCCAGCTCCGAATACCCATAATTTTCCCAAGCATATCGACATCAATTTTGGAATTCTGTATAAAATTTGTATACAGTGTTGAGTGCTGGTGAATTTTATGCTCTTGAATGAACTGATAGAATTGAATGGGTAAATTTTCGGAACGCATCCGCTAAGTGGAAAACCATTTAATAAATGAATTTTTAATATGTAATAAGGTTTAATGTTGCTGTCCTTTTAGAATAGACTGAATCCAGCATTTTTATTTTTTAAGGGAAGGATACCAAACTCAGGGAATATCTTGCACCTTTGTTGGTGTGAATTGGCCTATGGTCTCATGTGCATCAGCTGTGAGACTCCTCCAATACAAATAATAACAACCATCTTCACATGGGAACAACACCACAGTAGCTGAATTAAGATCAGCCCCCATTCTCCACGGGATTCCACCTTATTACGTACGAATTACAGAATGCTAAAGCAACCTGCTGTGCAAGCGCCACAGAAGCAGTGCACACATTATTCCATGTGCCTGTCTACAGAGCAAACAGAGCCCAGCACATATCCATTGTGAAAGATAGTGGCTGATACATATTGTATGGCTGCACTCAACTGTGGAAAATGAGATACTTCAGGCTGCATGCTGGTATTCAGGCGGGCATCATATGCTGGCCCCTGCTGACTAAAGTCTCAATAATCACAATGTGTTTTCCTATGCTGTGTGTTTGCTGCATAGACATATTCAAATGGTCCTGTGTTTTTTTCAGCATCTATTAACAGGATTTTTTTATTCATTGTAATCATTGACAATTTGCTATGGTATAAAACACCTTGGGAAGTGGTGTCATTAGTAAAGTAAGGAGTTAACTCTGCTCCACACCACCACCATTACCACTTCTTTTCATATAAGGAGTAACAACTGCAGCAGTTTTCATTTATACCAAAGCACATGTACATGTTGACCTTTATCTGTATAGGATAGGAACTTGCATCAGAAATGTTACCTGCAGAAGCACTTCTTTTTGTTCTTTTATTTATTTTTTATTTTAATTTTTTTACTGCACTGTTATATCTCTGACTAAGGTTTACATGAGAAAATGGAGGAGTTGGAAGAAAGCAGGAGGAGGACAAAGAGATTATACTGTATTTTAGATTCTCTGCCTGCGTCCCCCATGGTTTAATATGCACCAGGACTCAATTCCACACCCTGAGTGCTGTTGATAAGGCACAGCATGGTAGCATCAGACCCCAGAGAGGACTTTATGTGGGGCCAGCGCATGGCAGAAAATCGAATTTCTTTGTAGACAATGAGGTCCATTTGTACAGTCGAGCCGGATGAAAGAAGAGCATTCTGTGCCGCCACTTCCCAAACGCTCTGCCATTGTTCTCCATGGACACAGTAGCATTTCTAATGAAGACTGAGGAAATTGTTAGGGGCAAGTTAATCTAGCGACACAACTCGCTGCACACCGGTGCCTTCTATTCATCTTAGCATGTTTTTTTGTGTTGTGTACCTGCTGTCGTGTTAATTTGGTGCAAGCACATAAAATACAAAACAATTAGGTAAGAAGTGGAGACACGAACAAGAGCAATTCTTGACAAAAAAAACCCAAAACAAAAACAAAAGAAAAATAATAACAATTAATATAATTATTATTAAATAGATTATAATAAATGCACTAAATAAAAAAACTGCAATCAAGTGACCTGTCAAAAATAAAGACAATTAAAACTGTATAAAATACAATAAAACCAGACAATGAAGCAATCACATCATTTTTTTCTGATAGTCCTTGTGAAACCTAGAAAGAGAGACAAGACTGAGTTAAAACCACTGTTTCCCTGTACCAGTTTGCAATGGCTTTATATTCAAGAGGGTTTGGCTAATAATGAACCAAGACCTAATGTTATTGTCATTGATTTGAACATCATTCTGTGGATGTGCTCCAGATTGCATTAAGGAGACTTGTAATTGTATTAAAATGCAGGGCTAAAGCATGGAGCATGTCATAATCCCTCTCTCAAAAGCCCATCAAAAAGGCAGGATGGAACCCTGGCCACCTGCCCATGAGCTATGAAGTCTGCTGACTGCCCTGATGCTTTCATTTCCCTCAGGAAGCTACTTTTCAGGACATGATTTATACCACTATGCTCCAGTGTGCATTTCGAAGGGGGTGTAGGGACCCATCACCATTCCTATAGGCACACATGACAAATCAACCACTGTCTTTTTCCCCTGAACATGAGAGGGTTTATTTCCAAATACAATATAATTTGGTAATGCTAGTGGTGGCTGAGTGTGACTTCCATTGCAAGGTGCTGGCTAAAGGGTCAGTGTTGCAAGTGAGGAGAGTCAAAGCTAAAGACTAAGGGCAGCAGCCAATTTCAAAAGGGTCTGATTTAGAACAGTCACCTTTGCCCTCCCCATTGACCTGCATTACACTGGTTTGCACACAGTAGCACAAGGAAACACACAGACTCTCAACAGTCACACCGAGAACCCTTCATCTTCAGCATGAGCCCCAGACTGGCCCTGCATTATCACAATCAGAGTCTGTCTCTCTCCATCAAAGCCCTCTCAAGCGTTCACCCTTCACTAGACTCCAACTGTTCAATAATAACTCATACAGAAATATTTAACTGTCAACACCTTGTCCAGATTGTCAAACACTGGTCATGACACTATTCAAATGAGACAACCAAGGTCCAAATGATGCTATTGCAGCCTCAGCGTATCACTTGCAGTAAGAAATCTTTACAAGAACAGATTGTCAATAAAAATCCAAATAAATTCATTCTGATTGCAGATTTTACACTAAACTTTTCCACTGAGGAGCAGAGAAAATTGAAAAGAGTGCAACAACTAGTTAATGTCATTTTAGCATGCTGTCTGCCCTCTGCTAATCAGGATATTTATAGGTTTAAAATAATTACTAGGTCAGTGAAAAGTTCTCCATATGACACTGTTTGGACAAACAAAAGAGACATTTGTGACATTGGCTTAATATTTGATATTTACCCAACTTTCTCCACTAGCTGTGATCTTCTGATGTTATCAATATTAAAACGAATTAAGAGCAGAACTTTTTAGAAATTATTATTAGTATTATTATTATTATTATTATTATTATTATTATTGTTGAATATGTTTTCTTTTTTTTTTTCACATTATAACTATATTGTCCTGTGAGCATCTTTACATAAACACACATGCAAACTTGAATGAGCTATCGATTTGTAAGAGGTTATTAGCCTACATAAAAATGTAGCTGTTGTCACTGAGAAAATTTACATGTAGATGAGCTTTGGGATTTAACCAAATACACATGAACAGATCATTTGTTTTGAACACTTACAAATACAGACACAAATATGAAGCACATGTTTGAGAATGCAAACGAAAAAATCAACGCAGGAAGTTATTACTTATATGACAAATATAAATATAGGACAGAAATATTTATTCAAGTGAAAATAAATGAAATAAAAGATATTTCATTCATCCTTAGTAAATACCTAGTCAGGGGTTTGGTGGGCAAAAACTGGATTATTAGTTTGATGTATTTTTTTATGTATTTTGATGTATTTTGGTATTTTGGTGCAGCTGAATTTATTGGAAACAAAATGAGCAAAAATATTATTATTATTATTATTATTATTATTATTATTATTATTATTATTATTATTAATATTATTGTGTGATTTTTTTTTTTAAGCACATATCTATTAAAAAATGTCACCGTGGGTTTAAATTCGAACACAAATTAAAATTTTATATTTAAATATTACTAAGCAGATGTACAGTAAGTACAGATACTTAACACACTCTAGCAGTGTAAAAAATATATGCAATATGCAACACTTTTTTCCCAATAATCTGAGCAAATGCACTCCAAGTTGAAGCCATTTGGAAGGCCAGGACACACTCTGTGAAAACCTGGAAGGACCGGGTGCATCTGCTCTGCCGTGGGTGATAATAGAGCATTGCTAGCGGCCATTCTCTCTGCTCAGCTTGTGGTGTCTCTGTGGCAGCGGGAGGGAGAGCTTTTCCAAAGCCCATCCTCGGCTGTGATAATTACCCATGCTGCTCTCCACTGCCTCATTTGCATAATCAGTACCAGTCATTCACAGTGGAGGCACAAAGGAATATAATGAGACAAAAGAGAAACAATGAACATTTCAAATGCCAACACGATGAAGCTAGATTTCTCTCTCTCTCTCTCTCTCTCTCTCTCTCTCTCTCTCTCTCTCTCTCTCTCTCTCTCTCTCTCTCTCTCTCTCTCTCTCTCTCTCTCTCTCTCTCTCTCTCTCTCTCTCTCTCTCTCTCTTCTCTCTCTCTCTCTCTCTCTCTCTCTCTCTCTCTTCTCTCTCTCTCTCTCTCTCTCTCTCTCTCTCTCTCTCTCTCTCTCTCTCTCTCTCTCTCTCTCTCTCTCTCTCTCTCTCTCTCTCTCTCTTTCTCTCTCTCTCTCCAAGTGCACAAGTTCAACATCCTACACATTGTTTTAGACATGAATGCAACAAACAAATGAGTGTATGAATAAATGAATAAATAAATAAACAAATACATTTATTTATTATTTGTTAGTTTTTTGTTTAGTAATTTATTTACATTAAAACTCTACATATTTATCATTTAACCTGTTTTATAAAAGTATACTTTCTGGAGGGAGACAGCGGTATTGATTAACAGAATTTCTGAGGTTCCACAGATAAAGTCTTGAGGGCAAAAAAGCACAACAAAAAAAGCCAAACCCAAAAAGTTAAAAAGAACCTGTTTCTCCCTCATACTATATTTATGAATTTTGAAGGCCTTTAATAATTAGGATGATTCCTGTTATTTAATAATGTATACTGTTCGCTTTCTTTGGAATGCTTTTTTATGTAAAGCTATGAATATTTAATTAGAATTTTCCATTAAGAGTAAGAAATCCTTAGGCGTTTACAGCAAATAATAAATTCTCTGATGTGTACCTGATAGCACTTGGAACTTGTCTATATCACATGCCGCTGAAAATATCTGCTTCTACTAATGGGAATGATTCTTGCGTTGTTTAGCTGCTAGAGCTTGTTTGTGCCAAGATAGTGATCAGTGGCTATGCTGCATCAAATGCACAAATGCATGAAACCTCCCCTCACTACCCCCTTCACTCCTCTGAGATCACAGTCATCTCTTTTCATGTCCATTTCCTTTGTTCAAGCTTTCCCTTTTCCCTGTTTACACATCACATGCACCACTTGCTACCTTCTATTAAAAGGCATCAGGAAGGTACGATTTCTCTCTCCCCTCTACCCTGAATTCAGGAAAGAAAGGAAAGCGATTGAGTCCATGAACTTTTAATAGGAGCTCAGTTTATGAAAGTCACAGTTAAGCCTCAGGAAACAAGGGTGTTCCTTAGAGTGCTTTATCCTACAGTCAATAGCTGTAAATCTCAGGACTTTGTTCAGGTTGTGGCAGAACAAAAGATAAAACCTGAACTTGCGCAAACGTTGGTGTTCCACAGTAGCAAGGAGAAATACAAATACCAATATGAATATTTGTTTTAATATCTGGACATTTGGGTAAGGGAGAGTTATTATGTGTATGGTGTGTTAGGTTCTGTATGTAGCTGTATGTTGTGTGATGTAGCTGGATGTTGTTTAGGTTGCACCAGGGTCCTGGAGAAACATTGTCTCATTTCACTGTGCACTGTGTCAACTATATATATATATATATGGTTGAAATTACAATAAAAGCTTCTTGACTTGACTTGACTTGAGGTTGTTTCTTGAACTATGAGGCTGGCCAAGATGCTGACACAAGCTCTGGCTTCTGTCTGCCTTTATTGCGTTCTAATCGCTTACTAATAAATCTCTTTGTTTCTCTTTTTTTTTTTTTTTTTTTTTTTACTAATAAACTTATATTTACATAAACACTATAAATTTGAGGTGCAAAAGACCACACTATTAAAGGTAAAAAAAAAAAATAAATCTGTCCTTGTCAAATACAATTCCTGTACATGTTGAGTCCAGAATTCGAATCAGTACAGAATTCGAATCAGTGCATGATATATTTGATCTTGTGAGAACATCAAACAACTTTGAATTGAATAAAAATATAGAGCGGGCAGTGCTGCTGAATTCCTAACTCTGACAGGTTTATGTTAATGCACTGATATTAATAAATTCACATTGCTGTACTAACAACTTCTGCATTGACTTGTGTGCAATTGGAAGCTTAAAAAAACAAACAAACAAAAAAAACAAATAATAAAAACCCAACAATATCAACTTTGTGAGCAAACATTTATTTAACATGGAAGGCTTCTCCAGCATTAGCACATTGTACTGTACCAGTGTTTTTTGACAAAGTGAAGTTTTAAGGAAGTGCTGTTGGAATAGAAAGAAATGTAGGCTTGTAACCACATGACCCCACCCCACTATTGATTAATTTCTTTTCACCACAGTGATGTTTTATTCTTTGCATAATGTACAAGCTCTATAAGAGGTACTCAGGAACAAATTGATTATGTCCAGATGCATAATTTATGTGTGTATACATGTTCACATACACATGATAATCCACTTATGGGCTCAAGTTCTACAGGTGTACAGCTGATAAAAAAATCTGAAACAAACTATAGGCATAGAGTTTAGAGCGAACTAACCACACAGTTGGCACATTACCCAAGGGGTTCTACCTCAAAAAAGGCATGATACATTACAAACAACATAAAGTTTGAGATGAGTAGCATAATTATGGAAAAGATAGAATTCATTTCAATGAGCTCATGAAGGGCAATGAGTCTAATTTACTCATTCACTAACTTTCACTGGCAATGAGGAGCAAGTAGGGGGTTGTAAAAATATGCTGTATTTTTGCTTGGCATAAGATAGTTGAGTATCTTGGGAGTATAGAAAGTTAATGAAAGTGTGTGTGTGTGTGTGTGTGTGTGTGTGTGTGTGTGTGTGTGTGTGTGTGTGTGTGTGTGTGTGTGTGTGTAAGAGTTGGCTGGTGGCAGGCACATCAAAGCCTTAACTAAACAATCCAAGCCCCAGCATCGTGTTTTGTGAACAGCGGGATGACAGACAGCCCAAAATGCACAAACCACAAAGTTGGTGGAGTTTTACTCTAGTCCACTCATGTGCTTCCGCCAGCATACTGCAGTGCTATACAGCTTAACAATAGTTTCACAGTAATTTAGAGGCAAGTGTAGTATGGGACCGTGCCTCTCTGACACATACGGCAGTTATGATGGCTCAGTGTTGCATCTTGCTAAAATGCATGTTTTCGCCCCACACAGCAGAATTACTATATCCAGCCATGTCAGTGTAAACATTTCACCAGGCAGAAATTGATAACTACACATGACAGTTAAGTGTCTAGTTTTAGTTGGAGATTTCGAGTGTGTTTAGTTGTACACTTATTGTAAGCATTGTGCTAGAAATAAGGCCCAAATCGGAAAGGAAATCCATAATAGTTTCTGGAAACAAGCTAAAAAACAAATGCCCCAGGTCCAACAAAGGAACACCATGCTCTGTTATTGTAGATTGTACAGGTTTTGCCTTTCCACACAATAGGAAAGCATTTGCCATAAAAAGCATTTATAACTGTGAAACCCAAGTCAATAAATTGCACTACCCTCCGAGGTTCCGTCTGGCAGAAAACAGATGATCAATATGTCATGACAAAACCACCCCACGCCCCCGGAACATTCTCCAAAATTTTTCATGAAAAGGTGGAAAAAGGCTAGTTGGACGAATAATATACCCAATACATCCTGATGTTTTCCACAGCCTAGATAGCAGCATCTAAATGTGGTCTGAAAGGGAAAAGAAAGTGGTAATGTAGCATGACCCTGTTTGTGTTTAGATTTTTTTTCATAGTATTAGAGGCTGAAAAGGTCTGAGGGTATGCATGGAAAAGAATAGTTCCTTCATGATCAATTTACGACCAAATCCAATACTGCTAAAAGTGTTGAGGGATGAGATACATTTCTTAAATATCTTTTCACTGTGTTCTGTATATTGTCCAGCAATTAAAGTCATCTATGCTTCTTTTTAAGAAATTAATTAATAAAAAAAAATACATGTAATTTGCACAATATCACATTGAGAAAAAGCATATTTTATGCTGAGATAAACAAGAGATTAAATGCCATATGTTTCCACGGAAAATAGAACAAGAAAGCGTTTTTTTTTTTTTTAAAGAAACTCTTAAGCCCAATTTAAACCTTTTATTTCCTTGCATTTTTGCTGATTTGTATTTTTTTAGCACAAGAACGCAAAAAAGCATGCAAGCATTTCCACTTCTCTCATTATAAAAGACCAGTTTTGATGAATATGCAAAATATTCATGTCCACCCAGTCCTCTGGAAAACTAGTGTAATAAAGGAATACAAGCAAACTGCAATCTGTACAGTATAAACCCACAGGATATAATATTTCATAATATATTTGGAGTGAAATATGATTCGTGTACAGTCTATACAATAAAATCAATCTTACTCCTGCCAGGGTGACCCCAGCTTATTGGTATGACGTGAGGGAAATCATATTCGAAATACAATATACAGGCTACAGAATGCAGCCATCAAGAATATACTGTAAATACCTTAAAAGCTAGGGAGAGGTCCTATCCAGATATGACTACATTCAGATATGTTTATGTATGTATGCACAGTAAGGACTCAGGACAATAATGTATGCTACAGGTGTGCTACAATCCAGTGGTCATGGTTTTAAATTGAAAGCTAAAAGAAAGTCTATGATAAAACTATTATGGTTAAGCACAGCGTCATATTAAAAGTACAAAACTATCACACATATTAGTGTTGCTCTTCTGTTCAAAACACACCAACCTTAGGTGTAACTGGTATTTTGATTGAAAAATTCTAAATCAAATTACTTCTGCTTTCTGCTCCAAAAGCATTTTGAAAACTCAGTAATTCAGTAAAGTTTTTCACTTTGCTTATGTCTACTACATCTGCTATTTATTTCCACTACTTAATGAATGCCAACAATGTGTTTGACACGTGTCAGTGTAGTAAAGACATGTCAAAAGGTTTCACAAGACAAATTTCTCATATCTGGGCAACAATTGTACATTTATGAGTTTCTGCCTCATTTTTTGTTTTGCATTTCAGATCAAAATTAACAAAAATGGAAGCAATGGAAAGTGCATCCTGTTTGCTTTTTGTCAAAATCACAACATTTTGTTTTTTTCAAGTCGAGTCAAAGCAAGAATTTTTTATTGTCATTTCAGCCATATATAGCTGACGTAGTACACAGTGAAATAAAGAAACAACGTTTCTTCAGAACCCTGGTGCTACATTACACAACATAGAGTTACATCACACAACATAGAGCTACATAACAGAACACAGCGCTACATCACACAACATAGAGCTACATCACACAACATAGAGCTACATCACACAACATAGAGCTACATAACAGAACACAGCGCTACATCACACAACATAGAGCTACATCACACAACATAGAGCTACATAACAGAACACAGAGCTACATCACACATCACAGAGCTACATCACACCACACAGAGCTACATCACACAACACAGAGCTACATCACACAACATAGAGCTACATCACACAACATATAGCTACATAACAAAAACACAGAGCTACATCACACAACATAGAGCTACATAACAGAGCACAGAGCTACATCACACAACATAGAGCTACATCACACAACACAGAGCTACATCACACAACATAAAGATACATCACACAACATAGAGCTACATAACAAAACACAGAGCTACATCACACAACATAGAGCTACATAACAGAACACAGAGCTACATCACACAACACAGAGCTACATCACACAACATAGAGCTACATAACAGAACACAGAGCTACATCACACAACACAGAGCTACAACACGCAACATAGAGCTACATCACACCACATAGAGCTACATCACACAACATAGCGCTACATCACAGAACACAGAGCTACATCACCCAACATAGAGCTACATCACACAACATAGAGCTACATCACACAACATAGAGCTACATCACAGAACACAGAGCTACATCACACAACATAGAGCTACATCACACAACATTGAGCTACATCACACAACATAAAGCTACATCACAGAACACAGAGCTAAGGACTAAAGTAAGTCGTCCCTCTCACATTAAGTGCATTGCGTACAACCAAATGCAAACAGTGCAGACAAAAGACCAAGTGCATCAGACAAAACAGGACAGTGTTGAACAGAGACACAAAACACATCATAGTGAACTAAGTGTGAAAGAGAACTAGAAACAAAAGTGTATTTGTAAATATAAACACAATTTTGTGCAAAAATAACAAGAGCAGCAATCAAGAGGTGTGCACAACAACATGTAAACAGTATAATATGATTATAATATAATATGGGTGGTGCTGAAGACATGGATGTGTATGAATTTAAATGAGCTTTGAATGTTTTTGAGTTCAGGTTGTAACAGTTTAGTAACACACAGTTCAGAGTGTGTGCGTATGAGTTTTGTACAGTTTATTGTGTCTTTTTTTGTTGAGAAGCCTGATGGCTTGAGGGAAAAAACTGTTGCACAGTCTGGATGTGAGGCATGAATGCTTCGGAACCTCTTTCCTGATGGCAGGTGAGTAAAGAGTGTGTGTAAAGGGCTGTTGGATTTGCGGATGCAGCGTGTGCTGTAAATGTCCGTGATAGAGGGGAGAGAGACTCCAAGTATCTTTTCGGCTGTCCTCACTATCCTCTGTTGGGTGTTGCGATCCGAGACGGTGAAGTTCCCAAACCATGCAGTGATTTAGCTGCTCAGGATGCTCTTCGATGGTCCCACTGTAGAACATGATCAGGATAGTGAGAGAAAGATGTGGATTGAAAATAAAAGAAAATCTATTGCAGTTTGTCTTATTATTTTCTGTATGCACATAAATTATGAAGTATTTTAACTTGTTGCTATAAAAATAATCACAAGACTTCTTGGGGGGGTGTTTATCAAGTGTAATCATTTCACATAACTGTCACTGACTCTACAGTCTGGGGTAGAAAGAAATCAGTCCCAGCCTGTTTACAATTCTGTGTGTGTGTGTTTGTTTTGTTGTTTACTTATAATAAATGGTGTATTGGAGCTGTTGTTGTTCTTTCCCCCATCTCACACACACACACACACACACACACACACACACACACACACACACACACACACACACACACACACACACACACACACACACACACACTCCACTTTAATCCATTTGCCAAAAGCAAATGAGACAATGTGGATCCTATAAATGTTATCCTTATCTTTTATGCCCATTTTCCTTGAATATAAGATTTAGAATATTGCCCTGATTCCCCATTTAAACCAGCTTGTTAACCCTGGCTACTTCTATCTTATGGTAAACAATAAAATCCATGAATTTTTTATAACTCTTGAACTGTTTACTGTTTCTTTTATTGTTATGAGAAATGATTCACTGCATAGCGCCGATGATTATTTCCCAAAAGTGCATTACATATAATTTGCTGATCATGGCTTAACTCTGATCATCATTCCTTTTGTCAGTATGAACGCTGAATCGCCAGGACAGTCGTTCACAGATGACTAATGAGTTTAATATTCATTCACAGTTCACATGATGACATGAAAATGGAAGATGTCTTGAAGAATAAGATGAATCTGAGTAGTTGAAGATGGGATATAGTCTATTATATTTTGTGGTATGTTTTTATTTTTTATTTCTGGTTTCTTTTGATTTGTAGACTTTACAAACCCCACAGTTTTGTGAAATTCTATAAATCAATCAATCAATCAATCAATCAATCAATCAATCAATCAGTCTGTCAGTCAGTCACTCATGGTGCCTTATCTAGATGCAGTTCATTTGAAATGGATATTATGCGTCAGGTTTTTGTTGTTAATTTTCGGTTTCTTTTGATTTGTAGACTTTACAAACCCCACAGTTTTGTGAAATTCTATAAATCAATCAATCAATCAATCAATCAATTAATCAATCAATCAATCAGTCAGTCAGTCACTCATGGTGCTTTATCTCGATGCAGTTCATTAGAAACGGATATTATGCGTTAGGTTGTTGTTGTTAATTTCTGGTTTCTTTTCATTCGTAGACTCTACAGACCCCACTGTGAATCAATCAATCATTCAGTCAGCCATGGTGCCTTCTCTGAATGTGGTTTATTTATCAGTCAAGACTTTCAAATGCAGTGGTTGGGTTTATTACAGGTTTAGTGTGTTTTTTTATTTGCTGAAAGAATCCATTATTTGTTTCATTCACATATGCTTACAATTTTGTCCCATTGTGTCACGTGTTTGTTAAGCACTTGGGATCAGAGTGTAGGGTCAGTCATGACAATGCGCCCCTGGTAATTACACAATTACTCTGATTTGCTTGGGACATTTAGATACCTATCAAAACAAATAGAATGCCAATTTAGCTTCATAATTCATTTTACAGGTCAGGTGTATCCTCGCAGAGCTATAAAGCAATCTAGAGAAGAGGGTGTGAGGTGAAAGAGCTCTAATAGGAACGTAAATCCGATTTTCTTGCGCCCTCCACTTTTAGCCTTTCCTCATTGCCTTGTTCTGTAACAGGTCTCCGTGACAGACGGACGCATGGAACCAATCAGACGGGGGAAGAACCTGCTCGAGCCGCGTCCACTCTTGCGTCACAATTGGGCTGTTCTTGACAGACAGCCGGGCTTTGCCAATGAGACGCAGGAGTGTGAGAGCGCTGTGTTGCTATTGGCTGAAGTCAGGAGAGTCGGGGGCTGTGATGTTGACTATTAATGAGCGCTGGGCAGCGCAGCGGCATGTCAGTGGGGAAACGGGGCGGAAGACGGAGACGCGCATCTGACAATCGGGAGAAAAGGTTAGCGCGAGTTCAGGATAACATCAAGCTGAGTGGAAGCTCTTCTGGTGGACTTTCATGCTCCTCATCTGGCCAGAAGGTTGAGGTGGGGAAAAACTGACCGGCATTTAAGTGCGTAAGGGAAAGAAAAACAGCGTCCATCACTTGATGTTTGAAGGAGGTCTAATGCGCCAGATGGGAACAAACCGGAATACACGCCGCATCTATCTTTATGGACTTTGAATTATGCACGTAAGTTCAAAACCTTGAGTTATTTTTTTATTTATAAAGATATCAGTGTTCCGATTGATCGCGCCGTCGCCATGGATTTCCCGCATTAACAGAAAGTTAACGTGGGGGGAAACAAAAAGCAGGCGGTGCACATTGCGTACAAGAGCCTTCATACAAATTCCTCCTGTTCAAAGTCAGAAAATAAGAGAGAAATACATTAAATAAATAATAAGCGGATCCGTTTTTATTTGGAGCCTCCTGGATTTTATGCGCTCCGACGGTGAGCGCGCGCTGCCTCGGCGCGACCCCGCATCTATAAACCTTCGCATGCTATGATGCTGCTGCTGCTGCTGCTGCTGATGATGATGATTATAATTGTTTTTTCATGCTCCATCGCATAACAACAGCGATCATGACACGCGTGTCGCGTTCTTGTGAAACGGGTGGGAAGGTGCGCGCCTGAATGCAGCGGTTGCGAACGAGCATTGGGAACAGATCGAAATGTTTTGCATCATGCATTTGCGTTTGTTTATTTTTATAATGAAAAAAAAAACAACATTACTTTCCCAGCTTGTATCACCCTGTTGCAGTCGGTGCGGTCGCACGCACGCTCGGACGCCGCGCGCGCTTCCTCCTCCTCCTCCTCCTCCTTTTCCTCGTTCACCATTAACATGCGCGCGCGCCGCTGTGAATAGTGTCGTTGTGATTCCGGATCCATTTCCCTTCTCGCGGCAGCTATGAGCGATTTGCATTCACCGCTTTGGCGTCATTAACGCCACCGGCACCTCTTATGCATTCGACACTTCAACCCTCAATGTGTTCACCACATAACCTCAGGGTTTATCAGAGAAACCCATGTGCAATGGCATATTTCATCCTCTTTCCCGGGCCCTAGAAGCGCGCTGCATCCTACACCTAGTGACAGATGTGCACTTACACAAATACATCATTATGTCATTTGCTCCTGCTGTCTTATGCGTGGCACCATCTATGCAATGCAGGCCTTTGCTCTAATTCACTATCATTAAGCTTTAAAATCACCATATGTTTTTTGCTATTGCGGTGCACTCCTAGGAAGTCAGCAGTTGAGCACAACACTCACTAGTTCATTATATCATTCATCAGCATGTGCAGACTGATACACAATATACACTTCCTCCATTAGAACAAGACCTTGCTCTGATATTATCGGTTATTATAGAAAGCAGTTTCTGCAAACACATTTACCATACAGCTGCTTAAAACCCATCTTGTGACTAAAGCAATTAGCCACTCTTGAAAATACACACATTATATCTCCAAGTTAAATGCATCCATGAATGCTCTACAGCCTTTATTTTGATTTCCAGCTCTGATTGTACGCCCAGATTTTGAAGAGCTCCTCTGTCGTAAATGTTCTCCTACTGCACAGCGTGCATCACAAAGCAGAGTGTGGGTGTGTGTATTAAGAGCAAATTTATATAGCCTTGAAGTGTCAGAGTGGAGAGAAAATGTGTGGGCCGCCGAACACATCACAACAACACGTGAATACGTGGTATGGAGAGTCATGACTTAGACACGTTAGACGCTCGTGGATCGAGTCCAACGTAAAGAAAGTACTTCAAAAGCAAAACGGGTTTCTTTCAAACTTACACAGTGCGGTAAACAACTATTCTCTGTACAGTGCTCTTTCAGGAGCCACTATAAAACGTTTATTTTAATATATAATCTTCTTTCAGGAGCCTTTTCTTTTATTACCATGCTATGAATCCTTCAATTTGATTGGGTGCACTGTTAACAGCGCAAAGCCTTAAAAAAAAAAAAAAAAAAACGCTACAGCAAAGCAGTCTTTCAGTTTTTCAATTGGCCTTGCATGTATTAAGGCGAATGTATAATTTTATAGTGGGAAGGAGGATAGTGACACTTCTGCCACTGAGAAATAGAGCAAAAACATCAGAAGGCCACTGCTGTGTGGTCTGTCTGCTTCAGGATCAGACTGGTTTCTACTGAAAAGACATGCATGGCTGAGTTTCTGTGCAAGACTCTAGCAGCTGGCCGCTTGTTAGATAAGACAGTCAAGCTTATTAAATGAAACTATGATTGACTTTCGAACATGAATTTAAGCTTTTAAATAATTATTGCAATTTCCATGAAATGCTTTACAGAGAAATGGTGGTTCATAGAACACTATTAAATAGAATTATTTATAATATGCTAGAGAGAGAACAGTCTTTCAACATTTCCACACACTTAGTACTGTTTGCCTTTGTCTTTTCTAAAACTCTATATTGTAATGCGTAATAAGGGGAGTGGTATATCAGTGGTTAAGGTGCTGGGTTACTGATCGGAAGGTCAGAGGTTCGAGCCCCAGTATCGCCAAGCTGCTGCTCTTAACCCTCTGTAAGGCCCTTAACCCTCTGTGCTCCAGGGGCGCCGTATCATGGCCGACCCTGCGCTCTGACCCCAGTTTCCGAGCAAGCTGGGATATTCGAAGAGCAAATTTTACTGTGCTCTAATGTATATGTGACAAATAAAGTCTATTCTATTCTATTCTATTCTATTCTATTCTATTCTATTCATTCTATTCTAATCCCTTCTGTCTGCTGCCCCCCTGAAAAGCCATTTGATATCTCACAGAGTTTCTCCTTGTCATTGTTGCCTCTGGCTTACTCATTATGGATCTAAATCTATATCCGGATCTCTGTAAAGCTGCTTTGCGATAATGTCTATTGTCACGTGCTACACACATGAACGGCAATGAAGTAAATAATCTTAACTCTTAGGAGGTTCTCTAATAAAAAACATTGGAAAAGAAAAAAAAAACGTTTGTATTCCTTAATGGGCCGATTCATGTGCAGGTCAGATTAAAGACAGCGTTTACAAAACTAAAAAGTAACAAAGGAAAACTACAGTGAATACATGGTTAGATTCTTAAAATAAAACTAAAACGACTTGCCAGCATTCAAATGGTCTCACTGTCGTATTTTTATTGATTCCACTCAAAGAACCTATTCCCTGCTGGCATATAGCCTGTTGACCAGTTATATATTATTCATATCAAGATAGCTGAGATCCTCAAAGACTATTGCCTGTAGCACATTTGTACGTGTAAATTCAATATAGCCCAGCTTTTCAGTAGTCCCTTAAACCTCTGTGTTTACTTTTCTTTACACAGGGTATTTAAATGCAGATTTATTTAACCAAGACACTAAATTGTGTTCATCTGCTGCAGGCGTAAACTTTCTTTGGCGTGCAAGGGTACGTCTCAGGAATTACAACTGAATAACCAGAATGGGTTAAAACTCAGAACGCTGCAAAGTGTGGGGTCCATCGGTTAATTTGGAACATTGATTCTGCATTAACCGCTGACTCATTCCTGATTTGCAAGCACGCAGGAGCAGAAGCAGGAGCAGGTGCGAGGGGGAAAGGCTCCAAACGTCTTGCACACGAAGCTTCATTATGCATACACATTGCTTAACAGGGACCTGTTTAATGGACTCCACTCTTACTTTGGAAATAGTCTAATGGTAAATCAATGAAGTGAAGGGCACAAGGAAGACCAGCAGCCTAACTACACCACCCACTGAGAGACTCCTCCAGAATGCTGCAGCAGCACAGGTAGTCCCATAGCATAGCACTTATAATACCTAGCACTGGGAAAGCCAGTGTTAATAACCACTTGATCATAATTTACTCTGGCCCATCTCTGTCATGCACCGGCCATTTTTCGTGAAGCAGTAGGCAATTCTACTGCTGCCCTACTTTTCGGTAATGTGACCTTTATGTCTGTGGAGATCCGAACAGAGGAAGTGTAATGTCTTCCCCGAGGATGCACTGTATCCTCCTGTTACTAAACCAGTATCACGCTGCATCTGTTCTAACAGTCACACTGTGACTCTTGTTTTTGTTTATTTATTTATTTTCTTCCACAAGTCGAAGATTTGGTGTTTGTATGAAGCGTTGAGTTGTAATAGTGGGTATTTTTCTTTTCTTATAACTTAAACCGATAAGTGTTTGCCTTTTTTCTCTTTTCACTGTTGTAGACTGAAACTGCACATTCTAAAATAATTATTTGGTTATGAGTTGAGGTTGGTGGTCTTAGAATGTGACATGTGGTTACAGAGGCTAATTTAGTGCCTCTGTGACCAAAGACGTCCAATGACAAAGTTCTGGCAGTGTCAGAAATTTCTGATTAAAATCCCTGCATGTGACCGCTGCCACAACATAGTGCCTAAAAGGCATTAATAGCAGGGCAGAATAGTAGGATGCAAAGTGCAGAACAGGACAGTTACAAATACAGTGGCATTGGATAAACGTGCGAGAAAAGTAAAAAAAGAATGAACTGACAAAAAAATTTCCTTATTAACTCACCCTTGCTTTGAAGAATGTTATGTTTATGCAAGCTAATAATAAGATTATAATTTTTGCATTTTCTTTAATCACAGGTCTACTGTTATATGATCTTTATTGTATAATCTGACACTAAACACATTATAATACTAGAATTCGGGCGAAGATTTAATTCTAATCTCATACAGTTTCGGAAGGAAAACATTGGAAAAACCTGCTTTCATTCCTAAACTTTCTACTCACAAAGAAGGATCTAGTTCAATTCAATTCAATTCATTTTTATTTGTATTGCGCTTTTAAAAATGAACATTGTTTCAAAGCAGATTTACACAGATAATGTAAGTGTATATGTTCTTTATAATTAAGTTTGTCCCTGATGAGCGAGCCGGTGGCGACTGTGGCAAGGAAAAACTCCCCGAGATGGCATAAGGAAGAAACCTTGAGAGGAACCAGACTCAAGAGGGAACCCATCCTCACCTGGGTTGCACTGAATGTCCATTTATAGCAGATATAAGATGTTGCGGGGTACAGTGATGGTGATCAGAAGCGAAAAGCAGTCCTGAGTCAGTGTAGGAGACTGTTGACATTAACTACAGTCCAATCCAACCTCCGGCATTTCATGGAACCGCCTAAGGCATTGATGAGAAACCGTCCCAAGCTGCACAGAGTGGCCTCCAGTCGAAGAGAACACTATCCAGAGGCAGGCCTGAACGAAGTGGGAAGATCTGTGGAGGGAAGAGGGGCAGGAACAGTGGTCACTGGAGCCTCAGGAGCATGTTTAACTCGACAAAGAGAGAGTGAGAGAGAGAGAGAAAGAGAGAGAGAGAGAGAGAGAGAGAGAGAGAGAGAGAGAGAGAGAGAAGAGGGGTGACAGGAAGAGAAGGATATGGATTATTACGTGTCTTTATTGTTGTATGAAAGTTAATATCACTGTGCAGTTTGGACTCTAGTTGGCTTTGTTGCATTTTTTAAAAATAAGGTTCTATGCGTTGTATGAGAACCATTTCAGTTACAAATGCACTGGGAGCCTAGAAAGGCCCTCTGGTGTGGTGATTTCTCCATGCAATATTTTACACCATACAGGGTTGTCTAACTCACAATAAGCATACATAAGGAGTCTGTCTAAGTTAATAGGTTACCCTTTTTCCCCCCTTATTTAAACATCCTCACATATAGAGCTAATTATATAATGTTGCACCCTCATCAACTTTAGCACAGACACAATAACAGTGGACTTCCATTCTCTAATTCCAGCCCCCGGTTTTGTACACAGTGCTCTGGGATCACGATTAGATACATCCATCTTGAGATTCCATTTGTGCCAGTATTAGCTGAATTTCTCTCTGCCTGCTAAGCCATGAGCCACTATGCAAGTTATTGCCACTTAAGTCCTGCAAACACTTAAGTCCTACAAGCTTTGTTCTAAGGCTCTTAGTCTGTGTTTTCACCTTTACCAAACTGGGTTAAGGATAATTTCCCTCATTTGTCTTTGACTGCAATATTGCCTCCTTCCATTCTAAATCATTGACTGGCTGTAAATTGCACCAGGATTTATTTGGAATGGGGGTGGAGGTTCACTCTGTGTGTGTGTGTGTGTGTGTGTGTGTGTGTGTGTGTGTGTGTGTGTGTGTGTGTGTGTGTGTGTGTGTATCTTTGTGTGTGCGTGAGCATGCATCTCCACAACAATGTCTAACTCAATGCTGATGTGGAGCATTTTACATCCAACAATATTGCATTCCATTGTAATGTATAATGAGATATTTCAATAAGAATGCATTTTTGTGACACTTTGTAGAGAAGATACACATGAATGCAATAAAAATGTGTAGTAGTGGGGATTCATATCTTGATGCTGACATATTTCATTTATCATATTACATGTTTAGATTAAGAAGCGCCACACTGGCGGGGTCTAGGGTCTCAAATATGCTCAGTCTGCTCAGCCTATTAGGTAAATTTATACAGAAATTATGTAAAAAAAGATCAGCATAAAACAAAATATATCAGATTTTTTTATTTTTTTTGCAAACATTTCATACAGGTATTAATTGGTGTGCCTGAATCAGATCCTTAGTTCCTTGTTCCTGCTTCAAAAGCTTTTGAATGAAAGACACTAGTGATGTGACAGAATTGCAAATGATCTGAAGATGTATGGGTGGGTGTGTTCTGCTAGACATTTATGGGACGTCTAGATTTTGGCAAGAGTGAAAGGTCTTAATATATCTTTCAAAGACGGAGAAAAGACAACTATTGTGGTCAGACTCAATACGGAACAATAAAGGACGTTGTATTAAGGAACCAGATCAAGGCAGACCAGGACTGACTCAAAACAGGGGCATAATAATGTCCTTTTATGGGCCAATTTATGTCAGGCCAGGTTCTTCCAATAATGGATATCTTTGGATTTCTCTGGTCGATCAGGCCATCTCTGTGCATTCCTAAAGACACTTATATGTTTGAGTTGTTGTATAACTTGTTATGGTGTCACAGGTTCATGTTTTTGTACTACTGTATAATGAATTAAAAAAGACTTAAAATGTAGTTCTGTCCTTTCTTTGACTCCGTGTGCCAAATTTTCTCTCAGCCACTCCCTATATGACAACGTGATAAATACTGATAGCAGTGATAGTCTCAAAAATATTTTTGTTAGGGTTTTCATCATATCCTGTGGGAAGTTTTTTCACTTTGTTTTCACTATAAAAGACACTCCTGGATTCGCTTGCGATTTTCTGTCGTCTTCAAGTACTGGCAAGGTTTAAAATGCAGAACAATAAAATATAGAGCCAGGTAAAAAGGATTTTCCACTTTTTTAGTTTATTTCTATACAACCACATGTTAGGGTCATGTGATCTACTAATTATCATTTACAGTTTGCTTGTTTCTACAACAAGAGCTTATAATAAAGAACAAAGGTATTAATGAGGGTGTATGAAGAAAAACATAGATGTTTGTTGTTGTGACTGTTCAGGTTTGTTTTTTCATGTATACAAGAATGTACAAGGATACTATATGTGGTTTGTGCCTTTTTATATGTTTTTTATATATCGTTTAATGAATACTGTGACATGATACTTAGAAACTAGATAATCGTACCTACAAACCTTAACAGTTCTAGTAAACTGTGTACCTCGGGGCTTTCTGAAATTCTGCACTAACACTGAGGCAATGCAAATGACATTGTTGACTGAGCACTGATGTAATACAGTATTGTGCAAATTATCCATGCTTCATCAAGCTACATTGTTTTATAATGCATGAGGTAAAAGGGGCAATTTATTTCCAATGTGAAATGCTTTCTCTATTAAACAGTGCAACCATCTTTTTCAAGATATACATGGCAATTAAAACTTTGACAGGAAACTGTATAAAGATTACTATCAGAACTGAAAGAGATACTAAGATATTAATACATTTAATAAATAAATAAATAAATCTGTCTTGGCAGAATTCATTGTAAAATCATTGTAAACCTGGGCCCTGTTTAAAAAAAAAAAAAGTAATTTGCTGAATTAGCAATTTCAAATGAAAACCGAACGATCGCACAAATGAGGTCATTTGTATATATGCCTATTAGAGCAAATGATTTCAAAATGTCTACCACAGTAACATGCAATATATAAATTTTTTTACTTGCTCCCCATTAGTTTTGAATGGTCCCACACACTGCCCCTGTGTCCTCAGTTCTGCATTCATCAAATGTCATATTTAGTTACAGAAAATCATACATTTTCTTTCCTTTTCATTCATCGCTTGTACATGGAGGTATATTGTACCAACTAGGAGGAGATAAAAAAACAATTAGGAGCAGATATTAAAAGTGTGGAAATTGCTTTTCTGTTGTAGAGGAATTGTTGGAAGATGCTGTTAACAAACCGCTTGAGTAATTTTTAACACAAGGTTTAGAAATATCACAGACTATTTCCGGAGCAGAAATCAGGAGGGGACATCTGACCATGAGTGTCCCTGTGCAAGTGAGAGGGAAGTCTTATCAGAATTATTTCCTGGTGGGTTTATTAAAGTGCCACCATACTTGAGAAATCACCATTGCATCTGCTGTTCCTTAATCTAAAAGCATTCTCTTGTCTTATCACCCAGTAAGCAAAGAGTTGCACTAGTATTCATTTTACTAGTGTTTTAGTAATTTAAAAAAGCAGGACTCCATAGTTAAAACAAGAAATCATTCAGGACATCACTGTATTAAACAACAAAGAAGAGCCCAAAACACACAATAAAAAAATGTACACATTTAACTAATAGGTAAAATAAATATTCTTATAATTGGATGTTCATTTTGCATTACTATGTATATAATATGATGTTATTAAATCCACATACTCCCATGTGCCTAGAAGAATGGAATGATGACTGTGTAGTCTGTAAGCTCATGTTCATTAATAGAGCCTTACAAATTAATAACTGGCCTCCCTTAGATAGTGGGTATCTACAGCAGCATCTGGGAAGATCTGGATCAGCCTCCCACAGTCATTTAGCATGTGTTTTTAATTTGACTCTAAACGAGCAGAGAGGAACTGGACAGTGACCCCCAATGCAGAGCAAAGATTTAACACTTTCAGGACAAAATTTAATATGCCACTATTGCAAAGATTTAATTGAGCATTAAAGGACAATATAAATAACTATGCAAGTAGTTCTTTATAGAGCAAGACTGGGATTTAAGTCGTCAAGTCAAGTCAAGTTTATTTGTATAGCGCTTTTCACAACAGACATTGTCTCAAAGCAGCTTTACAGGAATCAACAGTCAAGGTGAATGGTGTGCATTTATCCCTGATGAGCAGCCATGGCGACTGTGGCAAGGAAAAACTCCCTTAGATGTAATGAGGAAGAAACCTTGAGAGGAACCAGACTCAAAAGGGGAACCCATCCTCATTTGGGTGACATCAAGAGTTTGATCATAAATCTTTCAACAATACAGAACACTGGAGAGTGAGAACTAACATGAGCACTGGAGTATAAGATTATAAGTAAATGTTCTTTAAACAGTCTTTGGTAAAAAAGTAGGAGCTAGTGAGCTCAACATTTGTGATCATCACAGATTTAAGACTTTTCTGTGTACACCTCTACAAATACAATACAAATATACAAATTGATGTCTATTTAAAAAAGCAATAAAATATTAGCTTACTCTGATTGTCTTCCATAAAATGCAGTTGACTACAAAATAAAATTAATCTAGTCTGAAATATCTTGCCTCGTTTTTTTTTTCCACCCCACCCACCCCGAATAGTTTACAGCTACCCACATCATTAACTAGTGACTATCGGTCAAATAGTCAAGTACTTTTCCAAGCCAAATTCATTGCATGCTCTTATGGCAGACACAAATAAAAACTTTTCAATCTATGTCCACCAAGCATATGGATAAAGATGTAGAAAAATCATAGAGACTGTCCTTCCTGTACCCCACAAAACAAGGACTCTTTCTCAAGTCATGTCATTTTCTCCCGCCTATCCGTAATTCGGGTCACGGGGGCAGCAGTCTAAGCAGACCTCCGCCTTCGACTGCTGCCCAATCCTCACAGCACCGTCCCTTACGGTCCCTCCTGCAGGTGGTGAGCCCACGGGAAGGCGGCCCCACGTCACTCCGACGTCACGGACCTTGATATTTCCCTCGTAAGGGACCCCCGGAGCATAGAGGGTTAAGGGCCTTGCTCAAGGGCCCAAGAGTGGCAGCCTGGCGATACCGGGGCCTGAACCCCAGACCTGCCGATCGGCAAACCAGCGCCTTAACCGCTGGAGCCACCACTCCCCCTTCTTTCTCAAGTATTTTATGTAATAAATGTAATCTTTAAGAAAAGCAGCAAAGGAAAAAGAAAGCAATGAAAAGTCTGATTATGTAATATTGAATATGATAATGTCATCACACCACATCAGCGTGCTTTAATGGCTTCGGTATTTGTCAGTATGTCTTAGCAATTCCGCTGCGATTTCATGTTGTAATAACACCCCCCTCCTCTCTCTCTTCCTCTTCTTTCTTTAGGTGGAAGTGGACTGGAGCAATGAAGGCAGCTTGTAATCACCAGAGAGACTATTCTTCCACTGAAGTATTATAGAAAATTAACAGCCTCACCTCTGCTTTGCTGAAAGACCACTCCCTGAGGCATATGCAGGCTTGGCTTGTGTGCCCTTCCTTATAACAGCAGAGACAAAGAAGACTTAGTGAGAGATCTTTCAGTGGACAGTAGATCAGCAAATCGAACCTAAGGAACACTCTGTGTACTATACTATACTATACCACAAATGGTGTAGTACTTTTGAAGCGTTCAGATCCTATTATTTAAAGGACAATTTTACTAGAGAATCTGGCCAAAATGAAGGATAAATCATTTGTGGATTATTTTCTTCTGGCATTTGCAATGGCTAACTTTGTTCTTGCTGTAGAGGACAAAGGCAGTTGTCCTAAACATTGTGTGTGTGAGATTAGGCCATGGTTTTCCCCTAGCTCTGTTTATATGGAGGCCCTTACTGTTGACTGTAATGATTTGGGACTTTTCAACCTGCCAGTAGGATTGCCTGCTGATACCCTAGTGGTTTTACTACAGACAAATAACATTGATAAAATTGAAAAATCTTTGGAGTACTTGCCTAATATAACTGAGGTTGATCTTTCACAAAACAACCTATCCTCAATAAGTGACATTAACTTGGGCCATCTTCCGCATTTGGTGTCCCTGCACATAGAAGAAAACTGGATATGCTCCTTACCAGATAATTTGCTTTCCCAACTTGGCAACCTACAGGAGCTTTATCTTAATCACAATCTCATCTCTTACATTTCACCTAAGGCTTTCAATGGCCTTCAAAATTTGCTTAGACTGCATCTCAACTCAAACAGGCTCCGGAGCATTAACAGTGAGTGGTTTAAGGCTCTGTCTAATCTGGATATTCTCATGATTGGGGAAAACCCTGTAACTTCCATACAGGACATGAATTTTATGCCATTGAAAAACCTGCGAAGTCTTGTCCTAACCAGAATGAACTTATCCCAGATTCCAGATAATGCACTGGCAGGCTTGGACAATTTGGAGAGCATCTCATTCTATGACAACGTTTTCCCTGAAGTTCCCCATGGTGCTCTTAAGCATGTTAAGAACCTAAAATTTTTGGACCTTAACAAGAACCCAATTGGGAGAATTCGAAAGGGTGACTTCATGGACATGCTGCATCTCAAAGAACTGGGCATCAACAGCATGCCAGATCTGGTTTCCATCGACAGCTTTGCTCTTAACAACCTCCCAGAGCTGACAAAGATTGAAGCTACCAACAATCCAAAATTATCCTACATTCATCCCAAGGCCTTCAACAAGCTCCCAAGGCTGGAGACTCTCATGCTGAACAGTAATGCCCTCACGGCTATACACAGAATCACAGTGGAGTCTCTGCCCAATCTGCGTGAGGTCAGCATGCATTCCAACCCCATACGCTGTGACTGTGTGGTTCGCTGGATGAATATGAATAAAACCAACATACGCTTCATGGAGCCTGACTCTTTGTTTTGTGTAGAACCACCTGAGTATGAAGGTCAGCATGTGCGACAGATTCACTTTAGGGAGATGACAGAGATCTGCCTGCCTCTTATCTCTCCAGACAGCCTGCCTACTCAGGTGGCTGTGGGAAATGGAAGCTCATTGTCCCTGCATTGCCGGGCCTTTGCTGAACCAGAGCCTGAAATCTACTGGGTTACACCTTATGGGAACAGGATCCTCCCCAACATGATGGCAGATAAGTTCTACATGCACCCTGAGGGCACACTCGACATTTATGACATCACCATGAGGGAAGCTGGTCTTTACACTTGTGTGGCACACAATCTTGTTGGTGCAGACCTGAAGTCTGTCTCTGTGGAAGTCAGTGGATACTTTCCACAGCCTACAAGTGGTTCACTGGAGGTCACCATCCAGTCTGTGCAGACAAATTCCATCCTGGTGTCCTGGAAAACCTCTCATGGCAGCTTGGCGCCAAATATTAAGTGGTATACAACATCCAATTCCAACCATCCAACTGTGGCTTTCACGGCCAGGGTCCCATCTGATATGAGGATGTATAATCTCACACATCTCAGTCCAGCCACACAGTATAAGGTGTGTGTAGACATCCACAACATCAACAGTAAACACAATACCAAATGTATTAATGTAACAACTAAAGGATTAGTGCAGCCTGCCAAGGATATTGAGTGGGATACAGCAGTGGTCACCATGCTAGGTGTGCTTCTTACAATCATCTCAGTGGCTTGCTTGCTGATTTGTATGTTTCTGAAAAAGTACCACAGTTATACAGAGCTCAGGAGATGCCCATCC
The DNA here is from genome assembly GCF_946808225.1 of Silurus aristotelis. Classification (NCBI taxonomy): domain Eukaryota; kingdom Metazoa; phylum Chordata; class Actinopteri; order Siluriformes; family Siluridae; genus Silurus; species Silurus aristotelis. The sequence goes on along the minus strand of NC_139597.1, from coordinate 9,751,234 downwards.
AAAGCAGCATTGATACCTGAGGCTGGAACACGGTCTATATTTACAAGAGTCTGGGTTTCTGGGAATGGGATGCCGGCTGCTGTGGAAGTGAAAGCTTCAGTCATAAATGTGTTGGACAATTCCTTCTAAGCAGCTCATTTAGAGAACTGCAAAAACATTTTTTCAGCCCGACAAGGCAAGAAAGGAAAACATGCCATTTCAAATGTTTATCCGTTTGCCTTGAAAAACAGCAAACTATTCAAATGGAAGAGATGTCTTCACATTTAACCAGCGCTATATCCCCTTTTATGACCTATCTGAGGTGGCAGCAGAAATGGAAATGAGGAATCAAGAAAGAGGAACGCCAAGACCCACTGAAAAAAACACGGATTGCTATGATTCTGGTCATTCACTGATTGCAGATGGTACATAAAGACAAGGATGGTGGTATTTTGTATACAGCAAATGACTGTTAATAATGTAAACAGTAGTGAAGCAGTCCTCGTGGTAAAGCAATACCGTCTGTGCTGTACAACAACCATAGACGGATTAAAAAGGCCAACTGTTTGTAAAGGGGAACATCTAGTAGAATAGAAAATTATAGTGACAATGGTGTACATTTTTGATGAAATATATCTTTTTTCTATTTAATAGAGAGTTTTGACTACATGGCTACTATTGTTATATTCTATCCAAAAAGGTAACAGATCTTCTGTGCAGTAGCCAAGCATTAAACCAGTGTGAATTAATTACAGTATGTAAGTAACCTGCATAATGACTCCACACATCTGAATAAAATGTTGTACATTATAATGAATAGATTGCATTAAGATATAACAGTCTTATCAGGATTCAGTGTTAAAAATGCAGAGAATACACCAGTAACAGAACATCGGAGAACATCTGCCAAGAGAAATCTGTTAAAGGTTGATTATGACAGGGTAAGTGCCTACTCCAGAACATTTGTAAACCAGGAAAATGTCAGAATGTTACTCATAATTATTTCATGTCGGCTCAGAAGACAGATGACTGCACCCCTTACATGGCAATCTCAAACCGTCATTGGAAAAATCTCAGTGCTTCAAGCATTCATATGGTTCAAAAGCATTGCGTTCTTGCTTTTGGTGTTTAAAAGCCATTTTTATATTGACTGTGCTGTCTGTGATATCTAAGCACACTAGTCAATGAGACTGTGCAAAGAAGAAAACAATGAATAAATGTCAACATCTTTTTGGATCAGGATGTTTCCTGCACTGCTTTCTTTTAGATGATGTGCTCTCCACACATGCCCGTTAGGCATTAGGGCATTAGGCATCATTATGCATCATTATATACAAAAAAGTGTAGTTTGAAGATTTGATACGTGATGCAGCTGCCATGTTGCCGCAGTATACACAGGTCCACCAAGAATTCTGACTTGAATCTATTGTGATAAAATGTTTGGAAAATTTTTTTGGGAGATTATTTCAACCACAGTGGCAAACCAACACTTCACCAAATGTAAATTTTCATAAATTAGGTTTCAGCTATAATCAGATATTTCACTGAATGGCTTTCTTTTCTATATGTTGCACAATTTTTGGCAGCCTCTGTGCTGCTCCACCTATCATCCATCAAGTTGTTATTGTACCTAGTGTTTAAAGATGGCAATTGCAGCAAGCAGTAATAGAGGATTTGTTTATGATCCAGAATTGCATTGCCTCATGTCATATTGAAATATTGGGCTAGAATTAAAGGTAATGAAATATTTTTCCTTTTTTTAATGACTGAATTGTTTGAGCCTCATGTGTCGATTTAGAAATTTAGAAGATTTTGCTGAAACATGGCAACCATGGTAAATAGCGTGTACCCCCAACACTTGCTGTATTGAGCATAAGCACATGTACAACTACTTTTAATGCAACTATACTAAGAATTACACTCTGGGTAAAATAAATAGTCAATGGCAAAATGGCAAAAAAATGGCAATAAAAAAAAATCGAATCAAACAAATCATTGGTCAGGAATGAAACATACTGTCGATCTCTCCCTGCCCAAATTCTGGTTCAATTTCTGAAAAAATCCAATAGGATACATTTAGAGAACTTTGGACACTGACATAATATATACGTGTTAATTTTTTACTTTGTGTACAAGAAGACTAATATCCAAGTTAGTTTCTCTTATCTCGCTTTTCCTCAAACAGTTAACTGTGGCGATATTAAATAAGAAAATAGCACAGAAGCTCTCAGAAGTGCAATTCTTGCACACCTTTTGTTTATTTTTTGCTAATTCTGCTAAACTGACTGATCATTTGTTATTAAAAAAAACAAAAAAAAGTTTAGTTAAAAGTCCTTTCGTCAGCTCTCATGTTTATGAATGGTTATAATTTCAATCAAGGATAGCACCATCTTCAGAGAGCCAGTGAAATGACTACATTGATTTTAGATCACAACTCCATGACAAAAATACCCAACATCCCACCGAAGGGAGGGCTGGCTTCCACAGTAGTGGTTTGACAGTATATATGCTGATAACCACAAGAGAAGACTCACAAATGTGTTGCACTTTTTTCTTATTAAGGGTCCAAATGTCTGCTTCTAAATTAAAAATCACAAAACCTGATGAATGATTGTCAGGTACAGACTAGCACATAGGATTTATCAGACAGCTGAGTTCATACGTCACTGAGGCTTTCAGCAGTGAAGGCATAGCTTTTAGAGGCTGCTATCTGTCAAAGACGAGTTGCTTAAACATAACTTAACTCTCCCAAGCCAGTGTCCAAGTAGACACAAACCCTCACATCTCATCCCTTTATTGTTACCCTCTGAACATCAAAATACTAGAGATGTCCTTTAATGTGTATAATCAGACCTATCATTAAATGACTCATAAAGTCACTTTTATCGTTCTACATTCATGTTGATGTCTGCTACATTCTTAGTTATCTTTTGATGTACAAAGTATAGGTGTCACATAATATTCATAAGACACACTATTTTGAAACATGACCGAGCATACTTTTATTCGAAAATAATTAATAAAATAATTCTCGGAAGGCGGAAACAAGGAGTTACAGATGCACAATTTTTGCTACTTGTTAGACTCTGTCTTTAAAAAAACAAAAAATAATAATTGCCTGTTTATTAGAAAAAGACTAGTAGACAACAAATGAACAGGAATACAAAATCCATGTAAAGAGTGATGTATATCAATTCCAAAAGGTTGGGACACTGTAAAATGTAAATATAATGCAATGATCTGCAAATCTCATAAACCCATATTTTATTCACAACAGATTATAGAAAACATAAAAAATGTACCACTTTAAGAAAAATATATGGTCATTTTAAATCTAAAGACTGCAAAAGAATGATGGGGCAAGGCCATGTTTTTCACTGTATGGCATCTCTTTTTTATTTAACAACAGTTCCTATATGTCTGGGAACTGAGGTGCCCAGTTGCTAGAGTTTTGGGAGAGGAATGTTGTCTCGTTTGTGTCTGGTACAGGATTCTATCTGCACAACAGTCTTGGGCCTTTTTTTTTTTTTTAATCATATTTTCTGTTTCATGTTGCACCAAATGTTTTTAGGTGGTGAAAAGTCTGGGCTGCAGACAGGCCACTTCAGACTTCGGAGTCTTCAACTACAAAACCATGCTTTTGTAATAGATGCATTATGCAATTTAGCATACTGCAACATAGTTAACATAGTTTCGCTGAAATATGCAAGTCCTTCCCTAAATAAGATGAAAACCTATTCTGCTCTAAAACCTGTATATTCTGTCCATCACTGATGGTGCCTTTCCAGATGTGAAAACTGCCCATTCCATAGGCACTAATGCACACCCATACCATCAGAGATGCAGGCTTTGTGCTAATTAGTCAGATGGTTTCTCAAGGACATGGCATCCACACTTTCTATAAAGAATTTCAAATTTTGATTTGTCTGGCCACAGAATCGTTTTCCACTTTGGCCCAGAGAAGACATTTCTGAATCATGTTCACATATGGCTTCGTCTTTTACAGCCTTTTGTTGCCCCGTCTACAATTTTTTTTTAGACCTGTTACAGCCATTAAATTCAAAGTTTTCTTATTTTTAAATTAAAGTGGTACATTCCCTTAGTTTAAACATTAGGCATTCATTTTATAGTTATTTGTAAATAAAGTATTGGTTTATGAGATTTGCAAATCATTGCATTCATTTTTAATTAAAACACAGTTCAAAACCCCTTTTTTTTTATTTTTATTTAACACAGAGTTCCAACTTTTTGGAAGTGGGATTGTGCATAAATACTCAACAGACATGTGATTCAAATATATTCAGAGTACTACTATTTGGATTTCTATTCCTATCATTAACACTCTCAGCTCCTATGTGTAAATGGGGACCATGTATAATTCCTCAGGAAGCTTTTTGTCTAATTGGCACATGGATTACTGAGTGGGTCGTTGCTTTCCTGATCATTGATTGATTCCAGAATTCCTCGTCTCTGAGCACAGGTCTCTGTGCCCCAAACTCCATCGACACAGCTGAAGATTATAATCAATGAAAAGGCTAATGAGATATCCAAACACATGCAGGCACTCTGGGAAGAATGGGAATGAGTTCTGATTCAAGATGACATGTTCTTCCTTTTGTTATGTTTGTGTAAGAACAAAGGCAGGCTTACTGATATTGGACAGATTTCACTGATGTTAGATCCAAAACAAGTGTTCAGTTTAATTTCATTTATTAATTAGGGGCTTTGTAGAGAACGGCACTTTTTAGTGTCTTGAGAAACATCAAGAGCTTTTGAGTTGATCAGTGAATATCAGACCTTATACCTATCACATACCTTATCACATATGCAGGGGTAGAGCTTTGACTTGTGAACATTAATTCTTCCATTCATTCATACATCTACAGTAAGGGGTTTATCCTGGTGTGGTGGAAACCTTTCCAACAAACAATCTCAAGGTCCAGACACTTGTGTGTCCATCTGGCATAATTGAATGTTGTACAAAATGCAAGAGCAGGACAAACATTGATTAAAAGAAAATACATATAGAATCACAAACTCTTGTAGTCTATTAATTATTCAGGTATTTAGAGGAAAAACAATTTTTTTTATGTCACATATCTTGAAAATGTAGTTATTTGTATGTGTTTAAAGGCACAAGGTTTCAAGTAGAGGAATACCACTACTATCATACTATAAACAGTTTAAATTCAGTTTGAGAAATATTCTGTTAATAAACTGTAAAATAGCATGTTACATACACCATGATGTTTGGAATTATGTGTTCTTCTCTGTGTGATAGAAAGATAATATGACCCAGGCATACCAAAGTGAATTTCTTTTTCCTTGGAAGGGAAGATATTAGACTTACAAATACATCATGTGGGTGCCATGATTCTTTAGCAAAAAGAAATGTGTAGTAAAATATTGCCTGTTCGACTTTGCTTTTTGGATTAAGCTAATTAGTTTATTAGTTAATTATGTATCAGTCATGGAATTTTATTCAGCTCTTAAAAGTTGCAAATTATAATAATTTAATCTATTAATAAAAAAATTCTTAGTTTACATTTACAGCTTCAGATTTATTCACAGTCCTGACGTTTATGCTTTATGTGTAAAATCATAATTTCTTTTCCGTCTATTAAATGCCATTGTAACTGTGCTAGAAATTTCCCTCTACGATGTCTGAGCATTAGATAACTGCTAATGTCTCAGTGACATAACAAAAATACAGCACTAGTCAATAAATGAACAATAAGCACATATTTCAAAATAAACATACTGCATTTAATGTGTCTCAGGTTTCAATAGTTTTTCTTCCTCAATGTTTGTACTTGATAGATTCAGCAGTACAATGTTGCATGTAGCATTTAGTATGCAGAGATTGGATATGCCATATTCTTTCACTTCATTACACGCTTCCTTGCAAGCTACAATAACAACTGCCTTTGAAGCAGAAAAAAGTGTTTGATGTTCATTATCCTTGCGGTTGATTTCTGCATCTGTTTCACCCCCTTTCCACCAGTCTCTGCCTTCCCAGCTGCTTCCTCTCACACAAGATAAGACAAATCACCCAAATTAGACCAGATCACTGCAAAAATGATCCACAATTTCATATTGATGATAATAGCATTTAACATTAATTAATCGAGGTGAATTACTTTGCAATTCAAATGAGCGAAGTGGTTAGTTAACATTTCTAACTGGCGACAAGACGCGGCAATCTGCTCGCGTGCTAATCTGTGGCTTCAAAGCGACAATTTTAATCAATCCCTGAAAGCTAATCTGAGATGAACTGAAGATGATGTGTGCGGTTCAATCATGTGAATGACTCAGCCTTTAAAAATAACCACTGGCTGGGAAACAACTTCCACCTAATCGACTGTTAATGGTGTTATTCGAACCCAAGCTAGCTACTCTGTGCTGAACTTCTGAACATTGTTGCTGTGGAGTTGGACCCACTGTCAATTGCCAAAGTGTCTCAATTACACTAAAGGAGTGCGCTATTGGCTCTGGCTGCTTTGTGTCTGGAAGAACAGTGGTGATAACGAGAGCTGTCCGACTCTCTCTAGCAGGCCATTAGCTAGAAGCTGAGAAGGCGAAGTTGAACAGACAGAAAACCTTACATTTCACCATCATTAAAACAAAGCCACAGCTGACAACTTTAGAGCCGGTTTATTCTTTGATTGAATGCTGTGACATACACCAATGCAAAGCTAGCTGATGGAATAGAAGCTGTTTTCTCCCTGTAAATCTTTAGCTAACTAGGTGATGGAGTGTAGATGTGACTGGAGCTGGTTAATGTGCAGTCACGAAGATCATATGGCAAATCAATAAGGAATATTCTCAGCTCATCAGCTACGGTATTCATTCTGAGTATTCATTTTAATGCTAAAAAACATTATTTGGATATTATATGGGATTTTCACATTTAGGTATGTAATTAAATTCAGGTCATGTATCATTTGAATTATGTGGACCACATGCCAAAATACACTATTGCTAGGCCATATGGTAAGAGTATTTTTAATCCACTCACCCATGTCAATGTAAAATCTTAAGCATCAAATACTATCATGCACAAATCTAAATGAAATAAAAAATAACTGTACATCTTTTAAACTGTATTCTGCAGACAATGCACTGTCATAGGCTATTGAAAAAAATCGCTGTCCTAGAAGTGTAGTCATGAAATACATAATGTATGCACAGAAAGTGAGCAGAAAACCCTAGGGGTATTTAAAGAGCAAACTACAGCTGACACACTGCTCTCTCAGCAGAAAAATGAGCGTGCTTGTATGACCCATATGATCATCAAATACTGATGGCCCCAAGCAGAACTGAAGCTCAGTCAAAACAATGCCGGTTCTTATAACTGCAGGATTGGCTGCATTCTGAAGCATGTCAAAGCATGGAAATTGGGGTTTTGCATGGCTATTCATTTCTATTAGATGAAATGGAATAAAAAAAAGTAGTTTACTAGGCCTCTTTTCCATTGATATAGTATAGTATAGATATGTCCCATAGTATAGTTAGTACAGTGTCCCATATTATAGTATAGAAATATATTAAAAGGATACTTTAAAATCAGATTCAAGATAATGCTATTTTTCAGACATGTATGTAGCTTAGGTAACATTTATGTAATGCTTTTTTACACTGTGAATAATAAATCTGTCACAATATGCTGTATAAGGATGAACATTACTTAGAATGTACTCATGTGGTTGGGCTGCTAGGTCAGCTAGAGCTGAGAATGTGCAGCATGGACGCTCAGGTACAACAGAGCACTCCTTATTGCTCAATGTTTCAAGGCTGATGATAGCCTGGGAGTAGCACCAGTAGCATCTTAAAATCATCCTCCGTGCATTGTATATACCGTCTGAAACTAGCCAGGTAAGATTAAAGAGTAATGTGCCATCAGCAGCACAGATGCACTTTTTATCACAGCATTGGTCATGGCAGAATTCAATATACCACAGTAAAAGGATTTTATTAACTTTTATTTAGCTTTAAAGGGTAACAAAACTAATTGCAGGGAGAATGGAGGGAGAATGATTAACTACAAAAAATTGCACACACCTCTACACTTTATACAAAGTGACAACATTCCATTAAAGCAAAAGACAATTATAATCGCACATAATGTGCAGTTAACTGTAGTACTGGCTTTATCTCAATTCACCAACTACCAACACACTTTTAGTCTTGTCTTCTAGCCTTTACAAACATTAATATAAAACAGACTGCAGAAGAAGAGAAAAGAAACCAATTTTCAAAGAAAATGCATTTGTCTTATGCCATAGCCAGTGAGTTCTTCATAAACCCAGAAAACATCATGGGTTGTTGTTGAGAACTGCATTGAGTTGAACAATGCAAAATTCCAACAAGACTCAAACTTTGTCTTGTAAAGTTATGAGGCCATGAAAGATCAAAAGGCCTCAATACTAATATTAGTTTGTAAATAGATGGAGCAGCAAGAATTTTCACCATTTGGCTCGAGTCCATGACAAAGGGAAGATGACAAAAACAAAACAGTGCCAACTGATCAGGCAGCGCACAAAAGCACTCAGGCTCCCTATCACATTCATTAATTCTCAGCCAGGGTTGGCATTTCGATTTGTGCACTTCAGTTGACAAAATAAAGCAGCTCGACTCTTTTTCTTCCCCATGCCATGCAATCACTTCTCTGTCGCACCCACTGCTCAAGCACCTCACTGCGCAGACACAGACAGCCATGATTGACTGATAAACACAATCAGTATTCCACAATCCTAAACTCAGTATACTCCTCTTGTTTCCTTTAGGGGTCACTCTGTTAAATGGGTTGTGGGTTAACTTTGTAATTTCTTTTTCTTGTGTGTTACTTATTTTACCTGCTAATGAAACTGAAGTCTCTCTGTGACACCAAAGAATCATCAGCTACATTAGTACCCATCCCCACACACTGCACATGCAGAATCTGCCATTTTAATTTAAATTCTGCTTTTGACTTTTAGTGCCTGAGGGGTCACTAGATGAGGATAAATTAGACAAATGGAGCAGGCTGGCAGATGATAGAGACAGCAGCATGCCGCAGCGCTCCACACCCTGGTGACCTTGCTTACTTAATGATGTCTCCCATGAGCCAAACGGAGCCAAGCATAAAGCTATTGCTGAGCTAACCTCAGCCCTCCATCACATCAAGAGCATTCAAGGCTCCTCTGTGCGCCGAATGCACTGATTTTTAACAATATCAACCCTCTCCTGCTGCAGCGACATTTAATCGATTGAAATCTTATTTCAGACAAGCAGCACGGAAGTGTTTTCCCTCCCTAAAGGGATTAAGCAGGCTACATTTTAGCCAACATTGCAGAATACTGTGTGTATTTTAGACATAAAGTAGCGAGGCTGATTAAGATGAAATTGAGATATATTTCCTGTGACAGTCATGCAAGATTACATCTCTAATCAAGAGATATATATCATGATTACTTGATGATTACTGTAACCATCCCTGCATGAATCATGTGTTAATTTACTAAATATAATTGCTAAATATGCAGCAATGAATGGTACTTTTAGCTGATCTAAAGGAATAGTTTTGCTGCTGGCTAAAATGTACCACATACAGCAACTGAATAGAATGCGTGCAAATGTAATTCTAGCATATTCTAGGAGTTTATCTATCTTTAATTCATATTCAAAAAGAACCACTGCCATCCATCATTTATTTTAGTAGGTAATCCACCTTTATATATAACTATGTGTATTCATTAGGAATGCACCAACCTTTTTTCCTAAATAATGTTTTCAGTATTTGACCATACAAAACAATTGATTAAACAAGCCTACAATAAAGTGTTAACTCAAGCATTCTGCCGATCATGTTAATGGCAATGAGTATTACAATTGGACATAAAAGCTATTTGTTTCCTTCACGTTTCTGTGCCAGTCAGTGCAGGGGCATCCAAAAAGCTTGAGAAGCAGCAGATCAACAGTAAAAAATGTTGGCTGTTTAGAATACAGCCAATGTTGTAAGCCATCTGCAAGCATTGTGTGGTGACACCCTGAAATCATGTTTGTCCCTGGTCTAATATGAACGAGTTTTAAAAATCATTGAGGTTAACCTGCAATACTCCACTTATGGGATAGCAACAAAATACATGTCACCATTCTTTCCTATTCTCTTTAAAATGCCATTATTTACATCCCAACAGGCTAATCAGAGAGAAAGTCAGGATGGAGGCCAAGCTGCCAGATGGACAGATGAATGGTCAGGTGTCTTCTGCAGGCGTGTCTGACTGATGATGATGAGTCTCATATTTGGCTGATCACTTGCTGGTGATGATGAATGCCTCACAATCACACGTCTTTCCCTATTGGTGGTGCAATTTTATTTGACGCTCAACATCAGCATCGTGTCTTTATGAATTGCAAGCCCAAGACTTAGGAACCACCAGTAAAAAATGTGAGATCAGTAGTAACAAGCACCTGATATTAAAAGTCTAAAAAATGTCTTCTCATGTACACTGAATAGGAAACAAAAATAATAGTGCATGCAAAGTAACAAAACTTTTAGTCACCTTTTAAAAGATCTTTATATATGTTATGTGGTATGCGAACAATGTATTGCACCACTTTGTACCTCTATTACCAACACAAAAGCTCCTTATTTTCATAAGCTGAATGACACCAAACCCAATAAGCGCTCATAAACACACAAAAAAGCCTCTTGATTGCCTTATTATTTCCCAAATCCAAGCCCACTGAGCAGATGCCTAAATGACATTACCTTCTGCTTAACAGCTTCTCCAGCCTGCTCACATAATGATGCAGAGCAGGAGTTATTTGAGGCTTCATTTGTATGCAGTGGATACAATTCAAAGAAAATCATGACGTTTATGATTAGGATCGGCGTGGTTTACATGCCTCAGTCAGACAGACAAAGACATTATGCCATAAGGGTCATTATCTATTGGCAGATAACGCAGATAGGAAAAACAATGGCAAGGTCTGCATAAGTATACATGTTTATGACAGGGTCTGTAAGCCGTGGAAACAGGTAAAATTCTAAAAACAAGATGCTGGGCATGTAGCAATGATCTGTGCAGTGAGGTAAAAATTTTTTTAAAACAAGCAACAATCAACCCTTCACTAATGTAGAGACAGTATGTACTGTGACAAAAGTAATAACTGTATGAAGTGTTATGACTCAACAGTTTACTAGAATCAAATTCTTAGCAACAGTCAAATATCTATCGAACTTTTAAGCTGAAGGTGGTGAGACATTTAAATGCAGAAGACATTAATAATATGGCAAAATGCTTATAGATACACTAAACAGACATAGACATTTTATATAAAAAACACAGTACAGTGGAACCTCAATACTCGTGACCTTCACACTTGCAACCCTGAAAAACTATTTTATTATTGTATTATTCATTTAAAGTAGTAAATAAAACATTTATGACAAGTAATTCACAATTTTTGTTGAGTTTACGGTACAATTCCATGTACAATTTCACTTGAAAAAGGAACCATCAAAAGGAGAGACTAAAAACCTCTCGATTTTTTGTTACTCGTGAGGGGTCATAAAACGTAACCCCCGCGGAGACCGAGGACCCACTGTAATTCAAATGAATTCATAATAAAACATTTACTTAAAAAAAAAAATCCAATGTCTGTAATCCCAAAGACTGTTACACATGCAAGCTGTTAATAAACAGAAGGTCCCATTACCTAATGTGCAAAATATGTTCATTGGTTTATGAAGGAAGAGTGCCCTGTTGGATTATCGATGTGGCTGGAGGTCATAGAGGTGAGATCAAATGAATGTTTTTGGCACCTACAGTAAGCAGCTCTTAAAGAGTTAACAATCTCCTGGCCTCGGGGCCTAAAATAGGGCAGCAGTAACTCAGCCGTAAAGGTTCTGCACTATTGAGATTTGTGAGTTCAAATCCAAGCACTGCCAGAAAGCCACTGTTGAGTCCTTAAGCGAGGCCCTTAACCCTCAACTACTCAGTTCTGTACTGGGATTGTGTTCTGCCTCACTTGAAAGTCGCTTCAGATAAAAGGATCCCCCAAAAGAATACACATATCTATTTATACATCCATTCTGGAATTAGTGAGATCCTGTGGCATGAACAGAAAAAAAAGATGGCAAGACATGTCATTTCTTTTCACAATTCCAGTTGCCAGGTACTTTCTGAGCAGTTATTTTGATACATACTTTTTACATAATTTGAAATACATTTGGCAGAGGTTTCGTATTTTCCAATGCCCAGTTTATTTCCCTTGCCAACCTAACATTACAGAAGAGTATTGTCTTTCCTTGGTATTTTCAATGGAATATCTTACAGTGTAGGTTACATGGGAATAAAATAAAAAGCTACTTAGTGTACAGAAAAAAAACTATCATTAAATAGATGTGAATGAATGAATGAGAATTGCCAACAGAAGTAAACATCAAAAAATAAATAGCTTGTAGTAAAAATTCACAACAATGTTGCACAAATTACCAAATGTAGTGCTCTAAGGCGCAACATCCATGGCTTGCATTAGTAATGATTTTCAGTCTGGTCAGGGAATTTAACCTGCCTTGTAAAGTGATTCTGCTTCTGGCATCTTTCTTGTTTTTTTTTGTATTACTAACAGAGTACTGAAGATCACATACAAATTAGCCAATCTTATACTAATCCCAGGAGCATATTAAGAGCATTGTTCTAATGAAAATCCTGTTGCAAATGGGTGACCTTCCTTTTCCAACAAACACATAGCAAACCCATGAGAGCGACCACAAAGCCTTTACTAATTCACAAAAACAAGATTACAGGAGCAGAGCACCCAATTAAAACTTTCCTGATTTGAGGATGATGCTTAACGGAACTTTTTTCCCTCACCAGATTTTCTCTAATCATGTAGTTTCCCTAAGCACCTTCATGGAAGATTGGCCATGCTGAAACAAGCTTTCACCATAATGCATCCTGCAACGCTGAGTAGCTAATAAGTATGCTGTTTAAGTTTTGAAGTAACTTTGATTTAAAAGTGCTTCATTTCCACAAAAAAAAAAGCCTAGTTTTCCTTAGGGAATATGATATCCATTCACAGAGAGCTAAAACCCCCAACTTTAAGTTTCGGACATTCCTATGATTAAGAGTCATTCTGACACCTGCGAATTCGATAAGTTTCATTACCTTTATATAAGTTCAGCCTGAAAAAAAAAAAAAAATCAATGCTACTTCAGATACAGTGTAACCTGATGGTGGTTAAACACTTTAGAGATCAATAACCCAATAACCCCAAGTGGAGGGGTTCCAGAATAGATGGGCTTCTTCTAAACACTGTTTTCACAGCCAAGATGTCACATGCAATGTACAGACAATCAACATTTTTCCGTTCCAATAAGGTGGTGAAGCAGCCTTAGAGGAAGAGGTGGGGGAGAGACTAGAGTAAATAATATGCCCACAAGCAGTGAGCATGCTCAGGTTTGTTATAGAGAATTACAAACGTCTGACACATGCAAAATTCTTATCATCAACTGTTTACCACCGTCACCCCTGAACAGCTTGGATGCATTAATTATATGCAAGTCATAAATTTGAAATTTGTGTCTTGGGTGTCTGAGGTTAAACTGAACCCAGCATCATAATTAATGAGGGGAGCAAGAAAATAGAAACTGGAGCCTATGTTTAAATAGTTTGATGGTAAAGTTATGAGACAGCTGTGCCAGAAACTCTGAAAGAGGTAGGCCAAAATACTTATGTGTGACCTTTTATGTCTACAGTTCTCAGACTAGGTAAACACAATTAAACAGACAAAACAGAGAGTTCATTGTATGAAGAAAATGCCAACATGATCCAGTGTAGATTTTGTAGATGATCCTTTGTTTTTTGCATCAAGACTTAGATCTTTTATTTGATTTACCATCTAGAGTGTGGTGTGATTGGTGAAGTGAAGACATGGCTTAAAAAAGAAGTTAGTAACAAAAAGAATGAAAAAAAAATTCATTATTTCTGCATCATGTTTTTGATTTGTGAGGTGAGACTAGTCAAAAGCGTATAGGTGAAATAAAACACTAACAGTTTAAATCGTCTTATTTATAGCCATGAACAAATAATTAAAGATTAAGGATGAAAAGTTAGCTCACCATAGGCTACCATTAATTTTTACTACACCCCGATTAATAAACGAGTGGTATTTTAGTTTATTTATTAAAGCATTGTGATGGCGTTGATGTTCACTCAACATGTCATTACCATGCTTTCAACTGCCACCAACATAATACGAGGTATAGGTTAAAAGCAGGGATTTAAATGGGTTTGCTATATTGTTATTGGAAAAAATAGATCATAAAATAGTTATAATTTGGAAACAATCCACTAAGCGCTTTGCACATGAGCATGTTCAAATTAAATTCTAGTCTAATATACTTTTAACATGAATGTATTGAAACTGAGCTTATCACAGCATTCATGTGTAGTATTTCCAGAGAAACTAAATGGCAGAAACACTGCTAATTGTATAAAAAAATTTACAACTTACAACTCTACAGGTATGTGCAATTTCCTATTTGATTGACCGAGTTATTTTTTGTGCGTGCTGAAAGCAGTAACCTCAGAGTCTAAATGTATCCTCTATGATGTGTTAATTAAAAACACAACAAAAACTTATTTTTATGAATAGTCAGTGGAAGTCCTTTTAAATACACAGAGCTAAACATATCTGCATATGAGAGCAACATTTTTTACAGATTTCATGTGCAGTTTAAAAACTATTGAAATGCAAAAAGACATAAGCTTTTACAACAAATCACTGGTTAGGAAATTAATAAGAATTATACAAATAGATAGAGTATCATACAAGAATAGAGCATCTATAAAAATGTTACGATAGTTACGATATGAGTTGTTAGAACAGTCCATGCAGTACTTTATTATAATCAGTTATAATAAAGCACTAGCGTGCACTTGAGCAGTGGCTGGGAAATCATCTCTTTTTTCCCTCGTCAAAATGCACAATGCTGTCTGGCTCAATTTCCATTGCTTTGTCTGCTGAAACAAATTTAAGGCAATTTAATTTACTGACTTAATTTAATGCAATGATTTACTCCAAAACTGATTTTGTAGTCAGCAATCAGCATTGAATAGATAAAAAAAGCTGTTTAAAGACATGTAATAGCATTTATATTTGTAAAAGTGATAAGGCAGTAAAGTAATGTACAAATAAACTGCTGTTTTCCAGCAGCATAAACCCCTTTAAATGAGGTCACGCACAAACCATTAACTTTGAAGATTGCAAATGCTCAACAACAATTAGATTCTCTTTTAGTCCTCTGCTGAGCACTCACTTTTGCTCACACACACAGACACACACTCAAATAAACACTTGCAGGCCTTGATCAAAAGATATAAACAAATACAGAAAGCTCAATGAGAACACTGTGATCTTTGCCATGACATTATCTTCATTTATCGTTAGCTGGTGACAAGTGTATTCACATTAAACTTAAGGCTCACTAATGTGTTCTGATGAACGGTGTATTTTATGCTGAGGCTGCCATAAAAGCTATTTTAATTGGAATACATATTAGAGTCGGCATCAGCCATTACAAAAATACACAGAAAGTACATTCAAATGAATTGGATATATATAAAAATTAATGAAGTGGTATGATGAAAAGCTCTGAAATTGTTTCATCCTTTTATGTTGTTTTATTTATAACTATTTTGTATTTAAAGTTATACAGTGAGGAAAATAAGTATTTGAACACCCTGCTATTTTGCAAGTTCTCCCACTTAGAAATCATGGAGGGGTCTGAAATTGTCATCGTAGGTGCATGTCCACTGTGAGAGACATAATCTAAAAAAAAAAATGCAGAAATCACAATGTATGATTTTTTAACTATTTGTTTGTATGATACAGCTGCAAATAAGTATTTGAACACCTGAGAAAGTCAATGTTAATATTTGGTACAGTAGCCTTTGTTTGCAATTACAGAGGTCAAACAATTCCTGTAGTTTTTCACCAGGTTTGCACACACTGCAGGAGACACACACAGATCTTCTCTAGATCAATCAGGTTTCTGGCCTGTCGCTGAGAAACACGGAGTTTGAGCTCCCTCCAAAGATTCTCTATTGGGTTTAGGTCTGGAGACTGGCTAGGCCACACCAGAACCTTGATATGCTTCTTACAGAGCCACTCCTTGGTTATCCTGGCTGTGTGCTTCGGGTCATTGTCATGTTGGAAGACCCAGCCTCGACCCATCTTCAATGCTCTAAACTGAGGGAAGGAGGTTGTTCCCCAAAATCTCGCAATACATGGCCCCGGTCATCCTCTCCTTAATACAGTGCAGTCGCCCTGTCCCATGTGCAGAAAAACACCCCCAAAGCATGATGCTACCACCCCCATGCTTCACAGTAGGGATGGTGTTCTTGGGATGGTACACATCATTCTTCTTCCTCCAAACACGTTTAGTGGAATTATGACCCACAAGTTCTATTTTGGTCTCATCTGACCACATGACTTTCTCCCATGACTCCTCTGGATCATCCAAATGGTCATTGGCAAACCTAAGACATGCCTAGACATGTGCTGGTTTAAGCAGGGGAACCTTCCGTGCCATGCATGATTTCAAACCATGACGTCTTAGTGTATTACCAACAGTAACCTTGGAAACGGTGGTCCCAGCTCTTTTCAGGTCATTGACCAGCTCCTCCCATGTAGTTCTGGGCTGATTTCTCACCTTCCTTAGGATCATTGAGACCCCACGAGGTGAGATCTTGCATTGAGCCCCAGTCCGAGGGAGATTGACAGTCATGTTTAGCTTCTTCCATTTTCTAATGATTGCTCCAACAGTGGACCTTTATTCACTAAGCTGCTTGGCATTTTCCCCGTAGCCCCTTCCAGCCTTGTGGAGGTGTAAAATTTTGTCTTTGAACAGCTCTTTGGTTTTGGCCATGTTAGTAGTTGGATTCTTACTGATTGTATGGGGTGTACAGGTGTCTTTATGCAGCTAACGACCTCAAACAGGTGCATCTAATTTAGGATAATAAATGTAGTGGAGGTGGACATTTTAAAGGCAGACTAACAGGTCTTTGAGGGTCAGAATTTTATCTGATAGACAGGTGTTCAAATACTTATTTGCAGCTGTATCATACAAAAAAATTGTTTAAAAATCATATATTGTGATTTCTGGATTTTTTTTTAGATTATGTGTCTCACAGTGGACATGCACCTACGATGACAATTTCAGACCCCGCCATGATTTTAAGTGGGAGAACTTGCAAAATAGTGTTCAAATACTTATTTTCCTCACTGTATATGTAAAGTTAATTAATTTAATTTATATTTTATTATTGAATAGCTATTAAAAATCAATAGCTTTTTGAAAAATAATGTTTTTTTCTAGTTTTTCCCCTAAGGTAATAAAACAAAAACACTTTTCATGTTACAGAAAAAGCACAACATGTAAACTTCTCTGTCCTGGAGACTTTCTTATGTAAAAATAAAGATGTAGCTTTTTCTGTGACAGTTACAGCATGCTGACAATGGAGACTCCTTACCAACAGGCTACATAAACATCCCCTCACAGAGGATTCTACATTACCGTTATTAGGATAATACAAGTACCGTATTTTAACAATTATACACATACTACGCAAGTCCCTGAGTCTGTTACTACAGAAAGCATGATTTGAATACAGTTAATAATGTAAACCTTATAATCAGAACTACTGTCAGACCTGCTGTTTTTAAATCAAAATAAATAAAAAACGTTTTCAATATTTAATGATGAGCAGCCATGGCGACTGTGGCAAGGAAAAACTCCCTTAGATGTTATGAGGAAGAAACCTTGAGCGGAACCAGACACAAAACATGAACCCATCCTCATTTGGGTGACATCAAGAGTTTGATTATAGTCTTTAAACAATACAGAACACTGGAGAGTGAGAACTAACATAAGCACTGGAATGTAAGATTATGAGTAATGTTCTTTCTGCAGTCTAATACAGTCATTGTGGTTATAAAACTAGGAGCTACTGAGCAACTCATAAAATAGCAACATTTGTGATCATCATAGATCCAACACCAGCTTCTCCATGCCAAAGCCTTTAAACACGCCAGAGGGTCCAATGTCAAAACTCCATACATGAAGTGGGATCCAATTGGCACTGGTACGTCCCCAGATGGTACGGGATGTTTGCGAGTTCGGCATCTACTTCTTTAAAGGTCCATAATCTTCATGAGGTGGGACGTGACTGGAGCTGGAGCAACCTGATGCCTCGGGATGGGGAGAGAAAGAGAAGCAGTGGAGATAAATTAGCGTAGCTGCTGTTCATGATATTAACAGCACAAGTTGATAATGTGCATTTGATCAGATGCACCGGAGCACAAGTTTATGATAGTGACGTATGTTATGTGTAGGACTCGCTAAAAATATATGTTTTTAATCCGCACTTAAACTGGGAGAGTGTGTCTGAGCCAATAACACTGTCAGGAAGACTATTCCAGAGTTTAGGAGCTAAATGTGAGAATACTCTACCACCTTTAGTGGACTTTGCTATTCTAGGAACCACTAAAACCCTGGAGTTTTGAGAGCTCAAGGAGCGTGACGGGTTGTAGTGTGTTAGAATAACATGTAACACTTTTTGTGCAGTTATTAATGTTCTAACTGTCCAAATGGCTAAGATAGCTTGCCAGCATCTACTAGGACACCAAAAAATAATCTTCCTTCTGGTTGTTCATTAATTTTATCCATCTATTTTTCAGTTGAAGCAATGATTTAAGACAATTATTACAATACTGCAGATATTTTATATAAAACACACAGTCATTATCTAGAATAAATGTGAAGAAAATAAATCATATAAAACCAAAATCACCATGTTTTCAAAAACATTTTTTTAAGTCCTCCCAGAGAGTTTGCCTGCTAATGTCTAGAAAATTATGCAGAACAATATGTGATGTGCTCAGGCATCTGTATCTGACTTCAGCAGATTGAGAGCTAATCACAGAGGAGAAAGATACAGAGAAAAATGGGACACTGCCAATCCTTAGAATGTGCTGTTTCTGGTTTAAGGCAATTACTGCTAATATGGGATGACTGAAGCCTAATACTGCATGTAGTCATCACTGCATGACAAAACGCACACATCCACAATCTTACACCCACAAGCCCTTAAAATCTGATGCCAATTATGATTCAATGAAATAATATTTTTTAATAGAGCATAGTGTATTCCACCTGTGAATAATAATTATATGTGATACTGTGGTTAGAAGAGTCTAGGCTCCAGTCTACTGTCCTCATCCTTTTATCTGTTCCTCTAAGGGCAGTTCCAAAACTCTATTAACTTAAAAGAACAGACTTATTTTAGTAGACATTTATTATAACTTTACCCCCCAGTGCAAATTTATTATCACTTTACACCCCTCAGTACAAATTAATTTCAAATTTACTTCCGCAGTACATATTTTAAATAGCTTTACCTCTTTGTACACATTTACTGTATTACATGACCCACCTAAAACATGTTTATTTTTGATTAATGTACAGTTCAATTCAAGTGCATTATTATTTACATTTGAATTGAATTGAATTACATCAAGCAATATTCATATATATTCACATACACATTCATTAATAATTATGATATATTAGAGCCAGTGTTTTATTATCATCGAACTTTCCACAAACAAAATACATCAGATTCCAATTAACATACTGTAATGATAGGTCTAAACTTATACAATTTATTATTTTTCGGCTTCTCCCATTAGGGGTCTCCACAGTGGATCATCCGTATTCATGATCTGCATGTTCAATTTGGCAAGTTTTTACGCTGGATGCCCTTCCTAACGCCAACCCTCCCCATTTATCCGGGTTTGGGACCGGCACTAAGAGTGCACTGGGTTGTGCAACCTTAATGACTGGGGTTGGTTCCCTGACCGGGGATCGAACCCGGGCCGCTGCGGTGAGGAACCAAGGAACCTTAAACTTATACAATTTACATGACTGGCAAAATTGGCAAATTACTTTAAAAGTTAAATTATCAAGTCATTTATATAATGTAGGTTGTGATTTACATTGAATTAAAAACCTAAATTAACCCAAATTAAAACTGACTATACTCCTGAGTCACCTTAGACCCATTAGATCATTTACACTGTAAAGACTTCCCGATATTTCCAAATTAATGTTTTTTTAACTTAGATAATTAGAAAGTAGTTATTGGTGATACATTTTATACATATATATTAATGAAATTAAAATAGTGCGGGTTTATTTGTATTTGCACAACTTGGGATTTTAAGACATTTATTACCTCCATAACAAAGCAAAGTTGGCAAAAAGTCGTTTAAACATAAAACGAGTTACAGGTGATTTGATCAGAGTGGAGCTGCATCTCTCTGTAGACCTGCACAGCCTTACAATCGAATCTTGTCCCTCCCAATACAACAAAGTGGCTAGCAATAGTGGCTAATCTTGTTTTCTTGAATATATGTCCATTTATCTGACAGAGGTGTTATGTGCAAGAAGTCGGTGAGGGCAAAACTGTTCTCAAAGGAAGGGCTGGGGTTTGTCTCAACAGGCTGTTTATGAACAACCCCTTTATTTATTTATTTATTTATTTATTTATTTATTTATTTATTTATTTTCTTTTTTTTTTTTTTTTTCATTTTTATGGTGAGATAGAATTATCTATAAACCTTTGCTTTAAGCATACTGGAAGTGAGAACTGGAAAGATACTGTATATGGATCAAAGAGCATAGAGTGCTTAAAGCAGAGAAGGAAAGAGAGGAAGAATTAGCTGGTGAGAGAGAGAGAGAGAGAGAGAGAGAGAGAGAGAGAGAGAGAGAGAGAGAGAGAGAGAGAGAGAGAGAGAGAGAGAAGCTGATTTGGCTGTCTTTTATGATGTCAATCCTTAGGCAGTTCTTTGTGTGTGGCTGAGTGCATTTCAGTTCACACTGAGAACACAACTGATTGTAACAGCTCCAGATATATTGACCTGCAGTGATTTACATTTTAAGCTGAGTAGTCTAATTACTATTTAAGATCACATAAAGTTTCTCTCCAGAAAGAAGCCTCTTTGGCCGGTCCCCAGTTTTTGAACTGGAAGTGATTACAATATGCAATTTTATGCATTACAATAAACATTAGTGGATTTTTTCCTGCCTTTTTTTTTGCAGCTCTATAGTGCTCTATTTTTCTTTCTTAGTGTATGCATACTAGTGTTTAAATATTCTACAGATGTGATTATAAACACATATGAACTGATTATTATGTACAGTAATTTAAACATTATAGATGGTCAGTGTGCCTGATGCCTTTGAACATTGCGTATTTCATTTGAGGTGTTTCTCAGAGCTGCACAGGACAGTCAGCCAATCAGTATCATCAGATTCAAGCACCTTATTTAAGTTTAACCAAAATAGGTTCATGTTTTAAAGGTTAACGAAAGGTAGTCAGCTATAGCTGACTGTACGGACAGAATTGTAGCGCTTTAACCCCAAATGAACATTTTTATTCTTTCTTCAACTTTTATGTTATTCTGTTTTGTATTTAAAGTAAAATGCACATATGTTTTCCTGATGTTTCTTTAAATTTATACATTTGTGAGCATTTAACACAGAGATCTCAAAAATGAACCTCAACAGAACTAAGGTATAAATTGTATACATGTGGCTTAAACAATCACCTCCCATTACAAAATTCCTTTGTCACCCCCACAAACCAAACTACACTCCCAGACTAATATTCACATGGACAAGGCAATGCTATGCGTCACCTTGAATTACTGTCACTGGATTTTTTTCTTGAGCAATATATCTGCTATGTTTAAGAGAAAAACAGCCTGCAAGACAATTACTAAGATGTGTGTGCGTGCGTGTGTGTGTGTGTGTGTGTGTGTGTGTGTGATTGTGTATATGTGTTTGGTTTATGTGACAATGTGTCGATCTAGGGACAGCAGTAGCTGGTTTTGCATTTTGCTACCAAATAGAGTGTCTCCCCTTGCTCCGGGGGCTGAGAAATGCTGGGCAAAATCGCTTAATGAGGCATGAAAGCAGGGTGGGCTCCTGTCGAGCAATTACCCTTCCCCAGGTAGCAGCAGCTGCAGGCTGACTTAATGGAGTAGGTGATCTACAGCCTGAATTGTGATGACAGAGTGATTACAAGCTCTATGCCACACCACTGTGCTCTTCATAGGCCTTGGAAATCTGCAAAACCAGACAAAATAAAAAGATGAAGAAATAAAGAAAGGACTTTGAAATTAATGATTGGAAAACTCAAGATTCAAGTTCTTTCCTAGTGTGTGCATTTTCTTAGTCCAGTATTGTATAATATATATATATTTTTTAAGTCACTCCATGACTATTTGACCAGAGGCGACATGAAGCGAGCTTAGCGGGTTTAATTGCTCTTCATGCTGCTTATTCTGTGGGGAATGGTGATAGAAATGATGGGTTGTGGTTCCCAGCTTAGTGGCAACAGCACCTGCTGAGTCACTCAGGAGTGAAAACACTGTAGATAAATGCACTCATGGAACCATTTGACCTTTTGTAACTGCACCGGTTCAACCACTGTGCCTCATTCAGACTGGGATCAAATCAGCTGTGAGAGGCAATCTGAGTTACAACGGGGACAGCTCAAGTCCCTGTTTTAATGACCACATCGTAGGCTTTCATCACTCACACTATGCTCACATCAAGAAGTGTGTACACTAACCTCTCACAGAGAAATCAATAGCAGGGACGCCTCCTGTCCCCTTTGTAAGGAAAAAAAAGCGAGAGAAGGAAAGGGAAAGAGAGGTCTGGCGCTATCATGTTTTAGGCGTTACTTAAAATAGTTGAGAAAATGACACAGCCGGCCAAAATGTGTTTAAAATATCAGGAAAACAGACTGAAAAAATCTAAATCCATTTCTACACTTCCTCAGTCTTTATTATAAAATCCAGACCAATTTAAAACTCATCATCGTTGTCAGCAATTGCTCTGTACACCTTGGATGGGACAATAGCCCACCGTCAGCCACCATGCATGCACACACACATTCACACATCCACCTACAGCCAATGGCAATTTAGTGTAACCAATCCATCTACCAGAAAAGAAGCCATGCATACTCAGGGACATGTGAAACTCATACAGATACTTCTAGATCAAATTGAAGATTCAGGACCTGTGGGACCAGCATTAACCAAATCACCCAATTTACAGTATGTCAATATAAAATTAATAATGTCCTACTAACTGCAAAGTTATTATGACTTGCAGAGTTAGTAAGAATCAAGCATTATAACCTTCACATGCTGGATTTCATTGACCCTTACAAATCAAAAAAGAATGAATTAGACTTTGTGAATCCTTGTTCATCCACAATGATTACACTCAAGCTGTGCAGTATTAACCTGCTGATGAAATAAACCAGACTCCCATAAAATGAAATTAATCTAGCATCACTGATAATTATGCCATCATTTTCTCCTAATGTTGTTAGCAGTTATGGCTCTCTGTGTTGTTCGCACTCATTAACTGGTGTCTGAAAGTAGTTTCTTAACACAGTAGGTTTCTTCAGTTTTGTGCATTGGTATTGCATTTACTCATGTCCAACTGAGCACTTTAGTGCTTGTATCAGCTAAGAGGATCGTCATTAGATGATAGCTGGGACATTATCAAAAAGTATTCCCAGAAGCAGTAGGGATCTTTAACATTTATCAACAGTTTCCTACAGTATAACCATGTTTTTCTATTCAAAATTAACCACCAAAGGTCCTGAGTTATTTAGATAGTCTTTAGAATAATATAAATGTGAATATGAAACAATGACTTCATATTTGTACATGAATATTACTGAAAAACTGGACAAAGTTTGAGTAAGAACATTATGAAAATGATGTGTGACAGAATTCAATCAGCTTTCAAATTAATTCTGACAAATTCTGACTGCTCTTAAAATTTTTTGTCTAATTAGGCAACCATAATATTTTCTAACAAACTTGAAGGAAAAAAATAAATAATTTAGTAACACTTTATATTAGGGATAAGAAATTAGTAAGTTATTACTGACTAATAACTGCTTTTGTTAATGATTATTAATGGAATTGTATTACAAACTATTTATAAGGCTTTTATTGGTTATTCTCCTATTTTTGTTTTATAGCTCCTTTACACTTGTTTCTGTCATAACGATGAACTTATTAGCTTGTGAAATACAGGTAGACCTGTAGATTTAAAAAAAAAAAAAAATAATAATAATAATAAAAAAAAAAAAAAAAAAAAAAATATATATTTTTTTTTTATTTTTTTTTTATTATTATTATTATTATTATTATTATTATTATTATTATTATTATTATTTATTTATTTTTATTTATTTAATTAAAAACATTTTTTTTTGGCAGTGGTGACTGTCGTATCTCCAAAATGTCGCAAGTCGAGTGGTCGTAGGTCGGGTATGACTGTACATATTTTAAAAGTTCCCAGTTTACTGTTTGAATGTGTAGCTTATAAGTATAAAATAAAATGCAAATGTATGTTTATTATCAGTGAAACCAAACTTAACATAAAGCATGAAAACAAAATATTCTTTAAAATGTTTCGAATAATTATGGTGTTTTTAATTACGTAAATCATCAGGACAACAAATGGAAATTTGCTATGTTTCCACACGGACAGTTAATGAGGTTATACTAGAGAAACTGTACTTCTTCTAACTTTTATACGGATTACATAATCAGAGAATATTTGTTTGCGTGTGAATTTTGAATTGGTTTATTTAAAAGTAGACATTTTTAACTTCCTATTTATATATTTATTATGTCTGTGGAGCGAGTATTGACTGAGATTCAGGTTGTTTAATTTATGTGTCTGTAAAGAGAGAAGACTGCAGAGAGCACCCCCTGTTTGTTTTGTTTATTTTACAAAAGCACAGCATTTTGTTGTTATTCTGAATGTATACAAATGAAAGTAGACCCTCTACAGATTAATACTGTATATTGCTCTTATCTGTACGATCAAGTACATTAATTTAGATTCGTTTCGGTGTTATAAGAGAAAAAAATGCCACAAAACGCGCAGACGCGTTTTCCGACCTCAGAGGCTTAATTGCCGTTGTTACACCAGATGACCATCATATTTTGTGGCCCTAGAGGGCGCTGTTGCTAAAATGCAGCTTAAAATAAAAAAAAAAAACGTGTGTTGCGTTGAAGGTTTTAATTTTGTCTCTTATATTTATTTCTATCTTCAATATAAAATGGTTGATCAGAAATGCACGCTGCATTAATCACGCGTTAATAAAAACTAGTGCCGTAAATTAACGCTTTAATTTTGACAGCCCAAATTAATATATAAATACAAAATGAATATCAAAATTTGTTACCTAATAATTGTATCCAGGCTGAACGTCCACCATATAAAACATTAACAGAGAAAAGATGATGATCAGGTGATCAGGAATAAGTTGATGGGCTGAAAACAGCATGCAGTGAGAAGAAATTCTGATTCTCCAGACCAATACATACCTCTGCTTTGGGAAAATGTTGAAGAAAAACTGCACTGCTGGTACTAATAAGTTTAAAAACCCATTTTAAAAGTGTGTAACTGCAGTGTTCATTAAAAAGAAGAAATTTTTGTCACATACAGTGAAACCCTTTTCTTTGCATTCCCTAGCTTGTTAGGAAGTTAGGCTCAAGGTGCATTTAGGGTCAGCCATAATACAGGAATGAATGTTAAGGACTTTGCTTAAAGCCATGAAGATCTTGGGGCCTGAACCACTAGCTTCTGTTCAGTAACCCCAGAACCTTTTACCCACTGAGCCACCATTGCCTGATAATTTTAAGGAGCAAGAGCGAATGAAGCAGCAAATATCATAAAATGTGCAGTTGGGATTTTCACGTTTCTGGAATTCTTAAGGCTCAGCACAGCCAGAGTGTAATAGCTGAGCTGAGCCTTAGGCAAACCAATTTCTTGGTTATGGTATCACCCCTGCCAGGTAAATATGAGGCTATATGCCACCTGCAAAAGCCTTTATAACAACTTACATGATTATATTGTAAGTTGGGTATATTTTCCTGCTAGTGTAAGCATAATTTTCCAGTTAAAGTATTTATGTCTATGAATGTGCACAAGCATAGAACTATCCAATGACAAAATCACTTATTTTGTTTGTTTGGTTTTCATTTTTTTTTTTATTGTAAATGTTAATCAGTCAATTATTAAGTTATTAGTTAATCAAAATATTCTCTAAAGGAGTCAGTGGGGTGTGTGACTGGAGACTGGATGGGAGGACCCAAATGCAGGATGCCACATGGGTATGGAGAAAACAGGCTTTAATATAAAAAAGGTAGCAAGCAGAGCAATGGGGCAAAGCAAAAACACAGTCCAATAAACAGTACAGAGTCCAAGGGCCAGGAGACCAAAATCAAACTCCAAAAACAAGTCCAAAAAATCCAAAACCAACAAACAGAGCAACATAGGCAGAGCAAAAACAGAAAAACCGAGGCCAGAGTTCAAACCAGAACAGGGTCAGGGCCAGGGTCAGGGATCATGATAGACAGGGTGGCAAAGGACTAGGAAACCGTTGAGATAATCTGGCCTCGAGCTAAACTGTAGATATCCTTTTATACAGGGAGGCTCAGGAAAAATGGCAAGATGGCGGCTGAAAGTGCGTGCCAAGAAACCGGAAGTGCGTGCCGTGTGCTCGGAAGATCCTCACAAAAGGTTTACAATCTTTCTCTCAGCTTCTCCCATTATGGGTCGACACAGCGGACCATCAGCATGTTTGATTTGGCACATGTTTTTATGCTGGATGCCCTTCCTAATGCAACCATTCCCATTTATCCGGGCTTGGGACCGGCACTAAGAGTGACTGGGGTTGGTTCCCTGACCGGGGATCAAACCTGGGCCGCAGCAGTGAGAGCACTGCATCCTAACCACTAGACCACCAGGGACCCTGACAAAAGGTTTACAATCAATCCTTTAAAATTTCAGATTTATTCAAGGCTAGATGTTAGTATAATTATTTTTATTGCAAGTTTTTTTTTTTTTTTTTACCAATCATTTGTTTTTCACAATTTGCATAGTTGATGCACGTTTCAATGAATTTTGATTTCTTGTCCCACAACAATCAAACAAAAAAGTTAAAAGAAAAAAAAGGCTTGAACTGATTTTCTCCACAGCCCGCAGTGTTTAAAACGCATCCCACCTCCCACTGAATCTGAACAGATTCAACCGTGGCTAGCACACAGACACACATGTTTTTTAACTGCATGGGATTTCTCACTGCTTTTTTGCTCATTGTGTTTTGTCAGTACTTTAGATCAGTTTCCAAACACCATGACTCAGACTGTTACCTGCCTGTGGGTTATTGGTTACTTGCTCTTTATCACAAAGCAGTAAAAATAAAACTATGAAGAAACAAGCTTTCTAGACAGCTCAAACAATTTTGATTCAATTTAGTTTTATTTACATTCATGTCACTTATAACCAGTCTGGCCATTCCCATCTGACCTTTCTCATTCAAATAATTCTCACTATTTGCTCTGAAATGTAGTCATCCTAAAAAACTCAAATCAGTCTAACTGAACAGTTATCAACATCACATTTTCCCTTATCTGATGTTTAACGTTTACTGATGATGCTTTAACATGACGTTTCTAACCTCTACTTGATTTGTATGCAATGTGCTGCTGACACATAGTTGTAATATTGTGCAAATGTGCAGAATATGTCATGTAACAGAGTGCCATTTTAAACATTATATAATACTGACATATCCACTTGTACAATCTAATATGAGTGCTTAGAAATTTGATAATACAAACTTTAGTCAACGGGTATCTTTGACTCAATCTTTGACTTTTCATGTAAAAAATTATAAAAATAATTCTTTATAAATGTTTGTCGGCTGTCATAAAAACGGCTCAGCATATGTGTACCATGTAGCCAAGTAGTACCCATTGTTTTCCGATTTGTGCCTAATGTTCGTTCAGCAATACTAAAAAAACAGCATATGCAGTAAAACAGAACAAGGATCTGCAGCACAAAAGCTGGCAGGGTTACATTAATCATGTCTCCTGAGCACGCAGCCTCCACCGGGAAACACAGCTCCAGATCTGTATGCTCTCTGAACTTGGTGCTCTCACAAAAAAGGGATTAAATACTAAACCCTACCTATTTCCCCACAAACATTCCTTTCAACTGAATCCTAAATAAGCATGAATTGTTGTCTGGTCACTTCTTATCACTTTTCTTTTAAATCTAGTTTTTTTTTAGGCAAGCAGAGCTGTGCATGCGGGTAGGAGTTAATTAGAAGCCTTAATACAGACAATATGATCAGGGGGGAGGACAGGATGAGGAGGTGATAACTCCCACTGTAAAACCATCATCGCAACTGTAAGAGCTGACCATATGTCCTTGGCACCTAAAGTGGTGTGTGTGTGTGTGTGTGTGTGTGTGTGTGTGTGTGCCTGTTTGTCTGTCGGTCTCTCTGTCTTGATTGAAGCAGAGCCGTTGGGATGGTGGGATATGTTGGGGATAAAGGGCAGAAGAAATTATTTCAGATCACAGGGCTAAAGAGAGACAGGCTGTCAGTATTGGATTTGAAATAGATTTATGAGGAAAATTAAGTCTTATTTCATAGATATGGGAATAGCACAGAAATAAGTAACGTATCTCCCAAAGGCATTTTTAGTTCATTCACTTCAACTCTTCTTTTAATGTGATATATTTGTTTGTTAAATTGAAATCAGTGCTGCATAAACTAGAATAAAATGTGTTGTTATACTGAATGATTATTTGCAAATGTCTTTGAGAATACATGTGTGGATTATTCATAAAGAACAATTGCACATATAAGCAATATATCGTGTAAAATTGACTTTTCCAGCACTTTTCAGTCTTTTGTGAGAGATATATTTAAAACAGGGATCTGGGTAAATAGATTCCCTTAATCCTGACTGAGAAGGCAAAGGCTGCTTGACACTGATTGCGTTCTTGGCACACTTGACATGGGCATCGTCCTCTTGCCTTGGGGAGACAGAAAACAGCCTTCAGAAACATCTGATAACAACAATTAATCCAGTACTGCAGGCACCAGCAGCCCCTTCTGCCAGCCTGCACTATGAAGGCATGACATCATTACTGAAACAGATTGACTACAAAACAGTCACTAGAATCTTTGGAAATTATTTCTAATAGATTTGTCAAATAAATTATAACTGCTTCTATTTAAATAATTTACTTTTATTATTTTAGTTTTATAATACAGCACAGTATAGAGATACTTAAGATAGAATTGTAGTTAGTGTGTTATATTTGTCGCAGTATTTGTGTGTATATATATATATATATATATACACACACACATACAATACAGACCAAAAGTTTGGACACACCTTCTCATTCAAAGAGTTTTCTTTATTTTCATGACTATGAAAATTGTAGAGTCACACTGAAGGCATCAAGGGCTATTTGACCAAGAAGGAGAGTGATGGAGTGCGGCGCCAGATGACCTGGCCTCCACAGTCACCGGACCTGAACCCAATCGAGATGGTTTAGGAGTCAGCTGGACCGCAGAGTGAAGGCAAAAGGGCCAACAAGTGCCAAGCATCTCTCGGACACATTGGACTCAATGACTTTGGGGTCACTGACAGTAATTTTACACTATGGCTAACGGCATAGGCACTATCCTCACTAGCACTGTAGACATCATTGCCCCCATCCGATTAAAATTTAAAAAGGTTAGCTAAAACCATGGTATAATAGTCATACCATATACCTGCACCATGGTGTAATAGTCATACTCATGCCCTCATAAGAGCAACCCTTAAGATGAAGAGAAAATGGAGAATAAATAAATGTAAAAATTTTTAGAATTGCATACAAAGACAGTCTGCTCAGCTACAGACAGGCGCTAAAAGCCACTAGGGCCAAGCACCTTAGCAAACTCATAGAAAACAACTAAAGCAATCCAAGGTTTCTTTTAAAAACAGTGGCTAGATTAACAACTAATTAGAGTATTCCATCACAATTAAGTCACTAAAAAATTTAAAGTACTGTATCAGAAACTTTGTGGAGGTCCATCTTCTGAATGCATCTCAAGATTCAGTCTCACCTAAAACTGCACAATTACAAATACAATGCCTTACAAGTATAGGACAGTAAGAGCTGTATGATCTTATCATGACAGCTAAACCAACATGTCTGTTAGAGCCCATTCCAACTAAGTTACTGAAAGAAGTGGTACATGCAGCTGGAGAGCCTCTTTTCAATATTATTAACTCTTTACTATCTTTAGGTCACGTCCTTAAACCCTTCAAGTTGACCGTTATTAAGCCCCTTAATACAAAACATTACATACATTAGAAATATTGCTAATCTAAGAAACATGTCTATATCCGATGCAGAGAAGCTCGGCCATGCATTCATGACCTCCAGACTGGACTATTGTAATGTATTACTAGGTGGATGTCCTGCATCAATAATAAACAACCTACAGTTAGTCCAGAATGCAGCAGCCAGAGTTTTCACAAGGTCAAGAAAATAATCAAGTTAAAATTTTATGTGTCACACAAGTTGATTTGTAAATATGACCCTATAACCCCAGTCTTTTTATCCCTGCACTGGCTACCTGTTAAGTTTCATATCGACTACAAACTATTGCTACTTATTTACAAGTTTCTAAATGGTTTGGCTCCCATGTATCTATCCAGTCTTTTAACACGATACAATCCTAGTAGTTCCCAGAATTGCAAAGTCCACTAAAGGCGATAGAGCATTCTTACATTTAGCTCCTAAACTTTGGAATAGGTTTCCTGACAGCGTTTGAGGCTCAGACACACTCAGACACACACATTGGGACAACAGTTTAGCGTAGATAAAAAAATTTTTATTTTTTTTTGCAAGGCATACACATAACACATTATACATAACACATATCCTAACCTTTGCTCCAGTATATCTGATCAAATGCACATTATCATATTGTGCTTGTTAATATTATAGACAGACAGACAGACAGACAGACAGACAGACAGACAGACAGACATATAGATAGATAGATAGATAGATAGATAGATAGATAGATAGATAGATAGATAGATAGATAGATAGATAGATAGATAGATAGATAGATATGTACAGTGAGGAAAATAAGTATTTGAACACCCTGCTATTTTGCAAGTTCTCCCACTTAGAAATCATGGAGGGGTCTGAAATTGTCATCGTAGGTGCATGTCCACTGTGAGAGACATAATCTAAAAAAAAAAAAACAGAAATCACAATGTATGATTTTTAAACTATTTATTTGTATGATACAGCTGCAAATAAGTATTTAAACACCTGAGAAAGTCAATGTTAATATTTGTTACAGTAGCCTTTGTTTGCATTTACAGAGGTCAAACGTTTCCTGTAGTTTTTCACCAGGTTTGCACACACTGCAGGAGGGATTTTGGCCCACTCCTCCACACAGATCTTCTCTGGATCAGTCAGGTTTCTGGCCTGTTGCTGAGAAACACGGAGTTTGAGCTCCCTCCAAAGATTCTCTATTGGGTTTAGGTCTGGAGACTGGCTAGGCCACGCCAGAACCTTGATATGCTTCTTACAGAGCCACTCCTTGGTTATCCTGGCTGTGTGCTTTGGGTCATTATCATGTTGGAAGACCCAGCCTCGACCCATCTTCAATGCTCTAACTGAGGGAAGGAGGTTTGGTCCCCAAAATCTGCAATACATGGCCCCGGTCATTCTCTCCTTAATACAGTGAAGTCGCCCTGTCCCATGTGCAGAAAAACACCCCCAAAGCATGATGCTACCACCCCCATGCTTCACAGTAGAGATGGTGTTCTTGGGATGGTACACATCATTCTTCTTCCTCCAAACACGTTTAGTGGAATTATGACCCAAAAGTTCTATTTTGGTCTCATCTGACCACATGACTTTCTCCCATGACTCCTCTGGATCATCCAAATGGTCACTGGCAAACTTAAGACGTGCCTGGACATGTGCTGGTTTAAGCAGGGGAACCTTCCGTGCCATGCGTGATTTCAAACCATGACGTCTTAGTGTATTACCAACAGTAACCTTGGAAACGGTGGTCCCAGCTCTTTTCAGGTCATTGACCAGGTCCTTCCATGTAGTTCTGGGCTGATTTCTCACCTTCCTTAGGATCATTGAGACCCCACGAGGTGAGATCTTGCATGGAGCCCCAGTCCGAGGGAGACTGACAGTCATGTTTAGCTTCTTCCATTTTCTAATGATTGCTCCAACAGTGGACCTTTTTTCACCAAGCTGCTTGGCAATTTCCCCGTAGCCCTTTCCAGCCTTGTGGAGGTGTACAATTTTGTCTCTAGTGTCTTTGGACAGCTCTTTGGTCTTGGCCATGTTAGTAGTTGGATTCTTACTGATTGTATGGGGTGGACAGGTGTCTTTATGCAGCTAACGACCTCAAACAGGTGCCTCTAATTTAGGATAATAAATGTAGTGGAGGTGGACATTTTAAAGGCGACTAACAGGTCTTTGAAGGTCAGAATTCTAGCTGATAGACAGGTGTTCAAATACTTATTTGCAGCTGTATCATACAAATAAATTGTTTAAAAATCATATATTGTGATTTCTGGATTTTTTTTTTTAGATTATGTCTCTCACAGTTGACAATTTCAGACCCCTCCATGATTTCTAAGTGGGAGAACTTGCAAAATAGCAGGGTGTTCAAATACTTATTTTCCTCATATGTATTGTTTTTATGATTTATAATCACACTCTTAAAATCAGCCAAATGAGGATGGGTTCCCCAATTGAGTTTCTTCCTCATACCATCTTGGATCTATGATGATCACAAACGTTGAGCTATTTTATGAGTTGTTTAGCAGCTCCTGGTTCCATAACCACAAATAACTGTAAAAGACTGTAATAAGAACGTTACTCATAATCTTACATTCCGGTGCTCATGTTAGTTCTCAATCTCCAGTGTTCTGTATTGTTTAAAGAATATAATCACACTCTTGATATCACCCAAATGAGGATGGGTTCCCCTTTTGAGTCTGGTTCCTCTCAAGGTTTCTTCATCATAACATCTAAGGGAGTTTTTCTTTGCCACAGTCGCCATGGCTGCTCAAAAACACATCCTTTACCTTAACTGTTAAATTGTGATACTGGTAAATTCTTTGAGACACTGTCTGTTCTGAGAAGCGCTATAGAAATAAACTTGACTTGACTTGACTTGACCATCTAAGGGAGTTTTTCCTTGCCACAGTCACTGCAGGCTGCCCATCAAATATAAACACGCATAATTCACTTATATATTTTGTTCTATAATTCTTACATTCTCTAAAGCTGCTTTGAGACACTGCCCATTGTGAAAAGCACTAAAGAAACTCTAACTTAACAGTAAGTGTACTGTATCACACTGGTCATGTAGCAAACACTCTTTATAATCAAGTATTTAATCCCTAATTCAGGGGAGTAAAAGTAATCAATTTGTATTAACAGTGTACATGGACTCATACTTGCTGATTTGCACATCTGCATTCAAATAAAATTGCCTGATTCCGAATTTGTGAAAACGTCAAGGGTAAAAGTAGGGCCAGTGTCCAAAACCTTTTACAAAAACTCAATTTGTTAAGACAAAAAAACATCTACATTACTCTTGGCTTAAGATTTGTGAATGTATGTTTTTGGTGTACTGTATGTCACCTGATTAGCCATAGTTGATATATTACTCAACTATTCAATAACCTTTAGCTGGAGTAAAAGTCCCTGGAGTAAAATCTGTCGCTGGCCATTTTGGCTACTCTCCCAGGCAGTGTTGTTCTTTCACACAACACCCTGTTCTTATCTGCTTGAATGAAAAGATGACCTTTCAAAAAATGCATTTTCAAATGGCTGTTAAAATCTGTCAAAATGGTGTAAATAATATGTGGTCTTTGGTTTAAAAAAAAAAAAAAAAAACCCTCAAAGAACACTTACACCAGCTTCTCCATAATTCTTGCAGGCAGGATATATGTTACCTACTTAAGTCCTAATATACCAGGTGATTGGCTGTTCTAATGTTAATGGTGAACATACACAATACAGGCAACATATTAAACATCATATTTGAACACCACACTGACAATGATGGACTGACAGAAGGACTGTTATGAATCAATAGATAAAGTATAATTAACTACTGAGTGTGCACTTAAATGACAGTTTATCACTGTTTATTACATTGCCAATGAACTGATAAATAGGTATGCTTATTCAAAGTACATGCAAACTTATTCACAGTTCATCGAATTGTATCCATTAGTCTAATGATATTTTGATTAAGCTAATGCTCTGTTAATGAATTTAACAATCTGTTTATTAAACTACAGATCATTAGCAACATTTGCATCAGGTCTTTTAGTGTATAAGAGCAACTGAATGTGATGTGTAGCCGATAGAAAATGTCTAAAAAAGGCATGAGAATGACTTTCTGCAGGGTGTGTAATGAAGCAAAAATGTTTTTCCTAGATGTGAGCCGTAATTAACAGATCATTAGCCTAATTAACATTAAACCACTGGTGTTGGTATGTTACATGTTTGTTTTTTTTATCCATTTTATAAAACCCCTGTTTAATGGCATTTAGAAGTGAAGAGTGCGTCTGTAGACTGTTGTTTAGCTCGTCACAGTGACTCGTTGCTAATTTCTTATCAGATGCATTTATGAATACCTAAACAAGAGTTGGCTAAAATATTTATTATGCTAATACGTGGCCTTTTTAAAAGCAATCAATTAGATCCATACTGTGTAGTGGTAATTAGCTGCTGAAGTGTTTCTTAAATAGCGGATACATAAATAAAAAACAATATACATAAATCATCTTACAAACTGTACTGCATTTTTCAAAATTTTTTGATGCTGCACAAGCGTTTGAGGCATGACATTGTCACCGTATTGTCAACAAAAGCAAATGCACAGAGGGTCATATGATTGTTGATGCTATTAAAGCTGATCTTCTTGGGTCAAATGACTAAAACTCTTTGACAGTTTTAGTTAGTGAAAACAAGGTACAGAACACATTAGCAACAAAGAAAACACAATTCGCCTAGTGAAGAAAAACGGTCCACTTAGTTGAACCAATTAATTCCTGGATCAACTTTAAACCCGGTTAAGTCATTATGATTTCTTGTAGCTGTAATTTCTTCAGATTTTAATTGGAAGGCCAACTGCGTCTTCATCTGTTTTAAGTATTGAAAAAGATGAAAAAAAACCCTGACCTAATTTACCCAAAAGCACTAACTATACAGTTTTACTCTGCCTTCTTCACCTGCTAATTAACTGTGTTTTTGGTTCAAACACTATGCAGTATGTTACCTTTACAGCAAACCGGATTGTCGGTTGCACTTCTTCCTAGACTACAATAACAAAAAAAAAAAAGGTTAAGATCCGTTCCTAGACAGAGAAATTTTCTTCCCTTATACTGCAATCTTGCTCATTATAAAACTACACAAACTATTTTTGGAATGTTGATTTACATATTCATGGAACATAGTTAATATTCATGGTCAAATACTAGTATCTGTAGAGTTTCAGTATGCTAAGATTTACACATACAGCATACACTATATCCTAAATATACAGTTTACGTATAACATATACTGCACATTGTAAGTTTAAATGCTCAATGTCTAGGCTGTACATTCTACACAAACTGAAAAATGTCCACACTGAACCATTAGATTTAAACATCTTTCTTTTATTTAGATTCTTAATTCTCTACTTGTTGCAATTTCTGTCCCAACATGACCATTTGTAGGTCAATTTAACTGATCTGGAGGGGCTTCACTGAAGGCAATCACTATAAGAAAAGCAGACACCTGGGCCCCCTGAATACTGATTGAACCCCTGATGTTTCGAATGGATATGCCAAAGGTTACAATGTGAAAACAGCAGCTTACTAGCAAATCTGAGAGGTGGTTAAGATTAGTGGGAGCTTGATAGTGTAAAATTTAAGGGGCTATATTTACTATATGGCCAAAAGTTTGAGGATGACTGAGTAAACACCTTATTCAATTTAATTAATACTAATAGATGTTTTCATCATTGCTGAAATAACACCATCCATTGACTCCTGGGATGGCCTTTCACTAGCTTTAGGAATGCGTTTACGGGGATTTGTGTCATTTAGTCACAAGAGCACACAAGGTTGAGTACAAATGCTGGTTGAAGAGGCCCGGCTAGTATCCCATGATTGATGTGCAGGACACTTCAAACTTGGCAAGCTATGTCTTCAAAGGATCTCACTTTGGGCACAGGGACAATGTTATGCTTTGGGCCCCTTACTTCCAGTGGGAGAAAATCATAATGCTACAGCGTATAAATACATTCTAAACAATTACATGCTTCCAACATTGCGGCAACAGTTGCATAGCGTATCATGAGGAAACAAGAATAAAAAATCAGGAAAGGGCTGTTTACTTCTGAGCTCATATATCAAACTCTACACATTCTTGATTTCTGGTGCTACTTTATTATGGATGAGAATGAATCGGTGTTCTGATGTAGCTCTCTACTGAGGATGAGAATCATTTATTACAGAGCACAGGGAGGGAGGAAACATGACCTGGACCACTTTTTAAAGTTATACTGTAGGTCTGACATGTGCTGAGCTTTCAGTTAATACTGAAACATGCTCCTGGAGCTGGAAATTAGACCATTGCATGTAAATATAGGAAGTCAACCTACAGGTGTTGTGTGGAAACTTGTTATTTCATGCATCTATCTACAGTCTACATGTTTCAGTCTTTCTTTAAGAATACTTGCATGGTATTATAAAATCAGGGGACATTATGAAATCAGTTCCTCTGTGTCCACACTGCTACACAGTAACACAGACAATAGGCCGTATTTTGACACATTATCAATATATTTACTTAAGAATAATTTCTCAGCACTTTTTTCACACCTGCACAGACCACAACAAAAACAAGACTACCTCCATTCCGTACAGACTACACTACATATAATGTCTCTCAGGGTTTTACAGAGCATAATCTAGGCTGGAGTGCTTTACTAAGGAAACTATTTTAGATAATTGAAACATAGTATGCTCAAGTGATTTTGTTAACTTGATTTGTGAAAATATGTTAGCATGTAATGTTCACAAAAAACGTGCCATCAGGAACACAGCAGCGGTGCAGCACTGTGGAGTGGGCTGGATTTTAACAGCGACACTTTTATTCATTTTATCCTTTTTTTTTTCTGAAGGAGCTATGTCTCAGATCCCCTACAGAGCTCCAATGCCAAGCACCTCATTAAGCAAAGCAGAACCCAGAACCAGTTTTGCTGAAGCACTGCAGTGTCAACCAGCCCTGTAACTATTAGAGCGTGAATCCAATGTGCTGGTTTGCTTTACAATAATGGCAAGATTCATAATATACAGGGCATTTGGAAAACTAGATAGACAACTGTAGAGGGAACCTTTGTGGAGTCTGGCAATCTTCCGTCTGTTTCTTTAGCTAGTGCAATTATCATTGCCCAGGGTGCCACAGGCAATTTACAGCTAGCGCTTGATCTGACAGGCTCACAAAAAATAGGGCACTATGTTGTAAAAGTAAAGGACTTAGATGGAAAAAAAATTGTGTTACATATGATCAAAAGGTGCCAGACTTCCTGGACTATCAACTAGCGAAAACCTCTTAAGAGCTGTGTTAATTTCTTGCTTTCTGCCTTTACTCTTCGCCAAAGAGTTTTTGCACAGAGTGAGACCACTGTACCGAAAATCAACAGCGTCCGAAAGAGATTTATAAAGATGTTGGTTTTCCCCACCAGGGCATATGGATTGTTTAACAATTTTAAGAAAAATCACCTTCGGAATCCAAATCTGTGATGCTAGAGATGCTACATACTGTAGCAGCAAATGAAACACAATCATAAAACTAAAGCGAATAACTGCTAGCTTATTCTCCAGCCGAGAATTTTGTCTCTCCTGACCAAAGGTTCATGGTTATTATTTTTTCATTACCTTGAAAACTATTGTGTTCCAGATTCATGGGAATCGCAGATCAGAGTTCACCAATGATGGTTTTCCAGTAAGCTGTGTTTGTTAGTTATTAAAGATAGAGGTTATATTTCTTCCGGAGGCATGTATGGATCTCTCCAAACACTGCAATTGTCTATTTGTTAAATTAAAAACCCCACTAACAGCCATTTAAGCAATTCATTTTGGTATGTATAATTAGCAGTTTAAAACACAGCACCAATCATATCATCCAATTAGCTTACCAAACTGTTTTTTTTGTTTTGTTTTTTTGCTGTGAGCACTATGTACTTTAAAGCAATTGATTAATTCTGGGAGATTAATTAGACATCTCTAATAAAATCAATGTTGTATCACAAGACATTAAAAAGCATGATGTCTGAGAATGTATAAACGGATTAAACCTAAGGCCACAAGAGAGAAGAGTGCAAAATGGTGTGTCTTCTTTGAATTGTCTTTTAACATCCTCTGTGACTGGAAAAGTCATTAGTCATGTCTGTTTACTTTTCTACACCAAGGCTTTCAAGGACATAACACTTGGCAAATGAAGGTGGCACATAAAAAGGGACAGTAATCTTTTTATTTTTTGGCCAGACTGAACCGTTGTGCCACCAGAGTGATCCTATGCTCCAAGCATATGATTGAGAAGTCCGTGTAGGTGTTTGATATTTTTCAATGCTTGGCCACTCGACCCTGCAGTCAGCAGGAGCTATCAGAATCAATTTAGTGCTGGTGTGCTTGGCATGCTCTATGATCAATAAAAGAGAGAAACTCATTAATAAGGGAATTGGGGGACTGGAATATGGGATATGAGTCTGGCCTTTAAAGATAATGAACTCAGCCATTGCAGGAGCTGTCTCTGAAACAGAATGAAAATATTGGTTCACTGGTACAAAAATAGGCACTCAGCAAAACTTCAGCAATCACCTGTTTGCAGTCTTGTTTTTTCGAAAATGGTTATCTTTACCGAACAATCACAGCCTATTCATTATTTGTATCAGACTCTTTCACGGCATCAATGTTGCAATCAACAGTGCATTAGCCTTTGATTGCATAGTTTCTGTTCAACATTACATCTGACAAAGCAAAGAAAGTAATGCAGGACAGAAGAGTTCAGAATATGGCCTTTAGTCCAATAAGAACCTCTGCAGTACAGTGCTTTCAGTTACCAAACATGCCTAAATACAAGAGGGTGTAAAGACAAAATCAATTAGAAATAGCAAACTGGTCTAACATATGGATACATAGATTTACATTGTGAAACAAAAAGAAAAATATTTAAAAAACGTATATTGTAGGTATAATTTTATACACGACAGTGGATGCATGCTCACTGGTTCTCTCATGGATGTCACATTCCTGGTTTGTGTTTGTCTGGGTGGGTGTGCATGTGATAAAGAGAGACAAAGAGAGAGAGAAAGAAGGAGACACCCCCCTTATTTGCAGGGATTGCAGCCCCTATACTGTTACTAATGTTAGATTTAGACACAATAGCTATGCTGGAACTTACTCAGTTGGCAGAAAATTAGTGACAATAAATGTACCACAGATAATGAATGTACCAATTTTTCAACAAATAAAAACAGCGAGGAAATGTTTCGAAAATAATAATTAAAAATTAGGGCAAATCAGTAGAAAATAAATTACTAAAAGTTTTTGGAAACCAGACCATCAAACCAATATGTGCTTGTTGAGCACCCCATTACAGATTTAGTCCCCACTTTGTTGTTATAATAAGTTTCACTCTTCTGAGAAGGCTTTTAAGATTGCCTTTCAGAGTTTGGAGCATGGCTGTGGGGATTTGCTCATTCAACCTCAAGAGCATTAGTGAGGTCAGGCACTCATGTTGGGTGAGAAGGTCTGGGTTGCAGTCGATGTTCCAATTCACCACAAAGGTTTTCAGTAGGGTTGAGGTCAGAACTCCAGCAAAAGT
The DNA here is from genome assembly GCF_946808225.1 of Silurus aristotelis. Classification (NCBI taxonomy): domain Eukaryota; kingdom Metazoa; phylum Chordata; class Actinopteri; order Siluriformes; family Siluridae; genus Silurus; species Silurus aristotelis. Next base: position 9,711,357 of record NC_139597.1, on the reverse strand, counting down.
AATTGTATTGCTACAGCATACACTGACATTCTAGACACTTGAGTTTCGAAGATGAAACTCTGAGATGTGTAAGAAAAAATCAGGACAGATAAATATAGGGGCAGATCCATTTAAAAGTTAAGAAGAAATATGAACTCATACAGATACTAAAAGCAAATAAATTTCAGCCTGATTTTTCCAGCCATGTCTGGTTCTCCCCAAACGTCTAACACAAAGTAGGAAGCACACAATTGTAAATAATGTATTTGGATGCTGCAGCATTAAATTTTCCCTTCACTTGAACTAGGAGACCAAAATGTGTCCCAGCATGACAATGCCCTTGTGCACAAAGCCAGCTTCATTAAGATATGGTTTACATGGGTTTCAGCAGAAGATCTTGAATGGCCTGTTATAGAGGTCTGACCTCAACCCTATTGGAAAAAATTGGAAAACTGACTGCACTCATTTATAAATGCATAAATAATAAATGACAAATATAATTATTTATAATTAAATATTAAATAATACATTGTATGCACATATAGGGCTGTATTGCATCAGTGATAAAGAGCATTGATTAGATAAATGCAATGAAATGTATTAAATATTACTTCTGTTACTATATTGTTTTTTTTCATATGAAATGTCATCATCTGAAAGAGGTATACACATCTGTATCACTGATACAGAATGAAATCAATGCCCTTCCCACACTTCCCCTGAATAGTGTAATACAAATGGGAAAAGGTAATATCATGTGAGATATGGCACTCTATTTTAAGTCATGTGAGAAAATGTGCCTATTAAATACACTCCTTCTTGCACTGCTGAAAATGTAATCTGCATGGTTAGATATTCATTACTTCCTGCACTGTTCTTCATAAGCCTTTCAAATTTTTATAACGCAGAATAGAAACACAAATCGAATAATTATCCATGTAGTTACTTATTTGCTTCTTTTCTAAACTGGCCTCAAAATGATTTCCGTTCAGGGCATGTTCCTGCCCATGCAGCTGGCTATTGAGATGGAGCACGTAGGGTTGGCTTTGTAAATAAAACAGCCTCATTAGGGAACACCTGCAATTACATCCAGAAGCTGCAAATGTGTAGCCGAATTGCAAAGCAAATCAGCGAAATTAACAAAATGCAAAGCTAAAAACTGCAGTTAGTTAGTTGTGCACATCCATTATTGCTCAATTCCTAAGAGCACTACTGCTTACATTAATGCTTTAAATGCTTGAGCTACAGCATCTGCACCCTTCCAGTTGTACGGCTCTGAACCAGTGCTAATATATTTAGAAAACATTTATTTCAAATGGCATTAGAATACTTCAATATGATAAATAATATGACATTTCAGCATTGATTGGATGATATAGTATACTTATAGAAAATGATCCTATAAGTTTTTTGGGTTTTTTTTGTGTGCATAATTAAGGATTTTGGATTGCAAGAAAAAACATCCTATATACCCATTAAATATAATAGATTAAATCTTTGATCAATTTGTAAATTATTTTCCAATTCATGAACGTATAATTGTATAAAATTATGCAAACATTTCTTGCAAGGTGAAAAAAAAAAGACAATACATATCCTGAACTCGGATACTGTCTGTGCAGAATTTTGCAATTTCTCCTTATATCTGTATCGGTATTCCCCTGGGTTCTCTGTTCTCCTTTTTTGCATCCCAAAAACATTCTAGTAGGTGAGCTGACTGTCTGAAATTGGCCCTGGGTGCCAATGTTTATGTGCTTGTGCATGCAGAAAGAGCTACATGAAAAGTTGCAAAGAATCAATGACTGAAATGATGAGCAAGATGAGTGAACCATCATCTCACCCAATGCTGGCCCAATCTATTACGATTTACCTTAGTCCTACCCTAACTAATCTTCCTAAACCTAAACAGCATGGAGAAATGGGTGTCTCATTTTGCATGACACATTTGAAAATGAGAATATGTGCAGATTTATGAGCAGTGGTGATGGATGCTTTCAAGCAGCTGGTGCTGTGCAAGCACATGCTATTGCTGCTGCTTTGTGAAAGGAAAGAAAAAACAAGATGCAGTGCACAGTGCCAAGCATCATGGCATTCTTTACACATAGGATTAGAAAGTGAATATGCAACACCCTTCCAAATGACGCACCATTGCTTTAATTTCTAAATGTATATTTTCTGTATTGCAATTTGTACAGTGCTTTTTGAGAAGAAAAAAGTTGTTACAATGATGAACAAAAGAAAGTAAGCCTTCTTTAGATTTGCCACAAGGTCACAGAGAAACAGGCTTTAATAGTTGTTCTCTGCCTTGCAGCCCCATTTAACTGCCTGATGCATTCTGCGATGTTGAACAAAAGAGATAGTTAGCCTTTATGAAGTTCAATTAGACCGAAAGTTTAATGCAGCAAGAAACAGGGGAGATCCTGACATCAAGTTATACTCATCCAGTTCATTTTTAGAGATACAGGGACACTTAAATCAAACCTCCAAGGAATCCTTGAGCCACCTGCAGCCCCTTTACATGCTGTGACTGGCCTAGTTCCTTTCTCAGAGGAATTTGTGAGCTCCTGCAATAGGAAAAGAAAAGTGCTCATGCTAAAGTACAGCATCAAATATTCATCCAGCTGTAACCAACAAATGCACACAAACACACTGACATGCTCCCATACTGTTGTGGGATCACCTGCCGATGCACACAAGTACACACATACACACAAACAGGAAGCAGCACCGTGAGGTGTCAGGTGAGGCACATGGCAATGGGGCACCACTTTGTTCTGCAATGATAATGAAATGGAGAAGTGGTGCTCACTGAGCCCAACCTGTCACACTGTTTCATGCCTACCACCACACTTCTGCTCAACATCAAAAAACACAAGAAGCTGTCAAGCTTGGGCTGCAACACTCTCATGTAGCTCAAACTTCACACTGTTAGTCTCTACTCTTGGGACCGAGAACAATTCATTTGTCTAGGGTAATCAGACATTATTAAAAAATACACATACACATATCTTTAAACATATTCATATCCATTTTATCTGAACATAATCTTACCTTTTCATAGTTTTTTACATTTTGCATCTGCTTTTAAGATTTTTTGTGTTCATATTTATTATGTACATAATTACCACTTAGATGGCACACTTGTCACCTCATAGCTCCAGGGTCCTTATTTAAATCTTGAGTTTGAATTATTGTCTCTGTGGATTTTTGCTTGTTCTCTCTGTACCCATGGGTTTCTGAGCTTCCTCCACCTCCAAAAAATATGGTAATTTAAAGATTCTAGAAGACTGGTGTTGCAAATTTAAGTGGGTGTGTGCATAATGCCCTGTGAAGGATTGACAATACATTCTTGTTAAATTCATGCCTTATACCACTACTATGACCCTGATTCACTATCTATCTATCTATCTATCTATCTATCTGTCTGTCTGTCTGTCTGTCTGTCTGTCTGTCTGTCTGTCTGTCTGTCTGTCTGTCTGTCTATCTATCTATCTATCTATCTATCTATCTATCTATCTATCTATCTATCTATCTATCTATCTATCTATCTATCTATCTATCTATCTATCTATCTATCTATCTATCGTATTTTCCGAACTATAAGCCGCTACTTTTTTCCCACGTTTTGAACCCTGTGGCTTAAACAAAGAAGTGGCTTATTTATGCATTTTTCCTGGGTTTTTCCCGGTTTCACAAACTTCAAGCCATTAGACCAATAAAATTTCCGAACGGAAACGAAAAAACGCACCTCGACTGTGTTCTGAGCTGCAAGGCATCGGGAGAAAAACTTCCACCGGTGGCGCACGACTATGACAAAAGATAAAGTCCCCAGAGAAATACAGTAGTTGTGAAAGGAAGGAGGAAGACAGTGAACAATGACTTTCTTGGTAGGCTACTGTTTAGATATAAGCCGTTGTAACGCGTTGAGTCTGGGTGAAGGGAGAGCTCACTAACTCCAGTTGCAACAGAAATCATAGAAGCACAGACAGATTTCCAAAACTCGTGTTAAGGACATATTCTTCGGTCTTGCATACACGCAGCAATACCGGGAAAATGCAGTGGCAGGCTATTCCCAAAATACCGCTACGCTCCTCAAGGAAGCGCAACATATTTCACCCGTTACACCGTGTGTAACGTGTCTTTTGTTAAAGCCTGTGTAAAGTACATTAGTTTCAGTGTAGACACGGCTTATCACTCTTTATACTGTCAGAACTTCAAACATTTTGTGTTTGTCATTGCCATTTTTTTATTAGTCTAAACAGGGGTAAATCAAAAAAGTATGTATTTATTCTTCCTTTTTCAAATTCAAACTATTTCTTATCTTTTAAGAGTCCATTGTGCAAGTCAAATTGGTAACATAAAGCGTCAGTTCAAACATAAAATGACTACTTAGATTTATTTTCTTGCATAAACTCATGAACTCATGAATTGTTAAATACAGAAGAGTAACTAGAAAATATATCAGATCTCAATCTGTCTGAGCATCTGTGGGATGTGCTGGGCAATCAAGTTTGATCCACAGAGGCCTCAACTTACAGAACTTAAAGGATCTGCTGCTAATGTCTTATGCCAGATACCACAGCACACCCTCAAAGGTCTTGTGGAATCCATGCGTCAATAGGTCAGAGCTGTTTTGGTGGCCTAAAGGACCTACACAATATTAGGTAGGTGGTTTTAATATTATGGCTGATTTAAATATTATGGCTGATTATAAATGATTGGTGTGTGTGTGTGTGTGTGTGTGTGTGTGTGTGTGTGTGTGTGTGTGTGTGTGTGTGTGTGTGTGTGCGTGCGTGCGTGTGTGAGAGAGAGAGAGAGAAAGAGAGAGAGAGAGAGAGAGAGAGAGAGAGAGATAGATATAGACAGAGAGAGACAGAGAGAGATTCAAGCAGATGGTTGGTGTAAGGGTTGATAGAACCTCTTTGATTCCATACAGGAGGGAAGGAGGAGCGTTTGATCAGAGTCTCAGACTGAGCAGCGTCTCTGTCTGCTCCTGACAGTCTGTACTTTTCCATTCTGACAACCACGACAAGATGGATTATTTACGCTCACATCAGCTCTCATGCTGTCATGAGACTGAGTGTCAAAAAAAAAGAAATGATCTCCTGTGTATTGCTTTTCACCCTAAAGATTTGTCAGAGTCCAACATCAGGACAACAGTGTTCAAGATATGCCATCCTTTAAGGCACATTAAAGCCTCTGAAGGACCAGGACATTTCATAATTGACCAAGGCCTTTTTTGCCTGTGCTGCAATGCATGTGCGCTGCAAGCCTGGGTTTCAAATGTGAGGTTGCTGTGGAAACAGTGAGCCTGAAGTGTAGCCCAATATTGAATCCGAGGCCTTTGTGCACGCAGCTATTCATTTGAGTTCTTCTGTAAGTCAACAGAGTGGGGAAACTTTTTCATCCTGAGAGCCACAGTTACTGTGTGTGCAGGTACTGTTATGGAGACTTATTTGCTTCTTCTTCAGATTTGACACATATTCGAACAAATGTGTTGATTATAGCTGCACAATGTGCTGAAAATGCTAGGGAAAGAGATTGTGTGTGTGTGTGTGTGTGTGTGTGTGTGGGGGGGGACGTCAGCAGCAGCCGCAGACTCAAGTCAAGGTGTTGTTAAATTATCAGGTAGAATATGCCGTGGGGAGAGAAGAATAACAGAGAAAATTATGCAGATTAATTTAAGACCATCAGATCTGCTAATTTGTTGTAAATGAAATCCTTCCTCACAGTATGTTCATCCAATTAGAGTGCTGTAAATTCAGGATGGAGCACTTCCTGATACATTTACTGCAGCTGACAGTGGAGTGTTATTCATGCAATGAATAATTGTTTGCTTTCCTGCTTTTTCCTGCTCCCCCACCCCCCTTCATATTAGCTCCATTCTCAAATGAGCTATGTCTAGGCATTGTTCTGAGTGGAGCCATTTTTCATATACAGATGAAGAAAATAGATCACATTTCAGACAGACACACACTGAATCAATAACTCTGGTCTTGTTATTAAACAGGTCTACGTTTTTCAGTCAATGGCATGTAGAAATGACTTGAAATGGAAAAGGAATGTTCAGTGTCGCCACTTTCCTTTCAAACTGCAATACATCTTGCAGAACATCTGCAGGATGTTGCTGGCATGATGAGATGATATTTAAATGCAGCTGTAAAAAGACTTGAGACACTGGGTGCCAAGATGACGTGCTTTATCTTAACAAGGCAGCTGGTTGAGGTGTCTGAAGACGCTATGTTGAAATTTCTTTTAATCTTGCCAACACTGTCACATGTCTAATGTTAACAGCCTTTTTAGTTTTTTTTCTCAGTCTATTTACTTTCTATCATGAGATGAGAAGTGTAAGACCGGGAAGGAAATACTGTAGAGGATGAGCTGTTTAACAATTCTGGCATTCTTCATTAGAGGGAACACATGAGAAAGAGGAAGAATAAACATTTTCACTTGTCTGACTGTAGATGTTAAGCGTTGTGAAGCATTGTAAGTCAAGCTCAGTAAGCAGTGGCATTGAAATGGGTTATGGTCAAATTGATGAGGTATATTCTGGGCACAATTTTGGATGGAGGCAAAATAAACATCTAGAATGTTATCTCTCCGCACAGGCTGAGTCTCGTCTCTCCTCAGGTAAAGTGTAGCTTGAGTGTAGTCTTTGAAATCTGCTGAATACGAGGATATGAAAAAAAGTAAATACCTCTATGTTACTGAACACAACTAGGTCGACACTTTGGCAAAAAATACTCAAAAACTGAGTGTAGAATTGGACAAACTGTGCATGAATTACAGTAAGGAATGTAATTTGCTAAACATGTCTTGAAAGTCACATTTAAACCTTAAAGAAAACTTTTTAAGGCAGGTAATCCCAAACATTTTGCACAAACCACCCCCAAATAAAAACTTATTTTTATGACTCCAAATATTATGATTTTTCCTCAATATTAACCATAATTACACTTCATCACACATCAAAAGAAATATATATTTCTATATATTTATAATTCAATTCAATTATTTATTTATTATTCATTCATTTATTTGTAGTAGGAAGAGATTTGTAAATCAACCACAATCCCTAGTTTGGCAACCTGTTCTTTAGAGCTAATGCTAACAGGGCTTTATGACATGTACATGAACCATTAAAACAGACACAAACCTATGCAATCATTTACAACATCTTTTTTCAGCTTCATCCACATTGTTTGTTCATCATGTGTAACTCTGACATACTCACAGTACACTAAGCTACAAAGTCATGTTTTTGGACATTGCACATTGGTATATTTCATTTACATTTACATTTGTGGCATTTAGCCCTTGTCCAGAGCGATGTATAAAAGTGCTTTGAGTCTCTAGCAATAAATAAATCTACACTAGTACGTTAGATTACAAATTTAAGAAGTGTTCTTTTACGTCAGTTTAAGTGTTTCAGGAAGAGGTGGGTCTTCACCCGTCAATTCACCTGTAAATTTGGAGTTGTCTCCTACTTTTGTCCATTATACATAAAAAGCAAAAGTATAAAACAACTGTGGATAAAAATAACATAATTCCAAGCTTGAATTTGTATATTCTGTTTCACATCCACATCAGTTGAGGCTGTTATTTTTATTTTGCCTTATTACAATGATTTGTAACACCCAAATGCCACATGACTTTAGTGCATTACATTAAGTGCAAATAACACAATCTATATCTAAAATAATTTATTATTTTTATCTAAAACAAATATTTTAGATAGTAATCTAAAATATTTGTTTTATGAAGCATAAAAAAAAACCCAAAAGCTTTACACTTCCATATTAAGCTCCAGTTCCAGTCATGGACAAATAGCAGCACTTAAGTGTAGCATGACACTGTATGCTTTAAGGGGCTTAATTTTGCTGACTTGGCATTGCTCTGAGCATTGCTAATGGTAGACTTGAATAATGATGAAAAGCATGAATACAACACCTGTGAGTATAACAGAAGCCATCATTTGTTTGCACCAGTTCCACCCAGAAGTGCTTAGAAAGCAGTAACGAGTATCAAAGCATGCAGATAATTTGCTCAAACAGATCCCAACTATTAGGGCTGTAAATATTGTGACTTTTTAATCACTGAAAGTCAGAGTAAATCGTTCAGGAGAGTAAGAAGGAGGGCGAGGATGTAAATTAATTTATTTTGTCAAAAAAAGTGCAGGCATCGGCAGTGTTAGGAAGTGGCGCGTGTAATTCATCATGGAAGCATTAATTATGCTGCATATTCTCAGAGGATCCTGACAGTAATGAAGCAGCTTGTGGTGAAGGGCCTCCGCCTCCACGCCAAACCCTCTTACGCTGAAAAAAACCCCAGCACAGTCAGCTGACACCGACTCTACGCTTAAGTAACGCTCTACCGAAAGTTCTTAGACAATAACAATAACCTTTTCACAAATGTCCCAGAGGTCCCTGCTAGCTGATGTCAGACACTATTAAAGGGAAAAAGCCATATAATAAAAGAGTCATGTGATTCATGTGAGTCATTGTTCAGTCTAATCAACCATTTAGCAGTGTTGGAAAGAGTACAAAACACATTGACTTGGGTAAAAGTCAATGTAAAAGAATGGTTACTGTAAAAGTAAAAAAGTAAAAGAAGTAAGAACAAATTAAATAATTTGCCAAAAAAAACTGCTCAAATAATAACTTTACAAAATACTTTTCATCTGTCTCAAATTAACAACTGATTCAAAATGTTCTATATCTGAAGAAAATCCGATATATCTTCAAGTTATCTGAAGAAAATTTGTGACTTTTATGTTAACTAACTATGTAAGCTGTCATGAACACCACATCAGTTGTACAATTAGAATAGTGTTAGTATAGAATGGCATGCATTTAGATGTTTTAAAATACAAATAATAATATAATATAACAAAGCTAGCTAACAAGCCAAATGCTGTTGGAAGTTGAGCAGCTTGCTAGGTGGCTAGCTCTTTGATTCATATATGTCTAGCTATATATATATATATATATATATATATATATATATATATATATATATATATATATATATATATATATATATATACACATATATATAGAGTATAATCTTTAAGTTCTTAGTATTAAGTATGTGCCATTTCTTTTTTTTTTTTTTTTGCTTGATTGACTGTATGCACTCAAGCCATCATGGACTTAACAAATATGTACAAAAGCTTATGATTAATTTTGGCTTTAATCCATCGGCATGCTGCCTGAACACAAGCTTCAATACAGGAGAATAGACATTAGAAAAAAAATCTGACCAGTCAACATGGTCAGTTTTACAAATGTATTTATTTAAATAGAGATCTAGAAATAATACAGCATCTCAAATGTAAATATGTACAAGATATTGAAGATTTACTTTCAATTTCAAAATGAAAAAACCTGTTGTTTAGTTGGAAAAATAAATATCACAATGGTCTCAGACTTATGTACTGTATGCGCTTACCTACTCTAATAAAAGCACACCTAGTGTATTGGTTTGCATCCCTGCATTTAAAGTTTAAACTATTTAAATAATAGCATTAATGAGTCACAGTTTGTCATCTCTGCTCTTCTCCTTTGCAGTATAGAACTGCAAGTCAGTAGGAACAACATTTTCTGTGAAAATACCAAATGTATTTGTTCTGATTCAGTCAATTCTAATTGAATACGCCAGAAGCAAAGCTTTAAAGGAGGTAGAAAGTGGTTAGCTGCTATCATTAAAAGAGAAACATTCTGTTCCTTCAAGCATAGACTTTAAGATTGAACATATAGACCACTATTTGTAACATAAATGCATGAGGACTACAAAGGTTTTTCCAGCTAGTGAGATATCATACAGAAACCTTAGAAATGACCAGATTCTAAATACAAGTTTGATAACACTATTGTTAATAATAAAGTCTGTCAAAATGAACAGACTAGAAGTACCCAGTTTTATTTACAAAGGGCTTGCATGGCTGCAGATTCTCACTTGTACTAAGCAAAGCACACCTGATTCCACTTGTTTAATCAGTCGATTTGGTTTTTAAGTGGCTAATGAGTTGCATCAGGTGTGGGCCTTTCAGTTTTTTACTTGGGAATTGACACAGAATTCAAGTCATGTGGTAGAATAGGGGGTGTGGGTAGTTGTCTCTAATTATTCCTAATTGAAATCCTTCACGCTTCGTCATTTCACTCACTATGTAAAAATATTAATTGTTTTTAATCTGATAAATAGAATTTGCAAATAACCATGCTTATATTAAATATAAAATATCTTCCTCATCAGTTAATGTGAGATGGGCAATTTATTTGTTCATATCAAATTAATTAGAAACTTTTTTAGAATTGAAATGAAGAAGATAACTTTATTTACTTGGATGCACAGCAGTTACTTGCCTTCCTTCCAGGCATGGATATGGATTTTGGTTACTATTTCCTAGAGGATTATATAAACAGTTTTATTTTCATATGTTGTAAATGGTGTGTATGACAGAAATAACGTCTTTTTTTCCAGACTCTGTGTAATCAGATTTTTTGGCTTTACAATTTATTTCACAATAAATATTTAATTTCTACACCAAATTCTCTGGCATTGGACAACATGTTCTGCAATTAAAAATAGTCAAATCCCTCTTGTGTTCCCCTGTAAAAGTGCCTAGACTGAAATAAAGAGAGGATCCTGTGCATTATTGTGACTGTCTATGCCTTATGGCTCATGAGTCCTTTGGCACCTCTCTCCTTTTTGGAATCCTGTCTTACCACTAATTTTACTGATTGCTGTGTAAAGCACTGCTAATGAGATATGAACCAAAGCCAGTTCATATTTAGGGTCCATTTTTCAGCGAGGCAAAATTCTCCATCTGGCCAAATCAGAAGTACTATCCTCTATCCAAAGCTCACTACAATCAAAATTAATCCACTATCACTCCTACAGCAGCAAAAGAAATGAACCAACCTGCCAGTTGCCTTTAATGTGGACCCTTTCTTTCCCATATGAGTGCAGTTAAAGGAAATATGAACACCGAGGCGTGGAGTACAAGTGTGTGGGCCTTTAGCTGTAATAGCACATTCTTCATCCTGGAGAATTGGATGTCAGCAATTCACCCGTAACTGAACAGAATTCCCTCAGGCTGCGAAGTTAGAAGAAACAGCTAGTCAGAAAGAACAAGTGTGACTGCTCTCTTGAGCAACAATTTTCTTTACACATTACACTTTCGGGGTGAGTCAGCAATTGTGAGCAAAGTGCCCTTTAAAATAAAAGTTGTGAAGACAATAAGAGGGTCTCCAGTGGATGGTGATGGTTGATGGTGAAAATTAAGCTTTAAACAATGACGTCGGAAGAAGTTTGCTATATCAAAGCGCATGATTTTAAGCGGCATGAAGTGGATGATGAAGCGGAAAAATCTTTATTTTTTATCAGCAATTATAAAAAAAAAGTTCCACTGCGTTCAATATTATGTTGATAAAAATGGTCAAATATTTTTTTTTTAGGATAATACTGGCTAATTAAAAAAAATACTGTATATTTTCATTATAACCCTGATGAACTAGCTATTATGCTCAAATAAGGGAAATCAAATGGTATTTTCTTTGCTCAGATTTAAATGTATTTCATTCTGGACAAAATGCAAAATAGCATCATGCTATACAAGGATTCACAAAGTAAAATAAACCACTTTTCTTCTCAATAAAGCCTGGTTCATTCTCCTCCTTCTTTCCTTCTCCTCACCCTGGCAATTTCAAGACACCAATCTATTTGAGCCTCATCTGTCCTAAGCCACTAATGCCCCTGTAAATCTTCCCCTCGAATTCAATTGCTGGAAGCATGAAAAATGTGTCCCAAATGAATTCAAAGAAGGCCCTCATAGCCCTAAAGCATTGTGAATAAGTTGCTTGGAAGGTGCATAGCTCGGTTAATGCCGTTTTAAAAAGACCAGTCAAAAAAATAAATAAAAAATGAGCATATGGCACCAAAGGAATAAGCATCCATCCTGTATGCTGGAGGTTTTAAAGGAATTTCAAATACTGTAATATAGCATGAAATCTGACTGGAACAATATGGATTTTCCCATGTTAAAAAATCACTGAGTGAAATTAATAGTATGTAAATTTATGATGGAGCCCATGTGGACTGGCATTTCATTAATTTTACTGCTTTGACATAATTGCAAGCTCTAAACTTATGATTGGTCACAAAAGCTAACCCCTCGGCAGACTGACATTTATTGAGTGTTACTTTAGTAGGGTAGAAATGTGATAAAGTGCACACCAATGGGGAGGGGGTATTAAAGCAGGGCATTAAATGATTAATTAAAAAGTGTGAAGGACAACGTTTAGTTAGAATTCAGCTAATACAGACAGCTCAGATACATCAAAGTCCTCAAGCCCCACCTTTAGTCAATATACTTGGTGATTGACGAGAAAGGGCAGCAAATCAGATTTCAGAAACAGAAGGGAGTAAACAAATATGAGATGATTAATAAAAAATTAAATAGTGAAACATTTGTGGCCATTTGTGTTACATTTAAATACAGATTCATAACAAACTAAATATATAAATCTGTTTGAGATTGACATCCTTAATATAGAACAGTGCACAGAAGTGTGGGTTTTGTGTTAAAGATCTAGTGCTAGTTTTGCAACTTAGTTTTGGAAGGTCAAAGATTACATATAAATTTGAAAGCAAAAAACAAGAAAATTAAATCGTTTCAATTTGAATGCAGACAGTGTAGGGCTCTATACAATATCCCAAACCATTAAGTTTTCAGACATATCTCAAAGATTTAACATTTATTTATTGAAAGATGTAACTTTTGTTCAATATGAATCACTACATACCTGTATCAAAATGGCCTCAGATGTCAGACAAAAGTCTATTAGGCTTTTTCCTTTTCGTGCATTATAAACAATATCAAACAAGAGATTGATCATTTAATGTTGGTAAAACTATAAGAGGGAAATGTATTGAACTCTTTTATGAGGTATGGCATGGATTTGCTTTCTAATCTGTTAGGAAGCTAGTGAGACTCATTTCTCCAGGTGGTTTGCTACATAATGCAAGATACCCAGTTAAAGACTAAAGAAAGCTTTCTCTGTCTTTTTACAATTATAAACTTAGTTGCATCAGATAAGCTTCATCCAGATGTCTTTTTTTAATTTATTTTTTTACATTATTTAGATTTACATTTGCATGCCTAATATTTTTTGACAGGTTAGCGAAAAATGAGCAGAGAACACAAATCAGGTAATAAAAATAAACACAATGGAGACAGATGAAAGCCTAACAGATTACAACAGAGAAATGTGATAACAATAAAGTCATTTTATTCCCATAATGTCTCTGTAATATTCAGGAAAGAAAGCAAACAATTATATCCAGACAGTTGTAAATACCTGGGGGCATCCCAAACTACACACTGTCATTTTAAATAACATGTAAGTGCATCATTGGTAACATTACATAACTATTTAGACATAATGTTTATTGCAAATTATGCAGTTTGGGATGTAGTTTTGAATTCGTGCTGAATGTGTATTTAATTTGTACTCGCTGTGTTGAGGTCTGCGTGGTGCACAGTGCTGCAGAACAATGCGTGATAGGAAACATCCTTCCACAAGTCACTTGCAATAGCATTTCTACCAGAGAGCGTTTTCTGTGTTTTAGGCACAGTAAGAAACATGGAAAATTCAAGAAAGCTGGAGAGTGTTCAGAAATCATTTGGCATTAAATGATGACTTTTTCTTTTACTTACTCTCTAGCAAAACTGTAAAGTACTAAAATTACTCAAAATCAGAGGCTTGTGTGCTTTCATGTATATACTATAGCAAATAAATATATGTATAAATATAGCATTACTGTATCTGTTTTGGATTTCTTTTACTACTCTTATGGCACATTAATAGAACATACACCTAAAGGTTTCTTTCTCCTCCAGTTTGCCATACAAATATTTAAAGTCTTTAGTTTTCCTCAGGATGTGAACATAGAATTAATTTTTTTGTTTAAACTTTGATGATACAGATATAGTATATCTGATATCACCGAAATAAGATATCAGATATACTATATCTGATATCACCGAAATAAGGATGGGTTCCCATTTGAGTCCGGTTCCTCTTAAGGTTTCTTCCTCTGTCATCTAGGGCATTTTTCCTTGCCACAGTCGCCCCAGGCTGCTCATCAGTAATAAATACACATAATTCACTTTTATTCTTAATTTCTGTAAAGCTGCTTTGAGACAATGTCCATTGTGAACAGCACTATAGAAATAAACTTGAACATTGTAAAGTAGGTCATAGTATAGGTCTGTGTCATTACCTTCTTTTCAAAAACTAGAATTTATCATAATGTGTCCTTTGCCTGCTGTCAAGGAGTTTATGATCTTCACTATTCCCAATACAAGAACATTTAATTATATATCTTATTCAGTAAATAGCCCGTTCTGGAAATAGAGCTGGAGTGGGCAATCGCCATTGAAGCTCTTTATCCTGTTCAGGGTTGCAGTGGGAATACACCCTGGAGTTCTTCCAGTCATTGCATCACAGGGCACACACACTTTCACATGTGCTCATGCTAAGAGGAAACAAAAGAAACCAGAAGAAACACACCTATGCATGCAAATAACTATATATTAAATACTTTATACATATACATACATACATAGACCGTACACACATACACACACACACACACACACACACACATATATATATATATATATATATATATATATATATATATATATATATATATATATATATATATATATATATATATATATATATATAGTGTGTATGTATATATATATATATATATATATATATATATATATATATATATATATATATATATATATATATATATATATATATATATTTACATATGAATGTGAGTTGAATGAAATGAAACCTTTATAATAAATAAGAGAAATGTTGCTTTAAATTTGTAGTTAAAAAACAAATCATGATCATAATATAGTGTGTAATTATATAACTCATGATCACACACTCTGGTTGTTTTTGTGATTTATAATCAACTTTTCAATTATATTTAAATTTTTGTTCTATAATTCTTCATTTCTGCAAAGCTGCTTTGAGACAATGTCAATTGTGAAAAGTGCTAAAGAACTAAACTTGAATTGAATTAAATATTTTAGGACAAGGCCAGGGGTCTATACAGTAATTAATTACTGGACCATTGTCCTCATTAGCCCCTTCTGCTGCTAGCTTGAACCCCACTCACTTTGTGACACTTATTTATAATACATGGTGCAAAATAACAATAAAAACTAAGGTTTTCATATGACTTTCTATTTGCAATTTAATTTAATGATACTGAGTTTTCAGGAAGTGTGTGTCTGTTTAATAAAAGGCTCATATATTACAAGTTCACCATTAAATTCAGGTAATAAACAAACTCAATATTTTATCAAATTCTAATTAAGATTGCTCATTAACTAGGCTAAATTATTCCATTCACACAGCCATTCATACTGGGGCTGACTCAGTTTGGTCAGAGTGGCAGCACTGACAGAGTAATTGAGGACTAATCTTCATTCTCATCCACTCCTATGCTGTATCTACTGCTCTCTATAGCCACAATAATAGTCATTATCAGATGCATGAGGAGCTCTCGCACCACCAAAGAGGAGGACAGCTGGTCGGCAGCAGCTAAAGGTCAGATCGATGGGGGTAGTTGTGAGCATGGCTTACATACAGGCTGGCATGAGCAATATATTTACACCCTAACAAGAAAAAGATCTAGACAATATTCGATCTATAATAGATAATAGATTGAATTGTTATTATAATATTCGGTATATATAAGAATTATGTTTTTATTTATAATCCTTTTTTTTTATTTTGCATAGCTGAGTGTAAATGATATAATCACACACTCCAACTGCTACGTATGCCTTCACCTTTATACTGTAAGCAGACATTTTGATATAATGAAAAGCACTATTTTAGATAGTATTTTTATTTTAGATAATGTAAATAATTGAAAATAATTTCTTTTAATCCTGTCTTTGTACAGACAGAGCCTCAAGATAGTATTTTTTATGCATTATAGCTAAGATGAATGGGCCTATACAAAAAAAATAATTTAGGTTTTAATTAAGTAGCAAACTACCAGTACTCTTTTTTCAGCAGCTCTCATATACCTTCTCATTTACTCATTTAAATATAGTTTACTACATTTGAAATGGTTAAAGCAAAATGGAAATGATAATTTATTATTAATAAAGATATTTTAAAAAATTAATATCTTATGCGAAGTATAAAAACAGAAAAATTACTAGGTTAATCTTGTCCATGTAGCATGCGATCATTAGTTTTTTGGAAAGCAGAAAAAGAAAGAAAATTGCTTTTTATTGTTTGAATGCAAATGCAGAGAAATTATTATTTTTTTTATTTTTTTTATTCATTTAATCACATGACATCCAATAATAATCAAAATCTCACAATACAAAATCTGAAGTGCATAATATTTCTATCTAAAAATGACTAAATTACAATTCTAACCTTTTACTGGCAAAAATTTAGCTATTTGCACCAATTATATAAAACAAACTAGAGCAACATATTCACAGATGGCACACAATGTAGTTGTGCATGGTGTGGGACAGAGTTGTTATGCAATGAGTTTCTGAAGATTATGTGCACAGAAGAGAACATGTTCAGACTTCTATTCACTGGCACTCTCTTGTTGCTTCTGAAAAGCACATAGAGATAGATATTAACTTCTCAGATTGAAGTCAAAAGGAAGAAACTATAAAAGGCTTATCTGAAATATTTCCCATTTTGAGCAAAAAGGATTTAAACAGTTATTTCATAATTCATTTTTTATTTTCGAAACAAAAGAACAACAAAGGAATGCAATGCACACAGGCCTAATTCATACCTTGTTTTTTAATCCTTATATATAAAGATTGTCCTCAGTCATAATATAAGCTCTATTCATATTAGTTTAGCGTAACATGGAGAGGTTGAATCTAGTAATTATTACCATATTATCTCTGCGATTTTAGTCCCATTCATATCTTTCATGCCAGTCATTTTTTTAAGCAGTGGGTGTGCACTTGTCTGTAAAGATTATGCCATAATTTACTTTTTATAAAATGACCATCAGAAATAACTTTAGGTTAAATGTGTCCCCATATGATTTGACATGTTAAGGGCTCAGTTGTATCCTGTGTAAAAACACTTAATGAAGAGCTCTTTTCTCCTTGTCTCCTAACAAAACCAAAACAACACCATGTTTTGTCTGAGTTAAAACAAAGAACAATAAAACATAGACAATGTTTAAAAAGACATAACACTTCTAGGAGGTGTGTTTTTGAATTCTAGCACAGGTAAAAGGGGATGCAAACTAATAATGATAAAATGCAAGCCTTGCAACAAGAGGCTGTACTTAAGCAAATGATTCGAATTTAAATGAGATCCATATAATGAATTTTAGTGTGACAACTGAGACACTCCCATGAAATGATTGTATAGGAGTTATTGCTAATGTGCAACATTATGATGGTACAAAATTACTTAAAAGAAAGTGTCTGAAAAATACTTTAACCACATTTGATGGGTTCATGATATTACAGGGGAACTGCTCACAGAGAGTGAAAATTATAAAGATTTTAAATGCACTCTCAGAAGAGCAGGAAAAATGAAACTAGCATGACCATGTGTATTCCTGCCTTTTTTTTTTTTACTATGATGTGCTTCAAATCCACTGTGACCCTGACCAGTATACAGCTACTGGACATAAATGACTGAAATACTGTAAATACTGTAAAAACCTGCAAATGAAATCAAATTAACATGAATAGTGTATGGACAAGTGTATTTATGTTTGTCAAGTATAATATACAGTAATGTTAGTAAAGGAAATTCTGAAACTTTTTAGGTGGAAACGGAAATTAAACTTACAGAAACCTAATAATACTTTGGTCAAGCATCTTTTGTCTTTATGGCATTTGTGTCAGCATCTGTCAAAATAGCACCCACTTTTTCTTGTAAAAAACATTCTAGATTCAACAAATGGTCAGAGATGGCAAAAGTAGACACATCCTTCACTAAAGTAGAAGTACAGATACTCATGTCTTAAAAGACTCTGGTAGAAGTTGAAGTACTGTCTACACTTTTTCACTAAAGGTAAAGAAAATAAGTTTTTTTTTGTTACCTAATGAATGTATCCAGGCTGAACAACCACCATGCAGAACATGAGCAGAGAAAAGATGATTATGATTAGGTGACCAGGAATGTCTCATTCATGTTCGCGTCACTGACTCCCTCTGTCTCATCCACGTTAACCCTATACTTCTTGTTGCCTCCCGAATTGCTTGTTTTTAGCTTTCTTTGTTGATTGTTTGTATGCTTTGTGTTGTGCTAAAAGGTGAGATTTCTTTTCATCTTTAGTTTACTAGCAAAAAGCTTTTTTGCACTAAACATGATATTTGTAGATATACATAATATCCATTTTTATAAAAAAAAAAAAAAAAAAAAAAAAAAGAGTTTTGGATTAAGAAAAGCAGCTCTTAAGCAGTATGCTACCACCACCATGCTGCAATGTGGGTGATTTATTTTTTTTTTTTGTCTCTTTGGTCTCATTAGACTGTGACACATTTTCTCACATTATTATTTAAACTTGGATGTTGTGCCTCTGTCTAGACACTCTACTCCATAGCCCAGATATGTTAAAAATATGAGAGATTGTTGTCACATGCAGAGAGTAATTAGTACTTGTCAGATATTCCTGCAGCTTTATTAATGTTACTGTAGGTTTCTTGCCAACCTCCCCGGTATGTTTTTGTCTTGTCTTATTATAAAATTCCATTCTTGGCAGTGGTCAATTCTGTATGATTATTGATGATTATGTTTAAAGTGTTCCATTGTGACTTTCATGATCAATATATTTATCATGATATAGCTCATTGAAGGCCATGGCTGCAGCAGAAGGATGTAAAGAAATTACTACACAAACAGATTTATCTTTCGGCTAATCAGAATAATTCAGCTGAAGGGAGCTGTATAATATTTATGTTTAAACATTAAATTGCATGTGATTGGCTCATTCAGAACACAGCCATATTGTACCTTTTTTATTTTTGTGCTTGATATGATTTTTCTGACGTGATTTATAATTTCATTTTTTTGTACTTCTTTTCATTGTTATTCAATACATTGCTTGTCACATGCAAGGCATGACAATATCAGTTATGTTCTGCACACTAAGCTATATAAGATATGATGGTAACTGTAAGAACCAATGATATCATACCTATGCATCTCTGAGTAAACCACTCTTTTGACCTCTGGCAGTATGCGTCACATGTTCATGAATTATTTTTAGTGAGCTTGCAGCTGAATAAAGCTTTGAGTTTGCTATACTGTGCTGGAGTTATCTTTGCCAACTGAAGCCCAAGCCTCCATACAACACACTGAGTAAACAGTGCAAGGAGGGAATCTTTCTGTACATCAGCTGGTTCCTTCAATCAACTTCGCCTGAAGAGATTTGAAAACAGTATCCTGAGAAAAGCCCCTGAGCTCAGTGAAGCCACACGGAAACTTGGTGTAAAAACACTGGGTGTATTTCTCCTTCTCCTCCTCTGCATTTTTCTCAAATAATGTATTTATTGGGGCTTCGATGTGTCACAAATATGCATTAAACAAGCGTTTGAATTTAATGGTGACATTTTAAATAGCTTCAATTTATGCTTTCAATTTATTTATGCAAAATACTGATGCATAAATATACTAAAATAAAATTTGATTGATGAATGCATTTTAAAAACACACATAAATAAAACGTAATTTCCACTTTCTATAAAGGCCATATCCATAATAAATTCTGAACACATTCATGAGTTTATAAGCCATTGTACACAGTGCTTATTATAGTTATTACGCATTGCCAATACGGAAGGAATAAAATATGATGCTGTTATAGGAAAATTATCCACACTATGGTGGTGTGAACCCACACAAAGTCAGTTATTTTCCTGTAATAGCACATCCCAGAAACGCTTTATTCCTTTTATACCACAACAATTTGCCAGAGATTATGTTTTAAATGTATTCATTAATGGCAATTCAGGCCTTTTATGGTTATTGGTAATTGGTGATTATGTAATGTTGTGAAATGTCCATGAGTCAACTTGTTACTTAATTGCAGTTATAAACCACCATTTCTTCGCCTCTTTTTTCCCCTTGAATTTAATGATACAAAAATCACCGTTTATATTACACAGAAACCGAGAAAGTGCCGAGAACCACCAAACACCTAAAACAGACAGTAACAATGCACTGACACCTAAAACTCCTGAAATAAAAAAAAAAAAAAAAAAAACATTCCCTTAACAGGAAGCTACACCATAATACTTATTACACATTTTTTTCTCTGGTAAGTAACAAAATTGGTGATTTGTTAGTTTCAATTTTGTAGTTTTAGATTGGCTTCAATTGTGACTTACCAAAAAAAAAAAAAAAAGATAATGTAATAGAAAAGACCTGTGCTCTGAATTACAGTCAACTGTATGAGTAATGTTATGCAAAAATAACCTACACTTTCTGACCAATCAGCTAGGAGTGTACGTAAAATGCATGATGTGCCACATTTACAGCACATCAATTTGCCAATAAAAGAGAAACGTATAAAACTTAGTCCACTTAGTGTACCTATAGATTGCGTATACCACAATATAGTTAAATAAACAGTAACTGCTTAATGCATTTTTTATGATCTCATAAAAAATGGTTGTCAGTGACTGAACATTATTCACAAAGCAAATTTCTTTTCTTCTCTCTAAAGACTTTCTTCAGCATTGTAATATTATGAACACAAAACAGGATAAAAATAAAACATTCTCTATTAAATGTATTTCATAACAAACAGATACAGGTTATGGATTTATTATGCCATTTAAAAAATGTGTTTATAGACCTTTATAGATATGGCCTCATTTAAAAAGAATTACAGAAATTTTTTTATTTATCAGCACAATCCCAAATGGCTTGTAGATGAAGAGCAGTTGGGTGTGTGTGTGTGTGTGTGTGTGTGTGTGTGTGTGTGTGTGTGTGTGTGTGTGTGTGTGTGTGTGTGTGTGTGTGTTTAACCTTTCTTCTTTTTCACCTAATGGCATGTCGAATGAGCAGGTGCTTTGTATAATTCATCTTGATTCCACATTTAATGTAGAGTGGAAGCACAAGAAGGCTTTTTTTATTTATATTTTTTGAAAGAGCTAGAGCTCCCTAAACAGGATTAACTCGACTTCGCGGCACGAAGCTACACTCCTGTGGAGCACTTACACAGCAGGAAAAGACTGCAGCTTTTTTTCCTATCATTTTTCTCATTTTCTTCATTTCGAATATGTTAAACATTTAATAAAGCAATCATTGAGACGTAGGTGTGGAACAACTAATCACGGTGGCTGATGCTTTTTATATTTCTCTGTGTCCTCTACTGAACTAATGACTAAAATTTGTTTCTGTAAATCTCTTCCTTCTAAGAAGTCTACATTGGAGAGAACAAATGCTATATTTAAAATGGCTTTTCTCATGGGGTTTGCTGAACACTAACAGAACCTCCAGTTTCATGTTTGTATCTCCCTTGAGTGAGCTTTAGGTCAGCATTATTTACTCTTCTGAAACAAAGCAGGATTTATACATAAAAGCGAGCTATGACAATGTAGGCAAACACATACACAATAATTAAACTGCCTGCTTACATTCATTCTTCATAATTAGCATGGAGATTTCACACAGACTGCTAATTTCAAATGAGATTGTAAACCATTACAGAGAGGTATTTATGATTGGAATCAGAAGCATTTATTCCCCTTGCTCTTTATTAAGAAGGAAAATAAAGAGTGCTGACAATTTGAAGTGCATTTAATGTTATAGACGGTTGTGCCGTCATAATGAGTGTTATCAGCTATTGTCATTAAACACCAGCCCTTCGTGTTTTCGGTTTAATTATGACATTCATTAAGATTTATGCATCTTCTGTAAACTGTGCTGGTTGAAAACAAACATACAGATTTGTTTGTCTACATTTTATCTGCAGAACAAGAAGCAACAGGGGGATGATACTAAACAGACACTCGTTGCGCTCCATTTATCACTATAGTTATGTGTTTTGGTTCTAATAAAGCCTGGGAGCTCTGAGGTTAGTTTCTTTGTTTCTGCAGTGACCCAGCGCGCAACTACAGAGTCATCACTCTAATGACACAACCCAAAGTGCATGCAGTGTTCGCTATTAGGAATAAACCTCATTACGCTCCCCTATTTACCTAGCCTACCCTAGCCACTTAATAATCTAATTTAAAACACATATCATTAAGCTCAATTTTCTTTTGCTGTTGTGTCGTTTTTTTCTCATATCATTCCTTTAAATGTCACGATTGGAGTGGATTACTAAGGAAGAAAGAAACGAAGGTGTCTAAAACTAAGTTCTTTATATTTGGTGGCAGTAATTCCAACTTAGACTAAAACCAATTTTAGCACATTAAGGACCAGAAATAGGAAATATATTCAATTAGTTAGGCTGCTCAAGTTACTGGGTGAGCCTGATGGCATCACCTCTGCCTGAGAAAAAGGCGAACAATACAGGGTAGACCAGCAGCAGGAAAAAGTGTGTGTTCCGAGTCATCCAAGGCATAGGAGCATTTTATATTAAATGCAACAAAGAAAACTGTCATTGCAAGTTATTCAAAGCTGAGCTTGTGTGGCATGGAAGTGCCACAGTGATGCACGAGCACATGAAAAGAAAACACGCTGGTGTCACGGATAAAGGCAACACATCAGCACGGTGAGCAAAAACTGTATAATCCTCGGCACATGAAAATGGTACATGGTAATGAAGTGCTATTGTGTAAACTGTCTGGCTAACTTTGGGATAGTCTCACTGGATCTGTTCTGGCGTGACTCTCGAGGTTTAGGTTCAATTAAACATTAAATCCAAAAGTAGCAAATAACAGCAGCAGTAAACAATCACATTTTTAGTCATTGTTGTGGTTTTCAGTGATGCATTTGTACACCAATGCATTTTTATCCTTTTTATATTAGGTCTGTTATCTTGCTACATCTCTTCATTCCATTTTTTTTTTAGCTTTTTCTCTACTACAACAGTTAACTTCTGTTATCAAACGTGCTTTGCTACGTTCAAATGCTTGTTTTTTTATGTTTGTATATTGTAATTTATGTATTATACAAAATTAAATTAATTAGATATTCTAGATACTCATATCTTCACAACTGAACAAAATGTCTGTATATTTTTTTAAACAAAAATTGTCAAAAATATTTTGTATTATATTTTCTATAGATTTTTTATGCATTGTTGTCAATTTGCAATCTGCAATATACTATACAAATTTTGATTTACACAAATTGCTTCACCTTGCATACTCAACAAGCATCTACTATAAGCTTCAAAAAGGTTAATCTTGATATGTGGTTTTAGCATTTTTTAATTATAATAGTATACATAAATACCCTGAATTAGAGTTTTAAATAGTTATAATGAGCAAAACATTTGATTAACCTTTTATTTTTAATAAACGTGATTTTTATTTTTAACACGATTAATCTTTATACCGGATTGGTTGATGCCCGGGTTACCAATGACCGCAACAGGTATTGTTAGCCAACAGGGTACCGGTGTAAATTGGGCTGCTGTTGGCCAAATAAGGAGAAGGAGAGAAGGAAGACGTCTACAAATACAGCAGGGAATAGAGAAGTGTAGGTGAGTTTGGGTTAGAGTTGGTACTTTAAATTTTGGTACTATGACCGGCAAAGAAAGAGAGGTAGCTAATATGAGAGAAAGGTAGATATGTTGTGTGTTCAGGAGACTAAATAGAAAGTGATTATGTCCAGGAACACTGGAGGTGGGTTCAAACTGTTCTATCATGGTGTGGATGGAAAGAGAAATGGTGTTGGGGTGATTCTGAAGGAAGAGTACAGTAAGAGTGTAGTGGAGGTAAAGAGAGTTTCTGTTAGGGTGATGAATGTGAAGCTGGAAGTTGAAGGGCTGATAATAAATATTATCAGTCCCTATGCTTCACAAGTGGGTTGTGAGATGAAGAAAAAGGAAAAATTCTGGAGTGAGTTAGATGAAGTGGTAGATGGTGTACCTAGGAAAGAACGATTAGTAATTGGGGCAGACTTTAATGGCCATTCCGGTAAAGGGAACAGAGGTGATGAGGAGGTGATGGGTAGGTATGGTCTTAAGGAGAGGATTGTGGAAGAGCAGATGGTGGTAGATTTTGCTAAAAGGATGGAAAGTGCAGTGGTGAATACGTATTTTAGGAAAAAGGGTTGATCATAGGGTGACGTATAAGAGTGGAGGAAGGGGCACACAGGTGGACTATGTTCTATGTAGGAGATGCAACCTAAAGGAGATTGGAAACTGTAAGGTGATGGCAGGGGACAGTGTAGCTAGACAGCATCGGATGGTGGTCTGTAGGATGGTTTTAAAGGTGAAGAAGAAGAGGAGGAGAGTGAGGCCTAAAAGAAAAAATAAGATGGTGGAAACTAAAGTAGAAAGACTGTAGTGTGAGATTCAGGGAAGAGGTCAGACAGGTGGTGAAGAGGTGCTGGATGATTGGGCAACTACTGCAGAAGTGATAAGGGAGACATCAAGGTTAGGTACTTGATGTGACTTCTGGAAAAAGAAAGGAAGACAAAAAGATGTGGTGGTGAAATGAGGTAGAGCAGGAGAGCATAAGGAGAAAGAGGTTGGTGAAACAGAATTGGGATCGACTGAGTGATGAGAAAAGTAGGCAGGAGTACAAGACAATGCAGCAGCAGGTGAAGAGGGATGTAGCAAAAGCTAGTTTGGAGACTAAAGAAGGAGAAACACAACAAAACGCTGTGCTTTTGTAAAATAAATAAAACAGATAGGGGGCGTCTTCCCGTGGGCTCACCCCCTGCAGGAGGGACCGTAAGGGACGGTGCTGTGAGGATTGGGCAGCAGTCAAAGGCAGGGGCCTGCTTAGACTGCTGCCCCTGCTACCCGAATTACGGATAAGCTGGAGAAAATGAATGAATGAATGAAGATAGGGGGCGTTCTCTGCCATCTCTGTCATCTCTCTTCACAGACACATAAATAAAACAACCTGAACATCAGGGAATACAATAATCCCCCGTTTATCTTGGTGGTTACGTTCTGAAACCGCACGCATTAAACGAAAAACCGTGATAAACGGATGCCACCCCAAAAATGCAATTTTATGTATACAGTACTCTACTGTTTTAATGTTTTACTTTATTATATAATTAATAATTATATTTTCATTAATAAATTTAATTATTTTAACATAAATCTCCATAAAAACAATTCCCTATATGTTTTTTGGTCTATCGTGCTATCTGCGAGAGACCGGAAAAATAAGCGAAACATTAGTTACTGTATGTGGCAAGTGCAATGCCTTTCAGAAATTATAAATATATGAAAAGAAAGCGTGAAATGTCTACTTTTAAATAAACCAAAACAAGTGTTCTCTTATTATGTAATCCATATGAAAGTTAGAAGAGATACAGTTTCTCGGTATCACCTCATTAACTGTCCGTGTGGAAACATAGCAAAGGTTCTATTTGGTGTCCTGGTGATTTACGTAATTTAAAATAAAATAACTACTTTAAAACATTTACAAGAATATTTTGGCTTCATGCTCTAAGTTCAGTATAAGTATAATTCTCTGCTGGCCTAAACACTATCAGAAGCACTGACTTACTGTACATTTACAACATAAATTCTAATATTTTATAAATTGTATAAATTTATTCCCAACAGTTGGGAATCTTCATTTTGTGGCGTTGCTCTTGGCTGCACTGCTTCCAGTATGTGTATGTTAGATTTTTTGTCTAATCAGATTTCAGCCTCTATGTGCTGCCATGTCAATCTAATCTGCCCAGGGCCTTCAAAGTCAATACTGCTGGCCCTTTTACCATAGTCTCCTTAAGAAATAGCTCTGTTTCCTAAAGCAATCTGATTCACCTTACAGAGCCAGCTAGCTGCCCAAGAATAGCATCAGCATTTTCCCCTCCTCTGATTGGTTGATGAGAGGGTCAAGTCAAGTCAAGTCAAGTCAAGTCAAGTTTATTTCTATTGCGCTTTTCACAACAGACATTGTCTCAAAGCAGCTTTACAGAAATCCACAGTCAAGGTGTGCATTTATCCCTTATGAGCAAGCCGTGGCGACAAGGGAAATGTTACAGCCAAGTTTGACAGGCAAAACAAGTCTGTAGCTCGCTGCACACATTAATACATCTAAGTTAGACTTTTTTATGCAATTGATTTGGTCTCAGACATACTTAAAAATACGCACGACGTAACAGTGGTGGTATTAAGAGGTGGATTAAGTGGGGTTTCGTGAGTTGATTAATGGCAATCACACGATTCATTGCGATTAAATATTTTAATCGATTGAAA
This sequence comes from Silurus aristotelis, assembly GCF_946808225.1. Taxonomy (NCBI): domain Eukaryota; kingdom Metazoa; phylum Chordata; class Actinopteri; order Siluriformes; family Siluridae; genus Silurus; species Silurus aristotelis. The sequence goes on along the minus strand of NC_139597.1, from coordinate 9,684,978 downwards.
GCCCTAATATTAATATGACGTGAGGTCCAATTAGAATGTGAAACTAACACAGGTACTAGTAATTGCTACTTTTTACTTAAGTACATGTCAGAACTCAAACTTCTTTACTTTAAATTGGGTAAAAAAAAGGATAGTCAGTTGTCAGTACAACTTTGACCAGAGTCTTTTAAAACATGACTATCTGTACTTCTATTTAAGTGAAGGATGTGTGTACTTTTGCCACCTCTGTAAAGAACAGTAGCACACACAAGGCGTAAGCAATGGCAAAACATTGCTCACTCCTTAGCTAAACACTTAGCTAATTACTCATGATGTACTGCTACCATTGGAATCAACCATCAGAGCAAATCGAAAACTGGGGGTAAAACATCTCCAAATCCCAAAGCAAAGCTAGATAAATAATGTACTATAGGTGATAGAACAAAAAATATACAATATTCAATTAGATCTTTGACCTGAACTCAATAATATTGCAAAACGTTCTTGCAAAACAGTTCATAAGAAATTATTTTAAAACCACTTTAAAACCAATATTTGCTTTACTGAATCTGTCTGTTAATTTGTTAATTTAACACAATGTGTATTGTAAGTGGTAGGCTCTTGGACAGTAACTGCAATATTTAAACCCCTAGCCAGTGCCTCTACTGCCATCTATAACCACTGGTCTAAAATAATAATAAAATCCATAATGCCTGGGGCACAACCTCTTTTTTTCTCTTTAATATCATCATTTTTCATATTTCCAATATACAGCAAAACCACAACTGGGCAACTTACCTGAACTCAATACCCTGGTGTCAGTCTCCTAATCTCTAAAACTTCACCTCACCTAAGCATCACTTTATCTATGCAAATCTTTCCTTTTCTGCACTCTCCCAAAGTACCTTGATTAGAAATAAACACCGCTGACTCTGAATGTCACATCGCAGTGTTTGTTGTGCTGCTTCCTGGCATGCCTGTTTCAAATATTTTTTATAGCTGCAAAGAGTGTAAATGGGATTGAGGTAATTAAAGAGACTCTTCTTTGCTCGTCAGTCAAGGCAAAGCTTAAAAGTGCTTTACCTTGGTAAAAGCCAGACATCTTTTGGAAATGTCAGCATGACGGATTTAAGTGAAGGTCAAATAATGAGAGTGCTGCTAAAGCCTGATCTTGCTTCTGAATTATAGTCAGGAAGCAAAAGCACTTTACTGAGAACTACCCAATGCCGAAGAAAAAAATGCTTACTGGTCAGCATTCTGTGGCACTACAATGAGACTGAGACAGAGACTAATGTCTAGACTGGTTTAACTAATGTCATCTTTCTGCTGGAGAAAAAAAAATCTAATATGATGGAGGTCTCAGGAAGTCACCTGCATTCTTGGCCTTCAAAATGTCCTTTTTATCCTCATAATTTAATGAGATTTAATACTAAACTCTTCCCAAGAAATCCTGAGGTGGTGCCAGCTAAAGTTTTGTCCCACCTCATCAAGATTATTAACTTTCAAAGTAGTAGATGCTGACCCCGCAAACATCCCAAACCATTTAGAGACGTACCAGTTGGATCCCACTTCATGTAGAGTTTGGACATTGGACCTCTTTGAATGTTTAAAGGCTCTGGCATGGAGAAGCAATGTCAAATGTTGAGCTATTTAATGAGTTGCTCAGTAGTTCCTGGTTCTATAACATCAACTGGCTATATAAGACTGTAGAAAAGACATTACTCATAATTTTACACTCCGGTGTTCATGGTAGTTCTCACTCTCCGGTGTTATTTTATTAAGATTTATAATCACACTCTTGCTATCACCCAAATGAGGATGGGTTCTCTTTTAAAATCTGGTTCCTTTCAAGGTTTCTTCCTCATATAGTCTAAGAGAGATTTTCCTTGCCACAGTCGCCATGGCTGCTCATCAGGGATAGATACACCTACTTCACTTTAATTCTTAAGTTCTGTAAAGCTGCTTTGAGAAAATGTCCATTGTGAAAAGTGCTATAGAAATAAACTTGAACTTGAACTAAACTACATTTAATATGAATGAAATATTGTCTGAAGTGCATTGAAGTGCAAAAAAATTGCTTCACTATGTGTGCAACTAGAATGCAGAGTGTATGCATGTAGCAGGATAAAAAAAAAAGCTTTCACATGGTGAAATGTCAAACAGTCTTTTATAGGTTTTAAACCGTCAAACTTCCCTGAACCAAAATATGTATAGCCTTGCTGATTGTGGTGCAAATGAATAACAAGTTTGCATATTTGCTTATAAACTGAGTTGATTAGCTTACTTCCAACTTATGACTGTCGACCAACTTGATCATACATTGTGTGAGAATACTGAGGAAATACCCAACTTATTTAAAGATCCTCCAAAAGCAAGATTAAAAAATAACTAAAGACATTTTCTACATTATACTGGTGATATATTTATGGTTAAAGACATTGTGGTGCAGCAGGTCGTGTCACTGCCTCATCTACCTTTTCTTTTTTTCGACACAAGACTTTTGAAATTAACATTTAACCATTGGTTAATATATGGAAGGAAATAAGATATATCTAATCACACACACACACACACACACACACACACACACACACACACACACACACACACATATATATATATATATATATATATATATATATATATATATATATGCTTTGCTGTTTACCAGGCCAGTGGAAAATTTTTGTTAAAATTAAATTATAAATATATAGGTAATATATGTGAGATATATTATACATATTACCTTGATCTATAAACAGTAATTTAATTTTAACAAAAATTTTCCACTGACCTGGTAAACAGCAAAGCATGGTAAATTTCATCCCTTCATCAATCCAATGAAATGGGCATTAGGATAATAATAATAGGGTAATAGTACATAATGCCATACCCAGTATAGTCTGTTAAAAAATAGTGGTGCAAAATGGAAAAATAAACTGTGGGAACACATTACTTTACAACTAGTAGTTAAGGGATTTATTTGAAAAGTTGTTAACTTTTAATTAGCAGACATGCCTATGGAGGATACATTGGTGCACTGGTTCCAGGAAATTCACAGGTAATGGAAAACACATTATACATTTAAGTGTTTTTAAATTCATGAAATGACAGGATAATTAGAAAATTGCTCAAACATCAACTGTCAGTTCCAAAATATCATAATGAGATGGAAATGGGACATTGACATTTTTCCACAATAATGTCATTTATTGACTATCAATATTTACAAGACAAAATGCTTTGCAAGTTTAAAAAAATATATTGTCTACTTATGACTTACATATGCAGATGCAGATTGGGCAGTAATTTATACAGTACGTTACAGCATATAACAATAAACCATAGATATAAGTATATAAAATATTTCCAGCCATATATGATTCTTCCCCAAACAGTTATCACAAAATTGGAGGCATACAATTGAACAGCAGGTTTTTGATGTAGTAGCTTTACATTTTCCTTTCACTTGAACAAGGAGTCCCAAACCTGTTCCAGCATGACAATGCCCTGGTGCATAAAGCCAGCTTCACTAAGATAAGGTTTACATGAGTTAGAGTGGAAGATCTTGAATGGCCTGCTATAGAGCTCTGACTCTATTGAACACCTTTGGGATGATTTGGAATGCTGACTGCACCCCAGGCCTCCTCATCCTACATCAGTACCTGACTCAACTTACGCCTTTTTGACTGGATGAGCTCAAATCTTCACAACCAAACTATAAAATCTAGTGGATCATCTTTACAGAAGCATAGAGGACATTATAACAAAAAATGGGGACAAAGTGCAGAATAGTATGTTTAAAAAGCATATACCAGTCTGTTACCTATGTTTGTGAAATATAATTAGGAATATTGTGTATTAACAGTGAAAAAGATTAATAATCCAAAAAAGCAATATATATTTATTAAAGGCCTATACAAAAAAGCTGAAACTTGTGATAGTGAACTTGTTTTTACTGTAATCTTCCTCTTAGATCAAGTGTTATGCTTCTGAATAAATGCAGCATCAAATCAGATCATTGTTTCTTGGCCAGAATCTAATTTGTGTAGAAGACATAAAGAGTTGCATTGACTGATTGATATGTTGTGGCAAGAGGTCATAGAAGGTAACTAAATTCTTGGTGTGTCACTGGTGTGTTTGTTTTAGGATTAGTTCTGCTTCATCTGACCATACAGCACTCCTGTACATGCAGAATTTGAAATAAATACACCAATAAAAACTCAAGGAAACAGACCCATATTTAGATTTAATATAAATCTTCAAGGGGACTGCTTTCCAATACAATACTTTATAGACTACAGACCAGCTGATAATAAAATAAAACATAAGCAGCTACATTCTTGCCGATTCTTGTTGCTTAACAATACCGAAGTTAAATTCCCCAGTAGGGATTTAATTATTATAATAGTAATTTAAGTACAATAATCCTAGCCTGGACTGAGAGACTGAACACGAATATCATATAGATTAAAACCCATCATTTGATAAAATCCTAACACTGCTGTTAAACCCGAATAAGGCCTATAAGTGCAAGTTACTCTTTTGGGGATGATAAATGGCGTATGGCAGTGATAATAAGAAAACGCATAAGTTGAACCACGTTAAAACACTGAATCTTGGGAATGAAACTATTCAAATGAGTTTTTGCATAGCTATACTATAATACACTAATATATAAAACACTTAAGTAGGCCAATCATTCTGAGCTCTAATGTGCAAGGGACCAACTGGCACAAATCCATATCAGAGTTTTAAACAATGAGCAGCCCTAAGGCCAGCACAGACCCGGCTCTGTCACGATGACTTTCTCTTCTGCCTTTGATGAATTCCTTTTGCTCCAGATCGAAAGAGCCCTCTGAGAGCACTCCTGCTAACTTATGGTTAAGTAAAAATACAAATCAGCAGGAATACTTTGGAATGATTTTCCATCGCACTAAGGGAGCCAAAATCACCTTTCAAATATTAAAGAAGGTGAGAGTTGTTTCAGGCAAATTGACTGAAGAGTGGTACATGAGTGTGTGTCCAGTTGTAAGGGTGCAGCATTAATTATTCTTGAATAAGAAGCAGAATAGAGGAGTCTAATGTAACAGAGCAATGGGTAGTTGCTGTGATAGAAGCAGTAACAAACCCATTACAGCTAGCCAACAGTTGCTTTCAATAAGGCAAAGTAAAGAAGTATTCAATTGTCTTTTATGTTATGACTTATCTTTGATCTAATTGGAGAGCAAATACAAATTTAATAGTTTTGGTAAAAGATTTTTTGAAAAAAGTAATTGTGAGCTATTTTGGGTTTATCTGTTATCTTATTTATCATTCAGTCCACATAACCCATAGCCCAATAGTTATACTTGCATAATAACTGTCTTATATCAAATCTTTGAATTGAGCAGTTTTAACATAATCTGATATTATTTGTACTTAAAGGTAATGTTACTTTAATATTTCATCAGTTTTCTTAATATTTTTCCCCTCTTATAATCCTTATATGATTGTTTTATTATATAACAATAGAAACATATGCAGTGGATTAAAAACATTTTACACAACCTTTTTAAAGGTGCAGGTTAATTTTTTGGAGGAAAAAATGAACCCAATATTCATGTTTTAGCAAAAAAAAAAAAAAAAACAAACAAACAAAAAAAAAAACACCTGGGTTGCATGAGTGTGCACACTTTAATAATAGTGCATCTCAATGTGATTAAAATGAACAAATCATATTAAGATTTGTTTAAATGTAATTATTAGAACTAATAAGTGTAAGCAGCCACTCACACACTCCACCTCTGAAATGTGTGCTACCCTGGGCAGGGTGAATGCACGAAAAGCAGCCGGGCCTAACACCATCCCTGGCCACTTACTCAGAGCATCTGGCTGAGGTCTTCACGGACATCTTTAATCTGTCCTTGGCCCAAGCAACAGTCCCCACCTGGTCGCACTCACCCCTGTCATTGCAAATTGTTTTGAAAGACTGGTCCTTACCCACCTTAAAGCCTGTCTGCCACTCACTCTGGACCCATACCAATTTGCCTATCACCCGAATAGGTCAACTGAAGATGCCATTTCCACAGTGCTTTATTCTGCCCTGACCCATCTGGACAGCCCCAACACTTATGCCAGGATGCTTTTCACCCATGACTGCGTACCTGCCTATGCCTCAAACAGCTTTGTTAAATTGGCAGATGACACCACGGTGGTAGGCCTGATCAGTGGTAACAATGAGATGGCTTACAGGGAGGAGATCCAGCACCTAACAGCATGTTGTGAGTACAATAACTAGGAACTCAACACCAAGAAGACAAAGGAGGTCATTGTAGACTTTCACATACCGTCATTCACTTCAACGGAGCTGCTGTTGAGCATATACCAGGCTTTAAGTTTCTTGGAGTCCACATCTCTGGGGATCTCACCTGGTCTCTGAACTCTTCGATCCTGATTAGAACGGCACAACAGCACTTGTATGTACCAACTGTGCTACAGGATACTGGGGAACTTTTACCACTGTACCATTGAAAGCATTCTCACTAACTGCATCTCAGTGTGGTACAGCAGCTGCACTTCGTCTGACTGTAAAGCCCTTCACAGGGTGGTGAAAACTGCCCAACGAATCATTGGCACTCAGCTACCCACCTTGGAGGACATTCACAAGAAACGCTGTCTGCAAAGGCCGAGGGGCATTATCAAAGATACCTCACACCCCAACCATGGACTGTTCACCCTTCTCCCATCAGGCAGACGCTACAGATACATTTTTGCACCACCCAAACCTTGTTTATAACTGCACTACTGTATATTCCACCCATATTTATTCTGTATATACTGTATCACACAAACATTCATATTCGTACATACCTATATCATGTCATTTGAGCATGTTATCTCTCGAAATCTATGCACAATATTACTATATATACATATATTATTACCTACTACACCTTCTGTACATTATTTACCCTGGCCCCTGTACATATGGACCCCATACCCTTATTTATCACACTGCTTTTTATTGTAAATAGGCCATTTATTCACTTCTGGTTAGATGCTAACTGCATTTCATTGGTTTGCTACAAGTACCTTGCACATTGATAATAAGGTTTAATTTAATTTAAACTAATCTAAAATATTATTCACTTCTCCTCAATCAAGTGATTCAGTTGATTAACAACAAAATAAAAAACAGATATTTTGATCTGTTTTGCCATATTTGTAGTTTTATATATTGAGAACTATGGTGAAGCACGGTGGTGGCAGTGTTATTTGACATACACGACAGTTACATTTTTTTTTAGCTCATAAAAGAGTTCAAGTTCAACTGGTTTGTGCAGACATTTTGTATCTACTGTAGTGATGTCACCAACTGCAAATACATTTTTAGGATTGATAATGTTCTAAACAGATAAAAATACATATATAAATGAGACTTTCTCTTTTTTGTGAGACCAAAATTTATTGATTAAAATTAGAATCCAGCATGTCCCAACTAACAAGCTGCATGAACAGGATATTTAGAGCATTAAGCAGCTTCAAATACAGATAAATTAACTGTGTTACACCCGTGATATACAGCAATATTAGTCTAGTTCAAGACAAAGTATCAATAGGTTTACTGAGTAAATAAATGTGATTGATTTCTTCAACAGATTGAAGCAAACACAGAAGTGCTTGGCTGCTTCAGAATATTCCATCACTTTTCTGCAATGTGATTGCTAATACAAGGAGTTAACGTTTCAGGCTGTCATTTTAAAGGTAATATAGTTAAATAATTATTTTAGCTTAATGTAAATGATAAACCTTATGAATGACAACTAGCATATAGTAGTGGCCAATTAAAAAAATTTAATAAAGCTCCCTGGGATATAATTTTATTGGTGCTCATTGAATGAGATTAATTAAATGAGATTAAAGAGTTAATTCTAAATTAAGTAACATGCAAATTCTAATGAAACCTATCTTATTGTCACATTTTTTAACTCCTAGCCATATAGCTTAGGGAATTTTGGTGTCTTTCTCATTATTTAAAATCAACTTCATCCAAAACGAATCCAGTATTTACATTAAGTAAGTCAGTTAACTTTGTGTAACACAAGACCCTGAGGCATGTTTGTAACAGTTTTCTTTAGAGCATTTTGCTTTAATAGCCGTTGCTGATGGAGGAAAAAGGGCGTTACTCAGTTTTCGCTGTGGAGAGCCACTGTAGCTCAGAATGAAGCAGCCGGAGAAATATGGCAGATCTGTCATCTCTGCAGTCTCCCTAAACCTCAGAGCGCATCAACCTGGCAGCCATTAACAACTGCTCGTTTAAGCAGCTGGGGAAAGTGAGAACACGGATGAAAGAGCGAAAAAGAGATGGATATGGAGGCCATTCCCAGCCTGGGGCCTCCTCATTCCTCCTCAGCCTTCCAGGCCATTAGTCCTCCTCCTCCCTGCATTTGGCTAGCACCCGAGTGCTTTATTTATTTCTAGTTTCAACTGGGACTGTATGTGCAGTAAAGAATATAAATATCCTCAGGCGTGAACCTCTGCCAATAAACCAGGCACATGAGATGGAGCAGTGGCACTCAGTCACAGCAGCCTGTGTGGAAACAGAGGCCCAATTGGTTGTTTGTAAAGGTGGCAATGGCATTGATGCACCACAGTTGCAACAATATCAGCTTTGTAGCAATATATCTTTATGCATTGCCTTGTTTTTGAATAGCAGAAACAAGCTGTATAAGCAGGATTACATGTAAGCTATTGCCCTACCAATAATGCTAGTCATGTCATAACTAAAGGTTGCGCATTCATCTGTATTAAGTCTGTGCTATTGGAACAGTTATTCTTGCATTACTCCTAGTTTTGGATTAATTGAATTAGATGGTTGCCTGCTGGTGCTGCTATAATCTCAATAATTGTACAATAATTACATTATTGTAGCATCTGCTGTAGGGTACTGACCAAACTTATATCTGCAAAATGTGAACATGTCAGATGTTCAGACTTTTCCAAGAATGAAAGGAAGGCTAAGTGCTCCCAGCAGCGGCTTGAGTGCTTTCCTCACCACTCAGCAATCTTCTAGCTGGGCACAGTGAGTTACTGTAGAATTATCTAACAGCACAGTCAGTAAATAATCAACCACTGACACAGTTTCTGTTGTGTTGGCGATGCACCTTAACATATTGAGTGCGGATTGAAGCTTAGATCATCATCTGTGAATAATACAAAGTCTGCAAAAAGAGATTCCAATCGCAATTTTCCTAAAATCAATCCAGAATCCCCATCCATTCATTTATATGTCTTCAATGATAGCTCACTTACAGTCAGGTCAAGTTAAGGCAAAAAGCTTTTATTGTCATTTCAACCTTATATAGCTGATGCAGCACTGTGAAATGAGACGTTTCTCCATAACCCTGGTGCTACTTAAGACAACATAGAGCTACATCACACAACATAAAGGTACATAGAGAACACAGAGCTAAGGACTAAAGTAAGTTGTCCTTGCCACATAAAGTGCATTATTTGCAACCTCGTGCAAACAGCGCAGACAAAAGACACAGTGTAGGACAAATACACAAAAACACAAAATACCGCTGCCAGTAACCCTACTGTGTAATGTGTTATACAGTACAATGTGCAAAAAGAGAACTGTAAACAAGAGTGCACTTGTAAATATACAAATGTTGTGCAAAACAGCAACTGCAGCATGTAAACAGTTAAAATATATTAATAATATAAAATGGGTGGTGGTGAAAATTTAAATAGAAATGAGTACTAGTGTGTGTTTGAGTTCAGATTTGTATCTGTTCAGTAACACACAGTTAAATTAGTGTGTGTGTGCAAGTTTTGTACAGTTCATTTGTGTGTGTTAGCCTGATAACTTGATGGAAGGGCAACTGTCTGGATGTGAGGCCCGAATGCTTTGGAACCTTCCTGATGGTAGAGGGGTGAAGAGTGTGTGTGAGGGGTGTGTGGGGTCGTCCACAATGGTGTGGGATTCACAGATGCAGTGTATGGTGTAAATGTCCATGATAGGGGAGAAAGACTCCCATGAGTCGGCTGTCATCACTATCCTCTGTAGGGTCTTGCAATAAAAGATGGTGAAGTTCCCAAAACAGGCAGTGATGCAGCTGCTCAGGATGCTTTTGAAGGTCACCCTGTAGAATGTGGTCAGGATGGGAGGAGGGAGATGGGCTTTCCTTAGCCTTCTCAGGAAGTAGAGACACTGCTGGGCTTCCTTGCTGATGGAGCTGGTGTTAATTGACCAGGTGATGTTCTCTGCCAGATGAATGCAAAGTAAATTAGTGCTCTTAAAGATCTCCATGGAGGATCCCTCGATGATTAGTGGAGAATGGCCTCTCCGTGGTCTCCTAAAGTCAACAACTATCTCTTTGGTTTTGTCAACGTTCAGAGATAGGTTGTTGGCTCCACACCAGGCTGTTAGCTGTTGCACCTCCTCTCTGTTTGCTGAATTATTGTTCTTGCTGATGAGACCCACCACGATTGTGCCATTGGGAAACCTGATAATGTGGTTCTAGCTGTGCATTGCTACACATTTTTGACTCAGCAGTGAACAGAGTGAACAGCAGGGGACTGAGCAGAACTCTGCATAGAGTTTTGTTCGCTTCAGGAATGGTTAGACAGAGCACCTGGTTGTTGGGAGGAGGGGTGGTCTGCCTTGCCGCCACATTGTTCTGCACCTCAAACCGGGTCTAGAAATCGTTCAGAGCATCTGGGGCATCACTTAAAACTGAAGATGGTATTAAAGCAAAGGCATTGCACACAAATCTCACAGCATTACACATTAGAAAGTTTAACAAGCCGAGAACAGCATACTGTAGCATGTGGCCTCCAGTGTGAACTCGTGCTGATCCCTGCTACACACTCTCACACTCAGTGTGACCTGTTAAGAGCCAATATTCACTATAAATACAAGGATGAAAGCTAAACAGATTCAGTTCTCTACTGAACCAAAGTTATTAAAACACATTATATTATTTCTTTCAATACACATTTCCTTTTAGTGGAGAAAGAATGTGCCGACAATCAATGCAAATGGATGATGGCGGTATAGAGTTGTTTTTCATCACTATAAAATATAAAATATAAAATAATCCAGAGATGAGCTCTTTCTCTCTCTCTCTCTCTCTCTCTCTCTCTCTCTCTCTCTCTCTCTCTCTCTCTCTCTCTCTCTCTCTCTCTCTCACTCTCTCTCTCTCTCTCTCTCTCTCTCTCTCTCTCTCGCTCTATATTATATATATATATATATATATATATATATATATATATATATATATATATATATTATTTTTTTTTTATATATATATATATTTAATAGGATGATAGGATGATGCAGCAATGCATCAAATGTTCAGCATAAAGTGATTTGCACTTAAAGATGTGATTTTTTTTTATAACATTTAGTAGCTAGATATGCAGTTTGTGTGGACATATTGCTCTAGCCAGACACTACCAGAAAAACCATGGCAACCAGCGGTCCCAGAGGAAATTTTGTTCGCTCAAAGATTTTATTTTGATACTTCAGGAGTAGCGGTGATTCTTATTTGTTTCCTTTGGGTATGATTTATGTATCATCAAATCTTTTCCCTAAGATTCCTTGGAAGATGAAAAGCAGACATGAACCACCCCCCCCTCCCTTTTTTCCTCAAGCTTGACATGAGGCTTACATGTATGATTAGTCAGACATTTTTTAATAAAGAAGATATAGTGGATTGTAAGGAAAAGATCATTCCAATATGTTCCCAAGTAGTGCAACAGAACAGCTTTTACCTTATTACCCAGAGATCAAAAGTTAAAAACCCATTGATGTCACAGTCATCCATGACCAGAAGTCCAAGGGGGTAAAATTGGCCATGCTCTCTGGGTGGAAGTGATGATATACTCCTGCCCCCTGCCAATCACAGAGACTCTATCCAGAGTCAATAGCATCTTTTAAGCTCATGTGTGCAGAAGAGGGCAAAGAACATTTCAAAAACATATGGCTAGCTTGTTTCATCTGTCACATTTTACACTTATGCACTTTTCCAGGCTGTGCTGGGAATAAAATCAGATTCAGAAAGTAAGTTCATAAATTTAGCTTGCAGTGTTAGCTTGTGTCTGTTTATAAACTTTCATTAAACCTATAAAAGAACTGCACTGGCCTAAAAATCTGGCTGGATATGACTCAAAAGCAAACTTTGCATTCTGAGTCTTCAGTCATTTTTAAAACCCAGTTCTTTGAAAAGTAACCCATATTTTTTACCCCCATAAAAGTTTTGTTTATTTAAAAATCTTTATCCTTGCCATTAGGTCATAAGGTTGATTATAAATAATCGTTATACAACTTAAATTGAAACCGTAGCAGAAGCAGAATGTAGTTCAACCAATGGAAGGGTTCAGTTCTTATTTATATCGGCTTCATCAATAGAAAATGCGAGTGCATCACTAATAATTGACCTGACATACGGAGGTGAAGAGGAATTGGCTGAGTGCTGTGGATATTGGAGCATGAGAGAAGGAGCAGAGGCAGATCAGGAAACATTCACTCACCCAGTAAAATGGAATCTCAGAGGGGAAGTGTTATTAAGAGGCTCATCTTATTGACTTTATAAAAATGGGGTGATCTTAAATGCATTGAGGCACACATGATAAAATGTATTCAACGGACTGTATCAGATAGGCTGTGAATAATGCAGATTTCTTTTGTCACTAAATATTTAAAACATTTCATCCAAATAAGGTCAACACTATTAAACTGCAATAAATGTCAGAGACATGTTTCTTCATCTATTATCTATTTCTTTTAGTAAAATCTAAATCTCTTGATCAACATTTAATTAAAGCAAACCATGAGCATTAAAAAATCCTAAGTAAATATTACTTGTATTAAGTGTTTTTTTTTATACAAAGAGCAGAATAAATCAATTACAAGCACCCACATTAAACAATGTCTATTAAATTGTCTATGACAACAAAAATAAATTTACAACAAGCCAAAAGAACCAATTTCTTAATTAATGTTTGCAGTTGTTAATTTGTAACATTTATTAGTATAACAGTACTTCAGTTTATTAGCATTTAGAAATAAGCAGTAATTAAATGTTTTGGGTTCTTTTGTCTGTAAAAATAATGCACATTGTGAAAGGGCACATCAACCTGAGTCACATTCAACAGGTTTGTATTGAATTGCAAACATTTAAAAAATAATGGATAACGGTCATCTTAATCACAATTTTTAGTGAATGAGAAATCTAATGTACTGTATACTGCATAGATATCTGTTTGTGGACAGCTGACATTTTGGTTTGTATGTGCTTTTTGAACATCCCATTCCACATTTAGTCAGTATTTGCTGTTATATAAACCTTCATTCTTCTAGAAAGTTTTTTCCACTAGATTTTGAATGTATGGTTGTGATGATTTGTGCTTATTCAGCCACGAGAGCATTAGTGAAGTCCGGATATAAAAATGAAGAAGCCTGGGGTGCAGTCAGAGTTCCAATTTATCCCAAAGGTGTTAAACAGCAGGCCACATCAACCCATGAAAAGCATATCTTAATGGAGTTGGCTTTGCTGGACATAGCCATGCTGGAACAGGTTTGGGGCTCCTAATCCAGAGACTCCCAGTACAACTGTGCAAATGCAATTCAGAACACAAGCACAACAGTGTAGATGGTATTATTAGCATAAAATTGTAAGTTTGTACTTAAGAGAGCTTAACACAATAAATCACTGCTGCATCGCTTGCTTCAGGTAAACAATAAAGAAAATGCTATACAGTGATCGACAAAGTTTACAAACAATGTACTTAAAGTAGAGATACACTAGATATAATCTTACTCCAGTCAAATAATCTGTTCAAAATTAAGTGCACATTGTACCCTGATTGGTGGCTTGCTGTGTGCTTCACCGGTTAGGTTTTTATCCACTAATAAATTCAAAGGAAAGACTGATTTCACAAAATGTTGAGTAAAGGTTTATTCACTTTTTATTAGTTAAGTAAAAAGAAAGATATTTGAGTTTTAAATGTAGTTAAGTTAAAGTAAATTTCTCCCCAGTGGAAATACTTTTATAAAGTACAGACCTTAACAAATTAATTTTTTTTTGTTACCGTCCACCACTGGTGCTAAATCACACTGAAACCATTATCAGAAAGGTAATCATTAATTTTCAACTATAAATGTCAACTCATTTTCAATGAATCATAAATTAAACTGAAGACTAAATCGTAATAAAAAAAAAACAAAAAAACAACAACATGCAAGTCATTCAGCATGAATGTTTCCTTTTACATGTAAATATATATTAATACACATTTATTAAACTTTGCTTATTATAAAAAATGCACTAAATCGGGTTCTTCTTCTTTCGGCTGCTCCCATTAGGGGTCGCCACAGCGGATCATCCGTCTCCATACCCCCCTGTCCTCTACATCTGCCTCTTTCACACCAACTACCTGCATGTCTTCCCTTAATACATCCATGAACCTTCTCCTTGGTCTTCCTCTTTTCCTCCTTCCTGGTGGCTCCATCCTCAGCATTCTCCTACAGATATAACTCGTGTCCCTCCTCTGCACATGTCCAAACATCTCAATCTCGCCCCCCTCACCTTGTCAACAAAACATCCTACATGGGCTATCCCTCTAATAAACTAGGAATTTAGGATATTAGGAACCTTAATATTAAGTGATACTAGTGAATGTTTGATATTTGTATGATGGATCATCTTACTTGTGATTAGCAAATATTTAGGGAAACTAAGTGCACACCTCTTTTTAGAACATCTATTGATACTGAAAAGCTATATGTCTATATCACAGTGCAAGAATGGATGCAGCAGATTATGGATGCAGCAGATACATTTGCGTGTGAAGCAAATACAGGATTATTTGGTTAAATTCCTTCTGACAGTTAAAGTGTAGTTAGAACGTATTTTCTTCCCAGATCCCCTTCCTCCGCCTGGTGATCAAAATGCATTACAAATAAATCCTCCATCTGGCTTTCGCTGCACTGAACTCTGCTTAAGAATAATATATCTTCAAAATTGTATGCTGTCACATCAAATAATGAGACAAATGCCAGGGATGATTATGAATGAATGAACCAATGGCTGCACTGAAGACTCTGAAGAGAGTTCAGAGACTCTGAAGAGTTCAGACTCTGAAGAGATTATGAATGAATGAACCAATGGCTGCACTGAAGACTCTGAAGAGAGATTGTCAAAAGTTTAAGAATTGCTTGTATAGATTTTTTTTTTACAAAATGATTAGATTTTTTCCAAACTGAAACACATCTCAACCCGGTACAAAAGATTCCTGCAGAAGAAGGAATTCATGCTGTGTAT
The DNA here is from genome assembly GCF_946808225.1 of Silurus aristotelis. Taxonomy (NCBI): domain Eukaryota; kingdom Metazoa; phylum Chordata; class Actinopteri; order Siluriformes; family Siluridae; genus Silurus; species Silurus aristotelis. Next base: position 9,669,685 of record NC_139597.1, on the reverse strand, counting down.
TGTTTGGGCCTTGACCTTAATCTCCTTCATTTTGAATCTTGAGCAGTTTGAAGGTTCGAGAGATGTGTCTAACCCGATCTACAAAACCACAAGCTATCTGTTCTTTTGGAGATAGATTAAACCTGATACATTTTTTTTAAATATTTACATTAGTTTCAATAAACGTAAAGTAAAAAATACAAATACAAATTGTACCACAGATATATACAGTATACACACTCACAAAATCTTTAAATGAAATGTTTATACAATTTCTCATTTAGATAAGTAAGCCAATGAGCCCTGTTTCTTTGAGTACCTACAGCCTTAGTCCATACCAAGGGACATAAATCATTACAGCAGTGGAGCAGAGTGCATATACTGCCCATTTCCTTTTTACACTCTGCACTTCTAATCCCACTACTCTAACCCTCAAACGATCATTAATCATGTCTTCGCAGACAATCCTGAGTTGTTTTGTCCAATACAGACAGTTTAGCAACACATTCATCAATTAATGAGTCACCACATTATTGCTGCAAAGATATTTTCTGCCGAGGAGTAATACAATATTAATATACAAATGGCATGAGGAATGTATAATTGCCTATTTCTACTTGCTCACAGGAGTCTATAATCATGGGGGGAAAATACTTTTTAATTTGCCAAATTGCATAATAATTGAGTTACAATCCCACACCATTTATCAAGATCGTAGGTCAACCTGATTAACAATAAAAGTTAAAATATCAGGAAATATTCAACATGAACAGAGGTAAACAATTAGAAAGCAAACGGAAAAGTCAAAAACATTAATTAATGGTCCAGAGCAATATCACTATTCTTTGCACAATTAAAATCTTTGGGTGAAGTGGAAAAAAGGCAATGTGTTCTTGTCATATTCGTGTTCCCATAATTAATATTCATTCTATTAACAGCAGGTGACAATAAAATAGGCACCTTGATAAGTGACCTTGCGTATCAGGCTTCCTTCACCATCAATCACATCCACAAATACAAGTGCAAAAGCAGTCAAGCAAACAAAACCAAACAGTGCTAATGCATTAGAGTTGACAAGTTATTTTTGTTCACATTTTCAATTATAAATTGTGCGCCTTTTAATAACTTTGTTATAAAAGAGGCACAAATTAATTGCAAGATTCAATGGAGCAACATATTAGATGTAGATGTTTGTTGCTATATAGCACAGCTCTGGGGCATCTGAATGCTAACAGGCTCAGCAGTCATAAACATACTGCAACATCTAGTTCACTGAGGGACCCGAACGAGACCGTAAGCAGTGAACGGATTAATTGCAAAATAGCCAGCCCACGTTGTTTTTTAGCTTCATTGGTTAGAAAGATAGAGGGTGGACGATAGGGAGGAGAGCACAAGAGGTAAAAGAGAGCTCTTAAAAAGCATAGCATTGAGGAGATACACCTTTGTACCACCAACCGCTAGAATGGCATACATATTTCATTGGATGAGAGAAAGGCTTTTTCGCTTATCTTTTGAAGCTATTCCGCATTGCCTCCTTCCAACAGCCTGTGACCGATCATATTAGTGTGTGCTCATTTCATGCACACACACCTCTGCAGTTGGAGGATTTGCTGCCTTTTAGAGGATGTGGCAAGGAAAATATAGGACGATGTTTCCACCTCAGTTGTTGCATTCGTCCAAACATTGTCTTTTTTTTCCTGCTTTTCCTTTTTCTTCATTTCAATCCAGCATACAGCACTAAGGGGCTTCTACACAGCAGTCACAGACACCTGTCTATCAAACTCTAAACTCTATAAACCCCTAAAACACTACAATTAGGGTGTTTTCACATTGATTTGTTTTTCTCCTCAGTGCAGTGCATTTAGACAGTAACACAACAATTACACTAAGGTTTGAAGCAAAACAACTGCTCTGAGAGAGAGTGAATGAGTTGGTCTTGGTCCAGTTCCAAGTTACTACATAAACTAAGCCAAATAATAGAGCTGTTGTGATGTATAAACATGATGCTTTCTAAATATTTAGAACAATATATAAAAAAAGAAAATGCAGTGATTAAAAATTGTATTAAACCAGATGTGATTATATTTATTAACTGATATTTATTAAACCAGATTTGTATGTGCTTTGATGATATGCATTTGGCAAAGCTTTGTTTACATCTCCCCAATCTCACTAATTTGGCCTTGGCCATATCCCACCCGCTAGCCAGCTCTCTGTCATATAACAGCTACCAACTGGGGAGGTTGAAGCTTAACACATGCTTCCTCCACGACATGTGAAGCCAGCCAGCCACATCTTTTCAAACTGTCAGGAGGCAGCATAACACCCTTTAGAGGAAAGCTTTATCTGCAATCTTCCGCATACTGTACATGAGCTCACAGACACCTGTGGCCTGCTAGTGTCACTAGGGGAGAGAGTGAATACGATTCTTTGCACTCAAGAGATACCATGGGCCACTGAGGGCTGTGAATTGTTGAGAACTCATGATATCTGCACAACAGGACAAATTCTTTCCTGTTGGACCACTTGGAAGTATTTTATAAAAATTTTTTTTTAAAAATGTCTGTTTTTTTTAAATAAACTTTTTTATTTGGCTTCTCCCATTTGGGGTCGACACAGCGGACCATCCGCATGTTTGATTTGGCACGTTTTTACGCTGGATGCCCTTCCTAACGCAACCCTCCCCATTGTTTAAATATCTAGTGTAAAACCAAACAGCAAATAAAAAAATCTTTGCTCTGCTTCAGAATTAGCAAAATGATTTATAATTGTGAAAGCTCCTGTAGCATATGGGCAATTAGCATAACCAATCATTTTCATTGTAAAATGAAAATAAAATGTTTCTGGCTCTGAAAAAGAATGGCAAGTCTGTTTATATAGGAAGTTGAAAATGCAGTCAATGATGATTTTATGCAAAATGTAAATGCTTTTATAAATTTCTCATGAGGGTCTCTGTAAATGAAGCTGTAATTCTGTCTAACTGATTATGCATAGTGAATAATTGTGTTGTTGTCAAGAGCAGTAAGGTCAAGAAACCATCAGTTTGATAAGCCTCATTTTTTTAAACCATGTGCAAAAACATAAGAGAAGGTGTAAATAACAGAGAACATGCAATACTACCTTCTACTACTTCTACTGCTAATAATAATAATAATTATAATTATTATTAAGATAATAATAATAAACACAGATAATTATATAAAATATGTTGCCAGTGTATAGTTTGTGTCATAACCTAAGACCTTGATTTCATGGTTTGAATTCATGCTGTATGTAATCACATATTTTGAATGTTTTTCTGTCATTAATAATTTCCCTTAAGCTGCTGTGTTTGATTTTGTTTCCTCAGTAGAGGGAAGCATGCCAATATTCTTCTTTGTGATCATCATTAACACTTCAAATACTGTTTTGCTTTATTGCAGTTGGAAAAAAAACAGCTAAAAATTGAAGGTGAAAATAGTGGCTGCATTTCAAGAATCAGGGTGACCTTAAAGCATGTTACCTATAAAGTGTAATCATATTACATGCACTCTAACAGCGAGAACTGGCATCATCTTTTGCCATTTTCCACCCACTAAAAATCCTCAATCCATTGAACTAAATCATTTTCTTTCTTTTCTCTCTCTCTCTCTCTCTCTCTCTCTTTCTCTCTCTCTCTCTCTCTCTCTCTCTCTTACTCACACACACACACACACACACACACACACACACACACACACACACACACACACACAAACACACACACAACAAGCACACACAGTCTTGTTTACCTGATCTAATCCTTTTCTGTAATAGTGTTTTACTCAGTTATTACCTTTAATTTACCACTGCACATATGTAAATGGTGATAAGCTTACACATTCAAATACATTCTGTTATTATATCAGGACACATACATACAGTATATAACAGTGTAAAAAATAGCTCACTGACCTGCATGGTGTCAAGGAATCTAATCGAAGAGCTTAATGCATTAAAATATACTTTCTGATTTCTATTGGGCAAATTGTAAAAATAACAGCTAACCCAGCCATTAGGGGGGCACAAGCCAGTGTACTCTTAGTGCCGGTCCCAAGCCCGGGTAAATGGGGAGGGTTGCGTTAGGAAGGGCATCCAGCGTAAAACATGTGCCAAATCAAATATGCGGATCACAAATGAGAATTTCATACCGGATCGGTCGAGGCCCGGGTTAACAACGACCGCCACAGGTATCGTTAGCCGACAGGGTACCGGTGGAAATTGGGCTACTGTTGGCCGAAGGAGGAGAAGAAGAGGAGGAAGGCGTCTACAGAGACGGCAGGAAAAGGAGCAGTGTAGGAGAGTAGAGGTTCGGGTTGGTACTTTAAATGTTGGTACTATGACGGGTAAAGGGAGAGAGATAGCTGATATGATGGAGAGGAGAAAGGTAGATGTGTTGTGTGTTCAGGAGACCAAGTGGAAAGGGAGTAAGGCCAGGAACATTGGAGGTGGGTTTAAACTGTTTTATCATGGTGTGGATGGGAAGAGAAATGGTGTAGGGGTGATTCTGAAGGAAGCGTACAGTAAGAGTGTAGTGGAGGTGAAGAGAGTTTCTGATAGGGTGATGATCGTGAAGGTGGAAGTTGAAGGGATGATGATAAATGTCATCAGTGCCTATGCTCCACAAGTTGGCTGTGAGATGGAGGAGAAAGAAAGATTCTGGAGTGAATTAGATGAAGTGGTAGATGGTGTACCTAGGAAAGAACGATTGGTGATTGGGGCAGACTTTAATGGGCATGTAGGTGAAGGGAACAGAGGTGATGAGGAGGTGATGGGTCGGTATGGTTTTAAGGAGAGGAATGTGGAAGGGCAGATGGTGGTAGATTTTGCTAAAAGGATGGAAATGGCAGTGGTGAACACGTATTTTAAGAAGAAGGAGGATCATAGGGTGACGTATAAGAGTGGAGGAAGGTGCACACAGGTGGATTATCTTCTGTGTAGGAGATGCAACCTGAAGGAGATTGGAGACTGTAAGGTGTTGGCGGGGGACAGTGTAGCTAGACAGCATCGGATGGTGGTCTGTAGGATGGTTTTGGAGGCGAAGAAGAAGAGGAGGAAAGTAAGGTTTGAAAGAAGAATAAGATGGTGGAAACTGAAGGAGGAAGAGTGTAGTGTGAGGTTCAGGGAAGAGGTCAGACAGGGGCTCGGTGGTGGTGAAGAGGTGCCGGATGATTGGGCAACTACTGCAGGAGTGATGAGGGAGGCAGCTAGAAAAGTACTTGGTGTGACATCTGGAAATAGAAAGCAAGACAAGGAGACGTGGTGGTGGAATGAGGAAGTGCAGGAGAGCATTAGGGGAAAGAGGTTGGCAAAACAGAAGTGGGATCAACAGAGTGATGAGAAAAGTAGGCAGGAGTACAAGGAGATGCGGCAGCAGGTTAAAAGGGATGTGGCGAAAGCCAAGGAAAAGGCATATGAGGAACTGTATAAGAGGTTGGACACTAAGGAAGGAGAAAAGGATTTATACCGATTGGCCAAGCAGAGGGACCGAGCTGGGAAGGATGTACTGCAAGTTAGAGCAATAAAGGATGGAGAGGGAAATGTGTTGACTAGTGAGGAGAGTGTGTTGAGAAGATGGAGGGAGTATTTTGAGCAGCTGATGAATGAGGAAAATCAGAGAGAGAGAAGGTTGGAGGATGTGGAGTTGGTGAAGCAGGATGTAGATAGGATTAGTAAGGAGGAAGTGAGAGCAGCGATTAAGAGGATGAAGAATGGAAAGTCGGTTGGACCAGATGACATACCGGTAGAAGCGTGGAGATGTTTAGGAGAGATGGCAGTGGAGTTTTTAACCAGATTGTTTAACAGGATTCTGGAAGGGGAGAGGATGCCTGAGGAATGGAGAAGGAGTGTGCTGGTACCGATCTTTAAGCATAAGGGAGATGTGCAGACCTGCAGTAACTACAGGGGAATTAAGTTGATCAGTCACACCATGAAGTTATGGGAAAGAGTAGTGGAAGCCAGGTTGAGAGAAGAGGTGACCATCTGTGAGCAACAGTATGGTTTCATGCCGAGGAAGAGCACCACAGATGCCTTATTTGCTTTAAGGATGTTGATGGAGAAGTATAGAGAAGGACAGAAGGAGCTGCATTGTGTCTTTGTGGATTTAGAGAAAGCGTACGACAGGGTGCTGAGAGAGGAGTTGTGGTATTGTATGAGGAAGTCAGGTGTGTCAGAGAAGTATGTGAGGGTGGTGCAGGACATGTATGAGGACAGTGTGACGGCAGTAAAGTGTGCAGTAGGTACGACAGACTGGTTCAGGGTGAAGGTTGGACTGCATCAAGGATCGGCCCTGAGCCCTTTCCTGTTAGCAGTGGTGATGGACAGGTTGACGGACGAGGTCAGACAGGAGTCTCCCTGGACTATGATGTTTGCAGATGATATTGTGATTTGTGGTGAGAGTAGAGAGCAGGTTGAGAAGAGCCTGGAGAGGTGGAGATATGCGCTGGAGAGAAGGGGAATGAAAGTCAGTAGGAGTAAGACAGAGTACATGTGTGTGAATGAGAGGGAGGGCAGTGGAGTGATGCGGTTGCAGGGAGAAGAGGTGGAGAAGGTGGAGGAGTTCAGGTACCTGGGGTCAACAGTGCAAAGTAATGGAGAGTGTGTTAGGGAAGTAAAGAAAAGAGTGCAGGCAGGGTGGAGTGGGTGGAGAAGAGTGACAGGAGTGATTTGTGATAGAAGAGTATCTGCAAGAATGAAAGGGAAAGTTAATAGGACTGTGGTGAGACCTGCGATGTTGTATGGATTAGAGGCAGTGGCATTGAGTAAAAGACAGGAGGTGGAGCTGGAGGTAGCAGAGCTGAAGATGTTGAGGTTTTCGTTGGGAGTGACGAGGATGGACAAGATTAGAAATGAGTTTATTAGAGGGACAGCACATGTAGGATGTTTTGGTGACAAGGTGAGGGAGGCGAGATTGAGATGGTTTGGACATGTGCAGAGAAGGGACATGAATTATATTGGTAGAAAAATGCTGAAGATGGAGCCACCAGGTAGGAGGAAAAGAGGAAGGCCAAGGAGGAGGTTCATGGATGTGGTGAGGGAAGACATGCAGGTAGTTGGTGTAAAAGAGGCAGATATAGAGGACAGGGTGGTATGGAGACGGATGATCCGCTGTGGCGACCCCTAATGGGAGCAGCCGAAAGAAGAAGAAGAAGTAAAAATAACAGCTAAAGGGATGAACGAACCCAGAACAGCTGAAAATACAGACCAGCAAATCTACAGATGTATGACAATGAAAGAAACTAGAAATCTAAGAAACTTGAAAGAAACTTAAATGATGAAACAGGAAATAGGAGGGAGTGATTACTGACATTTGACATGCAGTGGCTGCTGGGAAGTGTAGTTTGTTGTCCTTTTCATGCCTGCTATATACAAAAATAAATCATAAACATTGTGAAACAGGAAGTCCTACAAAGGGGACACCAAACAGACATGAAAAATACTTGTAAATCTTTCTTTTCTATCAGGATTGCATTTTTCTAAGATTTTAAGCACATACATGCAAACCATGCACTAAATGCAAATAAGCTTGTAAAATGCATATCAGCTCATGGCATCAGACAAATAGCTTCCTGTGTTCATTCTAATATCCATACATTTTATTTAAAATATTGCTGTCACGTTCAAATTTGTAATTTTGCAAGGTTCTTTCAATTTCAATACAGTAATGACTTCAATAGTCATACTTGGGCAAATGCTGCTACATTTTACAGTTCCACATTACTGCCAGTTTTTTATTGTGTAATCCAGCTATGCATAGCGATTATTCAAATTCTCCCAATTACTAACAAATAAGCCTTTTTTAAACTTTGGTAATATAATTTTGTGAAGTCAGACATGATTTCCATGAACACACTGATGCTCTTTGCTTATGTTTTGAAAAGGACATATATGCAAATCTTTTATCTTAGCAATACAGCTAGTTAATTTGGATGGGTAAAGACATATAAACCCAAAAAAATAATTTGCTTCTAGTCATCATTAATTTCTCTTCACATCTCTGAATTCATTGCTACAAACTTAGGAGTTCAACACAAATTCACAAGCAGTGAGTCTATAGAGACCGAGACAAATTTCCTAAAATGGAAAGTCTTTTGATTATTAAATAACGCTCACACTAGTGATGTTCGTCCCACCATCATCATTTCTGACCTTTCGCTTCTCATAAGAGAAAAAAAAATGTCCCAGATAAAATGTTTCATGTAGCTCTCACATTTAAATCAGTTCTAAATAAATTTTTAAGTGAATAAACCCTATCCATGTACAATCCTGACATTTAATGAGTTATAAATTGGGTCTTATGGCACTTTCATGCCTATTAGTACCAGCAGTGGCTCATGACCATGGTGGAGCAGGATGGCATTAATAATATTAACTCCATTATGTTGATAGTTGGAAACATAGTTGTCCTTTATAGCTGCTTTTTTTGAATGGTTGTAGATATCCATTGTTTGTTTTTTTATGATTGTATTTTTAATTTTAAATATTTGAGATTCCTGCAGTGCTACAGCTCTGTCTAGTGGTGCAGTGTGTGTTTCCTAAATATTTCCTAAGTCTAGCAGCCCACATCTAAAAAAAATGCAGTTCAGTGGAATTTAAACCACACCAGAAATGTATGGAACTAGAGGAAGACGACCTCACACAGACACAGTTTTTTTTTTCAGACTTCAAGAAACTTCATTGAAGTGAAAAATACAACAGGTTCAATACAAGGTCTAAACAATGCATATAGGAATGTCAAACTATACTGTCAAAAGTACTGAGACACCTGACTTTGCCAGCTATATGCAGTTCTTCCCCAAACTGATACCACAATGCCAGAGGAACACAATTGTATAGGAATCTTTGGATGTGGTAGCATTACATTTCACTTCACTTAGAAGACCAAACCTGTTCCAGCATGACAATTCCTCTGTGCACATAATGTTTCATGAAGATATGGTTTACATAGGTTGGAGTAAAAAATTTTGAGTGGCCTGCTAAAGAGCTCTGACCTCAACCCTATTAAACACCTCTGAAATGAATTTGAATGCTGACTGCACAAATCTCCACAAGTACACTGCAAAATCTAGTGGAACATTTTCCAAGAGGAGTGGAGGTTATTATAACAGCTAATGGGGGATAATGTGCAATGGGATGTTCAAAACGAACATAGAAAGCTTATGTTCACTTTCCCACAAACCTTCATATAGTATCTATTTACACTATTCATATAGTGTAATTTAGATAGCTATTAGTATTAGTATAAATATGTCCACTCCAAGACAAATAAAATCTCTCTCGAAAAATGACTTCATAACACACGTATAAACATACATATGCATTTTTCGAGTACATGGAAAAAATTGCTTATTAGCCCCTGACAATAATAGTGCCAGGTAAAACAATCTAATGCCAGTAAATGATCAAAATTTTAAAATAAAATATGAAAAATAAGACTCTTTCTCAAACAAGCTGAGGCAAGACTTGCTGCACCTCTCTGCATTGGTGTGTGTGGATGTGTGTGCATGTGAGATTCAGTCCCCATCCTTGTGGCACATCCCTACTTTAAAGAGGCTATGGAATAGATGGGGGTCTGACACTCATCACTTACGGATGATAAGTGTGAATTTCGGCACCTTCACCTACCTGAAAGCGCTGAGTGGAAGGTCAGCCCTAACACGCAGTAATGCCATTTCGAGGAGAAGCGCAGCATAGATGCCCCAATTTCTGAGGAATCCACTTTACAAAAGAGGAAAAGAGGAGAAGTGAAAAAAATCACCTATTGATACTGTGTAAATGCATTATTCACTTCTCTCTGCTGCTCTGTGACAAAAATGGATGATTTTTATTAGGAGGCTCAACTTCCTATATGGTGCTTCATACATCTCCTCTCTCAGTGAAGGCTAGTTCCAGAGAGAGCACGGATAACTAGTGCAGAATCATTGAGAAGAGACAAACTGGAATTTGGGGCTCTTTGGGATTTCTGTCAAGTAAGACAAACTTTTACAAGTCCAGAATGACTTTGTTTTGCTGCCACTGTTTAGAGATCTTCAGGCAGTCTGTTACATCCCAGTCTAGAGTTGGGGCGCATAGCGTGATGAAAGGCACGGGGTGGTGGATGTTAGGTGGATGTGAGTGTATTCGGTATATGAGTGATAAAGAATGGAACACAAACACCGGGGTATCATAAAAACGGGAGGTAAATTGTAAGATGTATAGTACAGCACTGGGGTAGACTTCAGGGTGGACCAAGGCCAATATAATAAACAAAACATCACTCTTTTTACAAACACTAAATCACCTACAAACAAACCCAACAAAAAGACAAAACACTTCCCAAACTCCCTCACGAAAAACAGGGAAGAAACCCACACCCAACAGAAATGGCAGCCACACCCCTACTACCGGTGAACAAAACAACACACATATACATATATTTACAACCGTATAATACAGAGAGTATTTACAATAAGCTAAGCAAACTAGGTAGTTTGTTAAGAAAAGACAACATGGAGATGTTTGTCACTTTGCTTTAATGCACAGAAGCTGAAAATAATTTGAGTTCATATGCAGTATAAAAATAAAACTCTGGCTTTAAAAGTTAAATATGAAAACAATGGACAAAACCCAGAAGTAGAAATGCCAACCCTGTCAACATGGTCTGTAAATACTGGCTCTGACAGTCCTTCAACCTCCGCTACATCACTTGAGTTTATAATTGGTCTCAACTAGAGAAGCCCTGTGCACCTTTCTAGCAAGATTTCTAAAAAAAATTAAAAACAGAGAAAGAAAGAGAAAAAGAAAGAAGTAATCATGTCCTGCTTTACCCCTGTCAATCCCCTGTGCTTAGGTGTCCTACTCAACTTTTTCATCCTTCATCCTCACTTAAAAGGTTTTGAGTGAATCTGGTTGAGGAAAGCAGGGGGAGATACAATTAAAAGTTATTAACTTTAAATTTTAGAACAGTAAAAATAAAGCAGATTAGTTTTTTATTTTAAACAGGTCGAGTATAAAACACTTGGGGCCATGCTGTTATGGAAAAATAATCAATGATGGGGTGTGGTGATACAGCCTGTCATAAAGAGGAGATACTGTTCCCATTCCAAATATTATTTTCTCATCCTGTATTGATTAATTTTCTGAGACTTTATAAAACAGCTATATGGGAAAGAAAGTGACATGCCTAGAAAGTTGAGGAATAAAACAAACAAAAAATCTGAATAACAGGATGTGTCCTTCTGCCTTTTTGCAAACACGATTTTACCACCATTAACATTTAACTCTTGTACAGCACAGAAAAGAGCTCTTATCATCCACTTTATTCCAACCAAGGCTGAATACACTACTTGAACCAATGTTTGTGGACACCTGACCATAAGATTGGTATACCATAACCTCCAAGAAGATGTTTCACGAGATTTTGTAGTGTGCTTTTGTAGATTTGTGCTCATTCAGCCACATGGCCAGGCACTGATGTAGGGTGAGGAGGCCTGAGGTATAGTCAGAAGTATATATATATATATATATATATATATATATATATATATATATATATATATATATATATATATATATATATATATATATATATATATATATTCACCTCATGGTGGTGTCACATTGTCAGATATTGTTACATATTATAGATATTAAAAAGGGAATCTAATGTTGCCTGATTTTAAGATAAACTGTGATAGACAACACTTAAATGAAAAAAAAACTCACACTCTGCTCTATTCCCTCTTTCAGAGCCAAGCCCAATGAGGCAGACCTACACAGTCTGCACTCAGAGCCTTCTGGGATTACATCTGGACTAATCAATAATGGCTTTCACTGAGGGAACAAACTACAAGGTGGTGTAAATCTGAGGAGGAAAATGCTTTACAGTTTGCCAAGCATAAATAATCAACGAATAGATTTGGCTCCTGCAGACCTGCCCAGCTAATGGAGGAACTTATTTGCATTACATTATTTATCAGATACCATCCAAAAAAATAAAAAATCAACAGCCTGCATCGCAGCAGGATGCATAAAGCACTGCGTAAAAAAAAAAAAAAAAAACTACCACTAGTCCCCCAGCAGTATCACCAAACGTAGCCTTGGACACCACAAGGCAAATCCAAACAGCAAGAGCGAATCAAACCCACCAGCTGAGGCATAGCATTTAGCCCCCAACTGTGCCTCTTCCACAAAAATCAGCCCCATTCTGCCCACTGACTGCACTAGGCACCTTCTACCCCCTGATGTGTGCCAGAGATGCACACCCACTGCCATCCTTCAAGTCAACCCACACCTATCCCAGCTGCAGCACAGACGGGCATTTCACAGACTGCCAATGCTAGCATGCACTAAACAAACATTTCATTTCCTTTCAAAGTGCTTGGAAAGTAACAATTACCAATACAGAGGCATTAAAAAGTTAGCTTTAGCATGTGTAGAGAAAGCCACTCCTTATATTTAAGGATATTTTGGATACAACTCAGACAACAGACACATATTGGATCTTAACAGTGTAGATCTAAGTGGACAGAGCTTGACATATATACATATAAAGACATTCAAAAACACTTCCCAAATATAACACATTTAAATGAGTTTTGGGAATAGAAAGACAAAGAGCAATTTTGCATGTCTTTATAGAGGTGACATCAACTCACAGAGAACTACACTGCTCGCCAAATCTCCTGTGAGTTTCTTCTCATTCTGTCATTTTCAAAGAAAAAACACACCCACAATGCTCCAGTTTAATGGAAAACAAGTGTACACAACTCAAATAACCTTTACTTCATCTTCTGTCTTTTATTCTTGTTTGGCTTTATAGTATTTGGACTTTGCAAAAGTGAATAAAGAGACATAGGGTAAAGTCATAGTAGGTATATACAGTATATCCCACTGGAGTCATTACATGAGGTCAGGTACATTGATTTTATGGTGGCGAACATAATGACACTGCAATAACTAAAGTCCTATACAAAAGACTACATTTGGAAAGACTCCTTTCCACCTAATATCCTACAAAATATATCGTCTCCTATTATTGCCCACAAGAGAGTTTGTCTAGAACTCTAATACATTATTACTGAGTTCTCCCAAAAAATGAATTTTTTCAACCAAAAATCCATAAAAATCACACAGCTGTCTGCTGTCAGACGTTACAGGAGCTGGAAACCGCAAGTTGTGAAAAAAGTGCTATGCTGATATATATTTCAGTATTTCATTATTTAAGAGGACTTTACAAACTCATCATTTTAGATTTTATTTCAAGATTTTGTCAGTTTATTGGCTTATATGTTATTATTTCTTATTTATCCAAGATGCATATTCTTACTTGTTATTTCATTGAATATGTTTTAATTAAATAAAAACGTTTCATACAAGTTATAATTTAAACATTTCTTGAAGCTATTTTAACTTATTATTAACATTATCTTATGAGGTATCTTAATATTTTGAAATATTAACTTGTTTTTTCTTTACATTTAACACCCCACATTCTATCACTAAAACTATAGATCATATGTAGAATATTCTTTATTTTGCATGCTGCTCTATGGATAAAAACCAAGCTGGAATTTGGAATTAGTTACTTTATTGGCATTCAGTTCAGACATGTAACCTATACGTCTTAAGGTTGGTAATCTCCTGGTTCAATAAGTAACTCTTAAATCGGTGAAAGAGCCTATATTTAGCTTTTTTAAATAACCAAACAGTCCTGTCTAGAAATTTGTTTATCAAATTAGATATTTGATATTATTATTATTATTATTATTATTATTATTATTATTATTATTATTATTATTATTATTATTATTATTATTATATTATTACTACTACTTAATATTACTGGTCTGGTAAGAATTTACCTTGATACATGCTTGCTAGTTAACATAACTAGCTAAGTGGTACAGTACATCCTGCTAATCATCATGCATTAGATAAAAGCAAACATTACTTTATTGTTGACTGATTGTTTTGGCTTGTCTGTGAAGTGATAATTAATAGAAGGTATTTCAGCAAGAATACACACCTTTTTACTGTATGGTTGTATGGTATGTATCTAGCTAGTCGCCATGCAGTAGCTGATTAGGTCGCCACAAATCTTCATATACACAAGTTTTGTCCCCTAATAAATTTTAAGGTTTTATTATGAACTATTGCAATTTTAGCTGTGGTACACTGAGACTGGCAAGAGAAAACTTTCGAACGTTTAAATGTAATTCAAGTCTCTTTTACTCTACTTAATACCCAGAGCACACAATCTGACCAGAGGCATCTATGAGCATCCTTTATTGAGCATAAAATCACACAGTTATTCACCTACTTTAAAGTCGGCCCTCATCTCTCCTGATCTAGCTTCAGAATATGCTGTTTCTAGACCTATATTAAACTTATATACAGTCACAGTAGTCCGATAGACATGATGATGGTGATGATAAAAATGCGAGTGCTTATTACCTCTTTCTACCGACGGTGCACTGGCACAGCAAGATGGTAACAAAAGCTATCATCTGTCAAAAGAAAGGGGTCAGTTGAAGTTAAAATTTATTTAACTGTTTATGAAGACATAAAATGAATGCCTGAAGCATAATGCAAAAGCTATTTATTCATCAAGATCAACATAAGTAAGTTGATCATGATCATACGTTAGTAACACAACATTAAGCTTTTTTAAATGGCAACATGAATAACAATTAGAGATTGACAACATGGTTCATTTGGACTTCTACATAGTTGACCAATAAATAACGCAAAAGAGCAACATTTCTGCAATCATGTACTCGTGCAGGTCTGCCAGTATCGGAATTTCAGTCAGCTCATCCAAGCATGGCATACCTTTAAACCTTGTGAAAATATATTCATCAGTCTAACATTATGTTTGTGCCAGGCAGTTTATTCGAAATCAGTTGCCATCTGAATCGATGCCATCACATACATAAATCCTATCTAATTGCATTTAGTCCTGTTTATATGTATTACTTGTTTAGGTTTTTTTCCTAGTCTAGTAATTTATTTTGTATGTCCACAATTTCTGAGTTCGGTACATAGTCAGTTTTAAGTGCACTGAGGAATGTGGTTATTGTGACAGGTTTGGAATATGATGTTCTGCTTGTGTCATGGCTCGATGGGAGAATGGCATGCATTTCTTTTTCCAGTTCAATGTGCGTGTCATTCACACAAATGAAAACATCTCCAGCAGCAGGGATAATATTATCTCCACTCACAGCCTCTGAGAGCTCTGTTTAAGGAGCATACCGATGTCTGCTCATCTGATTGTTTTGTAAAACTCAATGCTCTTAATGAAGCAGGCAAAAAACTATGTTCCTCTGACATTTTTGTTTCTAATTATCTGTAAAAGGAAGCAAAATGATTGCATTATAACCAGATGAGCTGCTGTAACTTTTAACAATTGTAATAATGACAAGTAAATGGCCATATTTAATTATTCATGTGGAAGATCTGCTCACCTCTTTCACACACACACACACACACACACACACACACACACACACACACACACACACACACACACACACACACAGTTGTGCATGTAGCATATCTGTTATATCTGTTATCTGTTATGCAACATTAAAGTAAAAAAAAAAAAGTAATGAAACTGAAGATATGAATGGTAGTCGCAAATCCAGAGATCATTATGAAATGAACAGCAAATTAAGCATTTTCGACTTTATAAGCAGGTTGCATTGAACCATGCTAATACATTATGTAACCTAGCAAAAGATGTTTAGGTGTGTATCACTCTTGAAAGTTAACTGCTAAAAACACTGTCATACATCACTGTTCCTTACTTCTTTTTATTCTGTCATCACTTAACTACCTCTAGCGAACTTTAGATTTGTTATTTTCTTTTTTGTTTTTCTTCCACCACCAACATACACAATTAGTCTATGTAAATTTATATTGATTTGATGTCAGTGATTTACTATTTGAGAATACTCAAAAAGTAGAACTGCATATCAAAGAAGCAGCATTGGTGTAACAGAGTCGAGGTGGATCCAGAGCCCATTCTGGAAACAGTGAGATGGGAATACACACTAGACACAGTCTATAACACAGGCACATACTGTATGCCCAGTGTAAATTTAGCATTCTATGTTTTTGGGCAGGTCAGAGGAAAGCAAAAAAGAGGAAACATGCACATTGGCAGGACATTCAAAACTCAACATGAGTGATTGCAATGCCACCTGCAGCTGAATTTCATGAATTTTTAATAAAAGGTTTTGTACGGTTTGTGTTAATAAAACAGAATAAAAAAAAAAATACCATGCCACCATTTACTAAAATAAAAATAAATAACCTTTAACTTCTTTCAAATCTAATCTCTTTATCTCAATGATACTACATACTCAAGAATTTTTAAACTCAAGGTGCCCATGTTTGTATTGAATATGCTCATGATGTTACAAGAAAAGATCACTTAAAAAATCATTATATTTTTGTCCACATCAGGAACAGGTTTTTATGGCATATTTAAATGTTATAAACATTGAGTAATAAAGACAGTGGGCCAGAAAACATTGTGCTGTAAAGATGGGGGTGGAAAAGGCTTGTCGCTGCTTTTATCAGTGCTGCCTTTTAACTTTGTACTATTTGATTACCACTTTTTGATAGATTCTGTTCCACAAACCTAGATATTTTTCAAGAATAAAGAGGAAGAATAAGTGAAAGGCTTGGGAGTGGGTAGGGCAATTTAGACAGACTGAGGATAGAAGAAGAGATGCTGCAGTTGCATCAGCAATGAATTCTGACATCCGGATGTGGCTCACAGTTTCAATCACAGGCACAAAATGTCCTGCAATCAAGAGCTGAGTTGTGACTGTTTCACGTGCACCTGACAGGAACACCTCCTGGGTGTGTGTATGTGTTTGTGTATGCTGAACTTCCTCTGAAGACAGAAATGACAGTGCCAGGCTGCCAGTGACAGAAAATCTTTACTAAAAGCATATAATAGCATAACATTCCTCTCCTAAATGCCAGCTCATTGCCATGTGCAAATGTAATGTCAGTAAGTGTGAAAAGTGCATTCCATTCCAACACACTCCACTAGAAAACTAATAAATATGAAAAAGATGTCAGGGCAATGAGATGCCTAACTGATGGTGCATGGATGAACAGATGTCTGGTGTGTTGTAGAAATCTGGGGATAATTAGGAAGTAAAAACAACCACACAAAATATTTAAATCTTGGATTGAAGAAACGTGCAATATGAAATAAGCATTACTGATATTATTGTGATTGGAAAAGCAGAGCCACAAACAAAGAGCAAGAGAAAAAATGAAAGCAGGACCTTTTTTGTATGAAGAGTTTAACATAGGAACTCATACATCATTAAATTTGAGCTAATAGATTTATCACTATTTTATTAAAATAAATAAATAAATGACTGCTGAGTGTGCAGAAACATTTTCCGCATTTTGGCCCATACATGAAATTTGCCATCTATATTCTTATGAGTGCCTAACAAGTCCACAAGGATCCTGGCTACTGCCTTGCATTAATCTTTTAATGGACTTTCCACCTTCTGAATTGGCCGAGTTCCCTCTGGATGGGCCGCTACAATTGCAGGGGTCATTTGTTCATGTCCTACAGAAAGATAGGATCAGCCACAAAGGAAAGAGGAAACCTATTCCTGTAAGTATGTGGTCTATACTGTTCTTCACACTAAGATATATATCATTATCTGACACATTAGGCTTGATTTGACAGGAAATATCATAAAAGTTTGTCACCCCTATTAAAACTCCCCCACCCTGCTTGCAGTGTGGTGCTTGCAGTGTGGGTCATTCTCCTAGGGCCCACCACATGTAACAGGACCCAGAAGGAAATGCACAGAATCCTCTTTTTCTTTATCTTTCAGCTTCTCCCATTTAGGGTTGTCACAGCGGATCATCTGTCTCCATACCCATACTTTTATTCAATGCCACTGTCTCTAAACCGTACAATATCGCAGGTCTCACCACAGTCCTATAAACTTTCCCTTTCACTCTCGCAGATACTCTTCTATCACAAATCACTCCTGCCACTCTGCTCCACCCACTCCACCCTGCCTGCACTCTTTTCTTCACTTCTCTAACACACTCTCCAATACTTTGCACTGTTGAACCCAGATACCTAAACTTCTCCACCTTCACCACCTCTTCTTCCTGCAACCGCACCACTCCACTGCCCTCCCTCTCATTCACACACATGTACTCTGTCTTACTCCTACTGACTTTCATTCCCCTTCTCTCCAGCACATACCTCCACCTCTCCAGGCTCTTCTCAACCTGCTCCCTACTCTCACCACAAATCACAAGATCATCCGCAAACATCATAGTCCTTGAACCAGTCTGTCGTTTTTACTGCACACTTGACTGCTGTCACACTGTCCTCATACATGTCCTGCACACCCTTACATACTGTACTTCTCTGACACACCTGACTTTCTCATACAATACCACAACTTCTCTCTCAGCACTCTGTTGCACGCTTTCTCTAAATCCACAAAGGCAAAATGCAACTCCTCCTGATTTTTTCTATACTTCTCCATTAACATTCTCAAAGTAAATACAGTAATCCCACATTTATCACTGTAGTTATGTGCCAAAAATGCTTTTTTTTTTTCAAAGCTGTAAATCATCCTCCCACACACTTTAAACACACAAAGAAAACATTTAAAAGAATACAGCAAAATCAATTTTGTGTAAATTTTTTGGAATACATGTACTGTACAGTATTGAAATTTTACTTCACTTTATAATTAATAATTATATTTTTATCAATACATTTCATTATTTCAACATAAAACAATTCCCTATAAATTTTTTGGACTATTGTGCTTTATGTGAGAGACCGGGAAAATCAGCCAAACATATTTTTTTTTTGTATGCAATTCCACGATAATCTGGAGGCATGAGATTCGAATCGCGGTAAAACGGGGGTTACTATATTGTGTCCATAGTGCTCTTCCATTGCATTAAATCATATTGTTGCTCACAGATGGTCACCTCATCTCTTCACCTGGCTTCCACTACTCTTTCCCATAACCTCATGGTGTGACTGATAAACTTTATTCCCCTGTAGTTACTGCAGGTCTGCACATCTCCCTTATTCTTAAAAATCGGTACCAGCACACTCCTTTTACATTCCTCAGGCATCCTCTCACCTTCCAGAATCCTGTTAAACAATCTGGTTAAAAACTCCACTGTCATCTCTCCTAAACATCTCCACTAAATGCCATTCTCAAATTAATTCAGTGACCTACATTAATAGGAAATTCATTTGACTTTGTGTCTGTGTCTCTCTATTTAAGAGCTGGAACTATTGACTACTGTTCCAAATAATGCAGAAATAAAATTACACTGATATTTGGCTCAATTCTCAAATTTGAGTGAACATTTTTATTTTGATGACTTTACATATATTTTTACAAATTAACAAATCTGTTACAATCTGTTAACAAAAAAGTTTAATGGAATAAACAGTACCATAATCATTTTAATGATTATTTCATTTAAACAAAGGAAAGTATAAACCAGTGATGCGATCTTGGCCACTTTGTTAAATTTAGTGGCTTAATTTTATATATATATATATATATATATATATATATATATATATATATATATATATATATATATATATATATATATATATATACACACACACACATACATACATACATTTATTTATTTGTATTAAAGACTTTTGAGCAACCCTAAATATATATTTCATATTACAGGTACTCTCTTTTTGGCATTAAAAAAATTTCAGGTTTCTATTACTACTACTACTGTGGCCTTGGTTTTTATTTTTTGCATCTCCATGTAATATGTTTTGATATTCAAAGGATCATAACAATGCAATCAATATGCAAACTAGTCAACTACATCATTTGGCAACACCGAGTGTTTTTTTTTTTCCATCAACAAACAAAAAACAAAAAATCACAACTTGATGTAGACCTCTAATCTTACCGTGCACTCCTGACCAAATTTTCTTTGGAGGTGACTTCTGCCAAAACTGCCTTCTACAAGGAAAAGCTTGAGGCCTCTGCACAAGATCCTCGTAAGCTTCACAACTTCTTCTCTTCTCTACTAAACCCCCCTGCTGCACCTGCTCCATCCTCCCTGACTGCTAATGACTTTGCCTCCTTCTATGATGAGAAGATTAAGAAAATCTGCCAGACCTTCACTTCCTCTCCAACAATGACTACACAACACAGCCAACAATCCACTACGTCTCTGTCAAGCTTCTCAACCTTAACAGAAGATGAGATACTGCAAGTCATCCGATCTTGCAATCCCACCACCTGTCCTCTGGATCCAATCCCTTCAACTAAGCTTTAGACCATCATGCAAGATCTCCTGCCCTTCATCTCCACAATCATCAACGGGTCATTAACATCTGGCTATGTACCAACTACCTTCAAGCAAGCAAGGGTCATTCCTATCTTGAAGAAACCTGCTCTGGATCCATCAGACATCAACAACTACAGACCGGTATCACTTCTCTCCTTTCTTTCTAAATCTCTGGAACGCACTGTTTTTAACCAACTGTCTGTCTATCTCTCACAGAACAACCTCCATGATCCGAACCAGTCTGGGTTCAAAGCAGCACATTCCATAGAGACGGCCCTATTGGCTGTTTCTGAGAAACTACATGCTGCTCGGCCAGCCAAACTGTCATCTGTACTTATCTTTCTGGACCTTTCAGCAGCATTTGACACAGTCAACCACAAGACACTTTTGTCAACCCTCAAGAGCCTTGGTATCTGCAGGAACAACATGGGAATGGTTTGCTTCTTACCTGGAAGGTCGCTCATACCAGGTAACATGGAGGGGATCCCCATCTGCCCCATGCAGACTCACCACTGGTGTCCCACAAGGCTCTGTACTTGGTCCCCTCCTTTTCTCCCTCTATACCCACTCCATTGGTGAAGTCATATCCTCACATGGGTTTTCTTATCACTGCTATGCAGATGACACTCAACTTATCTTTTCTTTCCCTCCATCAGATACCACAGCTTCCGCTCGGATCTCAGCATGCTTGTCAGACAAATGTTTATGGATGAGTTCTCACCAACTTAAACTCAACCCCAGCAAAACAGAACTGCTGGTCATCCCAGGTGATTCATCCCCAGGTCAAGATCTCCAAATAACACTTCATGACTCTCTGCTCTCCCCTTCAGCCACTGCTCGTAACCTTGGGGTAACTATGGACAATTAACTGTCTTTTTTCCCACATGTCGCTAATGTTGCTCGTTCTTGTCGATTTCTTCTCTATACCATCCGAAGGATTCGACCATTTCTGTCCATACAGGCTGCCCAGGTGCTTGTTCAGTCTCTTGTCATTTGAAGACTTGACTACTGCAACTCTCTGCTGGCAGGTCTTCCCCCGAACGCTATTCGTCCACTGCAAATGATCCAAAATGCAGCTGCACGACTTGTGTTCAATCAGCCCAAGTTTTCCCACACCACCCCACTGCTGCGCTCCCTTCACTGGCTTCCAGTAGCTGCACGTATCAGATTCAAAACACTGATGCTTGCCTACAAGGCCAAAAATGGACCAGCACCATCTTACCTCAGTGACCTCATCACATCTCGCACTGCACCACGCTGTCTGAGATCCTCCAGCACTGCTTGACTGGTACCACCTTCTCTCAGAATGAGAGGTAAGTACACTTCAAGGCTCTTCTCTGTTCTGGCACCGAGGTGGTGGAATGGACTTCCCCTAGATGTCCGTACAGCAGAGTCCCTGATTATCTTTAAGCGACGACTGAAGACCTACCTCTTCCTGAAATACCTAAATTAGCACTTTCCAAGTTTGTAGAATTCGAGTTATATTAATATTGAGTTTGTAATCTTGCGTACCAGTGTAGATTTATTAATTACTAGAGATTTAAAGCACTTTTGTACGTCGCTCTGGATAAGGGCGTCTGCTAAATGCCCCAAATGTAAATGTAAATGTAAATGTAAGTTAGAAACGACCTTTGATTTTAAATGCTCTAGATTTCCCAGTAAAACGTTTAGGAAGCTAAAAACCCTTAATTATTCTATATAATAGGATAATAATAACCTGTATAAGGGATAATAATAATTGTCCTTTTTCTAAGTGTACACTTATTCATATAGTTTATTTAAAAATTTTCACGACACCTAATGACAGGATTAGAAATATTTATTTACCATGACCGCCAGCCTTCTTTCAGCACAAGAACATCTGGCTCTGTATTCATGTATAGGACACAGATGGAAGTGAAGGCATAGCTTGTTAAATGCTGGAATAGGCAGCAATGTCTGGTACAGATAAGCTTCCAACTGCCCATATAAACTGTGCAGGGCCTCATATAGTGCTAATCGCACCAAATGGTTTTGCTTCTGATTATTTACCATCTCCCTATCAACCTCTCTTCCTCATTGACATGACATCATTATACCTAAAAAAAAAAACCTGTTGTGTTCTGTCCACCTGTCCTCTAAAATGCAATAACAGCAAAGTCTTCAGTGTGTTTCAACATTCTTTGAAAGCACATTCATTGCAGGCTGAAGTGGGACACTTACAGGGAAATGGCTCTTATGCATGCATATATATTCTGAGAGGGGAAGAGAGACAGGAAGCAGGCTGAGTTCAAGGTCTGTGTATGGAGAGGAGCAGATGTGCCGGCTCTCCTCACACTTAGGGCTTAAGAGGAGGGTGAGCGGGACCCGGTGAGAGCCGATTTCTCACTCCATTTGTCCTCTCCTCCACCGCACTCTTTCATCTCCCGCACATACACTGATCAGTGTCCTGAGGCCTGCTGCAGGTGTGAGTGCACTCATCTGCAGCGTTACAGATGAGCAGTCACTCAGGCAAGGTGTGCTGCATTGCAGAGTTTAAACTGTGGGTCAGGTAAGGTAACAGCAAAAGTAAACCATTCCAATATTAAAGCAATATAAAAACGGTATTTCCACACATGCTGGAAAAAAATCTAAAGATGAAATAGACATGGCCCTAGAAAAGTTGGCCATTTGTGCCACTGAGAATTAGATTTTTTTCAGAACCCAAATAGTGTGGCCAATGACCTCTCACACTCCATGCATACTGTATTATTGTCTTATTTATGTTTAAGACTGCCTTTTATACTTTGTTCACTGATATAGGTATGCATGATTTCTCAGTAATAATTGCTTATGTTTATGCAATCTTCTTTTACAACTTGATACTTATAAACATCATTTACATTTTCTGCATGCATAAGCAGCATGAACAAGCCGTTGTTTTACGCAGAAATACATCACAGTAAAGAATCTGAGGGATTAATATTCTGTCATTGTTTTATGAGCTCAAATGGTATTAAATTATACCACGTTTAAAACCTCACATCAATGATGTTTGTGGGTTAATTTAATTGTGATAAATCACCTCTAAACAGTGCAAAAACATATTTTTTATATTTATATTATTTATATTTGATCCTTGATCCATGTGTGTGCTTCACAAATATTTTATTTATATTCATGCCATATATCAAAATCTTTTTCATCAAAAGTTTTAATTAACAGGTCAAATTGAGCCAGATACATGTGGACAAATGACCATCACACCCAGATTTTAAAAAACATAATTTTTAAACTAAATAAGACTGAATACCTAAAAACTTATTCACTTACTGATCACTGAGAGAAAGTCTGTATAGTAATGCTTTTTTAATCTTCAAATATATATTATAAACAGTTACTGTGTGAGTGTGAATTTGTATTTCAGTCAGTTACTAGGAGTTGTACTGTTATCTCCTTGCTGTGTAGGTGTCAGTTGATGTCATGACTATTGATGAGCAACAATTGTCATACATTATGTATAAATCATGCATATAAATAATGGACGATAATTTCCTGACTATACAAAGGTAGGCATTTTTTTTCTAAATGTTAACCTTGATTCTAATAGTTAACTTTAGCCACGAATGTCACCTATGAGCAGATGGCTGATTCATTTCCCCTTTCTTGACCCTAACACTGGAACTTGAACACTAACCTCCCAAAAACATAACCTTCCACATTCTCATCTTTCTCATTTGCTCACTGTCGCAACTGAGCAAGCAGTTCCCAGCACATCCGTACTTGCTTCATAATGCTGCGTGTTCACAGGCACGGAGACAGGAGTGAGAAAGTGTTAGGGCTGTAATCTCTCTCTCACATGCACCCTCATTCTCTCACTTTCTGCCACATTAAATTAACAAGTGATGAAACGCTCAAGTCTGAGATGAGGGTGAATGTACCCGTCTGCTTTTCTCCACAGTTTCATCCAAGCAGTTAATTAGAATAAACTAGTTCATTTTTATCTGTCTTTTTTCCCTTTTAAATGCAGTGCAATTACATTACTGTACATGTCCTTTGCAGACGCCTTCATTAAAAGTTCAAACACCACCTCATCGTTTAATGTTGTAAAGTAATGATGTTTGCACTTCCCTGTCAAGCTTATCAGGCCTAAAAGATGTTCCAGTGTTGTACTGGGGCTACACTGTGATGAGCTACGCTGGAACCAAGTAGATTGCATATGGTTTCCTTTGTGACCTGACGGCACTCATACACAGACAAAGAGGACATATGCTTCCGAGAGTAAAAGTAATATTCAGAGGGCAGGAGGTGCAGGAACATAAGGACAGGGCATTTAAGTGTAGGTTTATTTTTTAGGAGCTTAAAACCATTGTTCAGAATGCGCTGTGTATGTTTACTTTATACATATAACTGTATAATAATTCCAGCACTGTCAACTCTGCCTTCCCATGCTTAATAACTGCATTTCTATAGTCATAAAAGTGCAGCTTGAAAACATGAGATATCATTCTGGGTAAAAAAAAATAAACCAGCTAAACAGCATGGCTTAGAGAAGAAATTAATTAACCCAGAAATGACACAGAGAAAGCTTTTAGACTCCTGCAATGATACGTGTATTTAATCTTTTCATTTTATTTCCCAGTAAACCATGACACTCGTATCAAATGTAGGTGCTAAGTAAACAAAATTCACACAAATGTCTTCAAGATATAGTGCAACATTCTTCTAATTGCACATTTAAAAAAAAGAAGAATAATAATTAATCATAAAAAATAGCAGTTGAAGATGATCACAAATGTTCGAGGCCCCCTTTTTTGGCACTGCAAACAAAAAAAATATTACATGGAACAAAAATGATCTCTTATTAATGCTTCTTTGTGTTTGTAAGCCAATCAAAGATGTTCCCTTGGTAGCAAATAATTTATTCCCAAATCCAATCAGTCCAAGTGTTTGTCCTTTGTAGAAAAAAAAAACATCACACTTACAAGCTAAGCTCCAAATGTACTTTACTCCAACTGCAATTTATTGTATTACACTTCTATTGATTTTGGACTTGAAAATTTAATTCACTTTCATTCCTCAGCTTAAATACTTGTATTTTTTTTTTTACAATGCTTGAAAATAATCACATGGCAATCGTTTTCTTTTCTGTTGCTTGCAGTTTGCAATAACCCGCATAGCACAATGGAAAAGCTTTGCTTATGTTCTCTTCAATTGTTTTTACTAGACCTGGGCTTGATAAGACATCTGGACTACCATATAAGTTTCTAAAGAAAGTTATTTGAGCTACAAGTAATTACAGTTGGAATGGTAGAATAATAAAAAGGTTTGCTAGTTGCTAATCGGTCAAATAATGCAAAATGCAGTGATACGAGATAAAACTCTACAATACACATATACTCACACATACACACACACTAAACAAGCTGCTATACAAACTAATGTTGCTGTCCTTTCTTGACACGCAAAGCGACAGTGTGAGGTCATTAAAGTGCAGTTTTATTTTACTACAACAGCCACAGGCAGAAAATTGGCCAGCAACATTCCATCATTCACCTGCAGTAATTCATTTCAGTATTTTATCTTTGCATGTTTATTAGGAGTGTGTAGACAAGCAGATTGTGAGAGGGTTTCAAACATGTAAAGAGGCTTAACCTGTGTTAAACAGTAACAATCTTACAGGCCAGCATGTAGCAGTGGTCAGTTTGGTATAGGGCACATCCCCTTCCATATTCTTCTTACACAATCTTCTAAATGATTAACATTTACACATTCAAATGCAAAAATAGTTTACATTTTAGGGACAGAAAATCATAGTGGGATATCCACAACTAAACTAAACAAGGTCACCACTGGCTATGCTGAAATCTTAAGCATGTTGGTTTTTATTGTTGCTTTCTGAATTCCAAAGGATATGGTCTTTGGTGTTAAAACTAAATATTCATTAAAAAATATGGGATAAAAAGGAACTAAAATGCAGCAGGAGATAAAGAATATATTTTCAAAAAATGCAGTGGAGAAGTTCTTAAAAAAAGGGAAAACTTTTCATCAGTGAATGGCAAATGGCTGTTTAAATGCTATTTATAAAATGTATATGATGTTTGTGGTGCACTGATAAAACTTTAATTCAGTTTTAAACGGAATTTGAGCAACATCAGACTGGCTGGTTTATATCTTGCATCGCAGCGGACTAAAATAGTGATGCTGTGAGCATGGAAGCAGATTGCTTGTATTGTATGAAGCTCCATCTTTCTGTCATTGTGCTACACGGCCACTACTTTCTCCACATCCTCCGTGTACACAGCGGCCCCTTGTCAGGGTCAGATCGAAATGGCACCACCAGCTTTGTATTCTATCAACAAATAACCTTGCAAATAAAAATCAATAGCCCACCAACAGGAAATCACTAGCGCTCCAATTAAAGTATGTACTAAAGCAGGAACACTGTTCAAAAGGTTGTTTGGACTGCATTAATACCAAAGCCAGACAGTTTATAAAACTCTGTACACAAGTGCATTTTAGGAGCTGCAGCAGGTTTACCCTAAAGCATTATTCATGGTTTCTTTTTTTCTACAATCAAAAAAGAAAAACTGGATTTGAAATACTGTAGGTACCTGATTCCAAATGATGCATGTGCAGACCGAAGTGTACAGACGTTCTGACTGGGAATAATTGATTATATAATAGTTCTACAGTAAAAAAAAAAAAAAGGCCCTTTCACAGTTGATTATTTGGGCCATGAGGAGCAATTCATTATGATGCTTGTTCTTTTTTTTTCCCTTGAGAAGTAATTTAAAAGAAGGATTTTATAAAATACATATTTCTACGCATCGCTCCAGTCAGTCTGTTACCTTAGCAACTGCATGACAAATGTCCACCAAGGCCCCAGCAGTATCTCAGGTACAGAGTCACAAAGCTCACAGGCTGAGAGCAGATCTGCTTCTTCTCCACGTACAAAGGATTTCAAACATTTTCATCACAGGCACAAAGGCTTCCTAGGGCAATAGGGAATATGCGTTTGAAGGTGTGATTTGATGTTAACTTGGCACTGCACTGAGAAGAGTGTGAAGGTCTGTATGCATTTGTGTGTGTGTGTGTGTGTGTGTGTGTGTGTGTGTGTGTGTGTGTGTGTGTGTGTGTGTGTGTGTGTGTGTGTGTGTGTGTTTGCTGCTTGTGCAGCAGCTTTGGTGTGAGGTGGGTGTAATTGCTGTAAATGTTGAGCATCTGGTGCAAAAGAGGCGTCCACTCCAGGCTCTCTCCATCATTATCTCTCTTTCGCTCTCTCGTTTTCTTTCTCTCTCTTGCTCCCTAATCCACACACATTCACTCTCTCTCTTTCTCAGCAGTTAGTTGCCAGTTCATTAGTTACTAGATTGGTTAACTTAATTAACTGGCAACTTAGTGTATATGTATATCCGCATACATTGAGATGCCAATTAAGTGCTGTGTAGTAACTAATGAACTGGCAACTCAGTGTGCTTCATTATCAAGATGCTCATTCGCTAAGATTTTCATAGCCTCTTGTGCCAAATATAGAGACGTAGACCTTTATAGCCATTAGCAGGGTAAAATATTATTCATATAGACTTATTAGCAATAGACCTAGTCAGAAAAGAGCAAGCAAGAGTGGCAAGAAATGGCCAAAGAACTGTCCTGTCATGGCCACAGGGGTTTGCACTGTTATTAATGTGTGTAAGACTCACAGTTCTGTCTGGCTGCAGACCGAGCACTAGTGCTAAAAGTAGATACACTACAGATATGGATCATGTGGGGTAGCTATCAGAGATCAGGAGAGAGAAGCTCTGTGACCTCTGCTCCTCAGAGACCTCTTGGCTCCATTGCTGGTGCTGAAGAAGCCAGCTCACTCTCAGTGTGCTATTAATCAACATTAAGACCAGGCAGGGGTGCTGCTGTGGTGCACCTTCCACCCCATTTAACATCAGGCTCAGCGACTGAGCAGAGAGAAAGCGAAGAGATGCGCACATGGGATGAGCATACTGGAAAATGAAAGAAAAAAAAAAGAAAACGAGGGTGGATAAAGAGACATGGTTGCTGGGATAAAGGCAGGACAAAAGAAGGAAAGAGCACCGTATGTGACTGAGAGCTTCTAGTCAGCATTGCACATTTTGTATCCTTAATAAATTGCTTGTGCAATGATTTACGGTGTGAGTGAGCAATAATGCATTCTGAATAACCAAGCTTTATCAGCACACTCGCATTATGGCACTTATTATGGGGACACAAATGCAAACTGCACTGACCAGCCCCCTGATAGAAAAAAGCATTCAGGATCAAAAACCCACCCTTGTCCAAATACAGCAAAGCTCCACTAAAATCGGCCATTTTTCATTCCTATTTCTTAATGTGTTACTAAATTTCTGTGTGTAAAGCAAAACAAAGCAGCTTCATTTCCATGTCAAACCACTGTGAGTGGTACAGCCCAAAAATGGGAACACAGGTGTTACCATGAGCAGTCTCTTCATCCTGGGGGGAAGAAAACATTTTAAGGTTTAACGTTCATTTTCAAGAAATATGGCTTGTGTAGGAAAATAACTTATTCCATTATTAAATGGCTTTATGGCATTAAAAAAACCTCAGCAATACTAATTGCATTGCAACGTTTATATCCCCACCTGTTCATCAGCAGTGCAGTCAGAGAAGGTTTTTAAAAACCAGCAGAGATGCTAAATTATTAAATGTCACAAGACCTCATTAAATCTGTGCAACACCACGACATGCTTGGCAGTGTGTGGACCCTTTACAGCCCGTCAGAAAGATTAATGGAAGAGGGCAGGAAAGGGTCAGGGCCCACTGACTGACTGCCTGTCCCTCATTAAGACTGGAGATCTTCTCACAAGAAAAAACCTCTCATGCATCTTATAATCTCATATAGGTAAGCTTTGATTTTACTTTCAAATTATTCTTATGCAAAAGAGGAGACATGGCACAATGACTCACACATTATTTGTCTGCAGTAATATGCATATTTGTTAAGGGATATTTTAATTTCTATAATTTAAAAAGTCCCATATTCCAGTTAATACTTTTTTTGCTAATTGCATTGCAACGTTTATAACCCCACCTGCACATCACATTGTCTATATACACAATAGAGAAAGCATTCAATTTAAATCACTTTTTTTGTGACCTGCAGCATTGTATCTTTATTCCTTTGAAATAAGTGATGATCTGCTTAAGCAAAATTCAGTCATATTGTATAGCACAGGCAGTCTTTGACACCAGGTAAAAAGTTCGCTAGAGGAAACACACACACACACACACACACACACACACACACACACACACACCCACACACACACACACTCACACACACACACACACACACACACACACACACACACACACACACACACACCAAATATGCCATATCTATAAGGTCCAGAAAATAAAATACAAATTAAACTCATATATGAGATGATGCTTTGTGTAAAGGCCTGAAGCACTTTTCTGACTTACCTTGCATTCAAAGCTCAAAAGCACCATTCTAGTATGGACTCCATCATCCTTCTCTCACTCTGTCTCTGTTCCACTAGTCTCTCTTCCTCCTCTCATCCACTTATATCTTGTCTCTGCAGAGTCCCTGTGTGCTTTGGTTCCTTTTGAGCCCAAGTCATGGAGGAGATTTAGAGCTGAGAGAATGTAGAGATGCACCCCTGTCCCTGGTGGGCTTTTCTTTTAGGCCAAGAGACATAGAAGCAGGGTCTTAAAGCAGCAGAGAATATGGAAAACAATCCATCTTTCAAGGCTTGAAATACCTTATGAAGCCATCGAACATTCGAACAGTCAGCTACAGTATCTGTGCAAAGATCCAACGACTCTCAGCTTCATTTTCAATTTGTGAATTTATCCGCACTCTATCAAAACATGTAAGATTAATCCTTGTCATTTCTCATGTTATGCCTTGCCTCAGAGTAGGAAAGTGGCTCTGTTTTAGGCAGGTAGCATCATGCAGGGAAAACAGATAGGTTGATAGAAAACTGAAATGTGGATGGAAACAGATGGGTTGAAGACTGAGTAGAATAGGGAAAAAAGAGGAATAACTGAATATTGAAAGTTTAAGATCAGAACATAAGTTGACCTGCTACCTGTCCCAGCAAATTAATTGCTAGCACTTTATTTTAAGGATATATGAGTTCATTAGAAACTTTTTTCTCTTCTTGTTTATTCTCCATGCCTTATTCTTTGATACCTTCTATATATTGCCCCAAAACAGGAAATCAAGTGTGTAATGTGAAATTAAAAAATAATTATATGATTTGTTGATAATAATGGTGATAATTAGCAGCAAATGCAAATAATTGTTATATAATTAATCGAACATGTACAGAACTGCAAAATTCTTGGCTCAATGTAAAGAAACCATGTAAAGTAAGAATACCTTGAAAAATAATGAATATTATGCTTTCTAGAGTAAAATTAATCTAAGAAGAACAGCAAACTAAACAAAGTCAATATTTGCAATGACAACCTCTTGGAGAATCTCCTGCAGTTCCTCTGCAGCTCAATTTTGCAGCCATCAGTCACATCTACAGTATATCATCATCTTTACCGACATACGTACATACTTTTGTGTAACATTTCATTTTAGCTTGTATGTAAAAGTTTAATGTTGATATCAAATGAGTTCACTTTAAAACAGAGTCCATGCTCTAAAATCTGACTCACTGCACAAGGAAGCAAGTCACGGAATGACAAAATCATTCATTTGGCAGGCTGACATTTTCACGCTACTGTATTATCACAGTACCAGTTTAAAATGCGTTCTGACACACAAGTTTGTACCTGTCACTTGTTATTTCTACCTGCAATGATTTCATGCACACACGCACACACATATCCATGGCTAAAAATTATTTGTCATGCACACAACAAAATATAGCCCATGGCCATTACCGTGTCACATCTGAGGATTCACTTTTTATCCTGTGAGAAACCTGCAACAAACTGACCCGTAAACACTGGAATGGAAATCAAAAACACGAGATATACACAAGATTTCTCAAACACAATCCTCAATCCTCTAACAAGCTATTAGCAAAATGCTTTTATTTTATTATTTGCAGATTACAGGTAGCTGTCACAACACATTACAGCTCAAACAGATCATATATGCTATTTCATGAGTCATTAACCGCTTAAAGACTTGGTTTATTCACTTATTTAGGTTAATGCACATTTTTTGTAACTACTGTACAGCGAAAATAAAAAGACTATGTATTTATGAGTGTAAAGAATGTAAGTCTGTGACTCCTCCAGGGAGTTTGTGTGGTTAAGCAAAGAGCATATTCACTTTATTACCTGAAAATGTATGCAGACCCTCAATACATACAATTACATGTTTTAAGCATGTGTCATGTTTAAAGGTCAAGCAAGGGGTCTTAAATCACTAAAACAATATCTGCAGATCACAGGAGGATATATTAATATATATTATATTATATTATATTATAAAAAAAAGTAAACATTTATTTTTGTGTATTGCACATTTGCATAAGGAA
This sequence comes from Silurus aristotelis, assembly GCF_946808225.1. Classification (NCBI taxonomy): domain Eukaryota; kingdom Metazoa; phylum Chordata; class Actinopteri; order Siluriformes; family Siluridae; genus Silurus; species Silurus aristotelis. The sequence goes on along the minus strand of NC_139597.1, from coordinate 9,637,874 downwards.
AAATCAATTGATATGATGATAAAAATCTGTAAATATTGTGAAGAAAAGTTATTGTTGTTGTTTTGCAGAATTGTTTTGTGCTCTGTTTAAATGTGTGTGTGACATAAAAATGTTGACTATGTATATATATATATATATATATATATATATATATATATATATATATATATATATATATATATATATATATATATAGATAGATAGATAGAGAGAGAGAGAGAGAGAGAGAGAGATAGATAGATAGATAGATAGATAGATAGATAGATAGATAGATAGATAGATAGATAGATAGATAGATAGATAGATAGATAGATAGATAGATAGATAGATAGATAGATAGATAGATAGATCTGAGTGAAAACATACTCTGAAGAGTGTATCTCCATCAGGATAAAATGTTCTTACCTGTAAATAAACCTTTCTATTGATTAACAGTAAACCTTCACTGTCAAGTCTGAGCTGGACCCAAAATAAAACACTAATATACTTAAAGAATATCTAAAATACACATGTCAGTTCAGTGCCTGTTCCTGCTAAAACACCAGCCAGTGGTGCAGTCTTTGTGACTGGAGCTCCATTCCCAGTAATAAACCTTCTGTCAAAGCCGCTCCGATTTGTTTCTCTTGCCATCTTGATTTAAAAGGGTGGCCAACTGTGCCTGCTCAGCATGTGTATTCACTGCAGAGCATGGTAGGATATTAATTGCAAAATTGCACCATTCTGTGTACCAATTGTTTTCATACAACTGTTTGAAAACATTTGCATGTATTTATCTGTATTTCTTGCTCACCTTTTCAATTAGAAGCACATTTGTTATTTTACAAATGAAATTCTTATGAAAGGTACAATTTTCCTTGAACCTTATCCGTTTTATCAAAGCATATTTTCAGACACGTGGATATGATCTAACATAATTTTACACATATTTGTATAGTGCATGCCTGCTTGAATGAACCCTTTCAATAAAGCAAATGGAGCACTTACCAAATGCAAAGAAAGTCCCCAAATCCTTATCCTAAGATTCTACTTTTTCCTTGTTATAGCTGATAATATAATTTTTACTGAAAAATATTGTATTGGAATAATTATTGTTGTATGTTGGAGTCTACTGTATTTAGAATGAAAATAAAAAAAGTTAAATTATTAATAATAAAAACGTGTTGCATTATTTATCAACATACAAACATTTCTCAATACTATTTCCTGTTTTAAGACAAAAATGTTTGGAGTTCTACAATTCTACTAACAGATGCAGGACATATACAATTTAATGAAATTATCATTAGGATAAATGTCATTAAAAACGTATTAAAAATAGTCTAAATCTTAAACTATTGCACAGTATGACTTGTAATAAAAAATACACATAGGAAATGGGATATGCAAGATGGAGAACTATACAATGAATAACCTCCAAATGTACCAATCAATCTTATATGTGTCCTTAGTGTGTAGAATCCTGTTCTCTTCTTTTCCTCATCAGCTGGAGACTGATAAAGACTGACAGGTTTTCAGCAGAACAGATCTATTACCTTTGCAGGGTTTGCTGCTTACTGTAGACTCCATCAAGCTACACATGCAAGCCACAACTCTCCTTCTCATTTGCATTGTAGGGCAGAGAAGGTCAAAGTTGCGTCTTCTATTTAATAAACACATTACATGTTTATGTCTCAATTTGGGAGAATCGTTACACTGTAACACGGTCAAGACCTTGTGATGGTCTGCGATAGTAGTAATATTAGCCTCCCAATCCTGCCTCCACTAATCTTAGCAAAGCTCCTCTCTTTATTAAAGGATTATGGTGTTTGACAGTTGACCCATGCATCTTAATTTGTCCGTGTAATGCAACGTCTCGGTCATGTCTCATCAGACACACTGGATTTCTGTCCTGTCCTGAACTGACCATATCTCTAATATTCAACACAGCAGCCGGACGACAGCTTGTGCTTTCCAAATGGCTTTTCTCAGTCAGAATGTGACACTGCCAGATGAGTGCCTTCAGCCAGGTACAGAATAATAATCTAATTTAGAGGAGTTTCAGAGCACTGTCTAGATTTCTGTCTCAGAGATCTTGTATTGCATCTAAGTAAAACACGGTGAATTAGGATTCGGCAAGAGACAAGAACATAAAAATAAAGTTTTTTTTTCACTGACTAGTTGCTATAGGTGTGCTTTCATTGTGTCCTCAATATGTCAAGGCAGTAATGTGGATGCTAACACTGCATGGGAATCAACATCACTTACATTAGAGAACATGCCAGAGTAAAATAAATTCCCTTTCAGCACTTGTGTTCTGACACACTGCATTTCAGCATTTGATGTTTGCTTACTCATTTATGTGTTTACTTATTTCCCGTTTTTTATGTATTTTTTACCTCATCCTTTTTATTCATTTATGTTAGTCTTCTTATTTATTTGTATTTATTTTATTTATTCTTTTTTTTAAGAAGCTTGCCTATAGGGTTTGGGATGTTAAAGGCATGAGGAATATACAGACAAAGACTAGTGAACAGATTTAAATCATGGGTCAATGTGGACTAACATGCTAGAGACAGGGACGCTAGATGCTAAGGCTATCTCAGAGTCAAAGGTCAAAATGAGTTTAGTAAACTGGCTACAGTTACTATATCTATATAGGTGATTCCATGATTGGAGTGCCATTTATAGCAACATCTTATTTATTGCAAAGTTTCTTTGCTGACCATGGAACTATTATTTTTTTAACAAATACACCAATAGCAACTATGCTAATAAAATGAGGACATTAAGGACATAATTTGAAAGTCTTTTTTGATCATCATTCAAAATACGACATCTTTTTTCAGTACAAGAACTATGAATTATTGTACACTACAATACACATGACAATGCCATAACCTGTAAAGAATTACTTATATAATAAAATTACGAAAAGATTATTTTTGTAGTTATTAATGTAAACAGTGAAAGGTAACATGCAGTTCTAGCAGGCTGGAGCAGGCAAAATGCTGTTCTCTAAATTCTGTTAATAGATACTGCTCATGTTTTTAGTTTTGTTTACGTTATCAGGAACATGCACATTGTTGTGAGGGTCCCTTTAGCTTTATCGGCTTTACTTTATGTTTACAATGTATTTTATCTTTACATATTTGTCAATGTAATATCAGAGGTACACACACATAATACTCTAATCACTGAATTACTTATATAGCTAGCTAACCTGATAACAGCCGCCTTTAACCTGTCAAACAGCTCAATTCATGCATGTGATATATTTTTTTTATTATCATAAAAAATTCCTTTGACAATATAAAACATCGGTTACTTTGCTAAGATAAATCTTGAAATCTTTTTAACTTCACACTTTGATATTATCTGATAAAATATAAGAAGTTGTTGTGTCCAGATCATTGGTGAATAAAATAGTATTTTATTTAATATAAAAGGTCAACATTTATTCAAAATTGTTCTGTAAGTCTTGCCTTCTAGATTTTTTGCAAATTTCGTCCTGTTCATGTGACAGCATTTAGCAACACTGTTATTTATCTCATTTATACAACTGAGTAGTTGAATGTTGCACAAGTAGCAGATATCACTTTACAGTGTAATTTTTAATTGCACACTTATAATTAACTTTATGTTTAAAATAAAATGGTGCTGATTTATTAATTGAAATTGATGAGCTCCAAGGAGACAATTACCACATACAGTAATTCAGTCTTGTATCTTTTTGCATCTTCCCATGTTTTAATCTTTAAAGAGGGAAAAAAAAATCATTTCTCCTGACAGACTCTCTTTCCTAATTACAGGTTTGTTCTCTACAGCACCGGGTCACCTGGAGCAGACAGGGTGCTGAGGATGAGACAAGTGCCAACCCTGTGCTCACACTAATTCTTTTTCAGCAGGGCAAAACCTCACCTCATGAATAAAACATCCAGCAACAATAAAGGCAGCCAACAAAATATTAATTGTGCATATACTTTCAGCCATGACTCGGAGCTTCACTGGTGTGCATCCCAGCAATTAAAGCACAAATGTACGCTTAGGAAAAGTAGGCACATCTGACCGCAAAGCACTCCATGATGGAAATGCCATGTGCAGGCAATATCAACCAGACTGTAAGACACTACTCATAATCAATATTTAGGATGGGATGAAATGATATAAGAGCCTCCAGGTGTACAGAGATTTTGTCTGAGCCACAAACAAATACTTACACTAATGAGCCGAGGAAAATGAAAAATTTCGAGTTTCAAATGTAAAGTCTCTTGTGTGCATTAAATTGCAGTTAAATAACCATAACTGTAAAAGCTAAGATCTTGAATCTCATCTGTTGAAAAAAATCCAGCATAGTCTTACCTGGAGACCTCAAAGCTAGATTAAAGATCCTAATGCTACATCATACACACATTATGTTTTAGAAAATAATCAGTGGTAAATAAATGAACCTCACTAACCTGAGAATAAAAGTAGTTGCTGTAAAAATTACTTTTTTCATCTGCTTGCAATTGACGCACCGAACATATTTGACTTTTTATTTAAAAAATGTATGCATTAACTAACAGTATAAAAAAGAAAAACAAATGTAACATTAGCTGGCTAGACAAATGTCGGACTTTCAGTAGTTTATGAAAGCCATTATGTAGCCCATGTTAATGTGCTCCATAGTTTCCAAACAAATTGTGCATCTAAGTTCAATTCAATTTGATTAGTATAATTTTTTTTAAATAAAATCCAGAGATAAAAATATTTTTTTAATACAGCACTTTCAAACTATAGAATGTCAAATACTTTGCCTAGCTAATGTAACGCTTTCAGCTGGCTTGGTAAGTAAACTAGAATGCTACTAAACCACCAACAGCATTGGGCAATGTTAGCTAGGCATTGGACTTTGGATTGGAAGGTCACAGGTTCAAAGCCCAAAAGTTTCAGGATTAAAAGGGTTGAATTTGTTCCCCACCCCTTGTTGGCTTTACCTTTTACAATCTAAGTAAAAACTGCCACTGCTGGGCCCTTGAGCAAGCCCCTTAACCCTCCACTGCTCAGTTGTAAGGCGCTCTGGATAAGGGGGTCTGCCAAAATGCCTTAAATGTAACAATTTACTTTAACTGTTGTTAAAATGTGATGTCCACTTAAGCATAAATTACTTATAAAAAATAAATATATAAAAATATATATAAATAAATAATCCAAGATAATCGGATAATTTATACAAATTAAACAAATAATTAGATAATACATATTTAAAAATAGGATTAAAATATCAAATATTTTTATATAAAAAAGATATAATATTATACAAAAATAATTGAATAATTAATTAACATTAAAATGTGTTAGATGGTTCCGCAGATGTTGGATGTTACACTGTGAAATGCTGATTTTATAAAGTTTTGACTCACAATTTGCAGATCATTATTATGCAGTTTCTTTTAAAGCATTTAAAACTGAAGATAAATTTGGCCAGAGTCGCTCATTTATCTCCCCAGTCTCAGACACTGCTGCTGCTGAATAGGCATTCGGCGCCACACGTGCAGATTTTGAGCAAGAAACTGTGGCACAATGAACCATGTATTTTATGTACTGTAACAAGAGTAAATATAGTTTATTACTTCTCACACTTGTGATTGTAAAAGTACAATCAGTAAGACAACTGGAATATTAGAAAATGCCTTGACCACATTAGTCAAGTAATAACCTAAAATTAATCGTTCTGGGTTTTTTACCAAAGTACCAAACCTGGAACTACATTCAAGGTCTAGCTGACAGGCCCCAGGCATCTTGCACAATTATTGTCTCCTGGAAAAATGTGTCTCCTTGGATCCCCAGTCCACTTAATGACCTCAGACCAATCCTTGCTCTCAAAAATCACCCCTCCCCCATTCCTCATTTACAACACTCCTGTCCACACTTATTCATTGTGAAAAGAACTGGTTACTGTCAGTCGAAAACCAAAGACTGGCATGTTTTTATTTCACACGAGTGACATTGGCAATAGGCTTAAAAGTTTCAGGATTAAAAGGGTTGAATTTGTTCCCCACCCCTTGTTGGCTTTACCTTTTACAATCCAAGTAAAAACTATCTGCAAAAGTAAATGCAACTCATTCTGGTATACTTAAGCTTATGTCAAAACACACTTCAGTCAACTCTTCATAAACTTTATAATCCGAACAATTTGCTGCACCCCCGATTGATGCTATTTTAAGTCACTCTTCCAGTTTTGACCCCAATGAAATTGCCTTTTCAATAACAGTGAATAGAATAGCATGAGGTAGGTATATTGCCTGTTTGCCCATTCATATTTCAACAGCAAAGATATAAATAATTGATCTCCAACTTGGCAAAGAAATAGATAAAACAGCTCAGAGATATAACAGAGCATTAGTTATTCATAGACTAATTTTTTCCGCACTGTGCTTAACCCTTGGCCCATATTAAGGCAGTTTGCATGATGCATGATCTTTTTTTTTCTGACAATATATTAACCACTGTATGATGCGTATGATCAAATCTGCACGTTTATTTTACTATTAATTTGTATGCTAGAAAAGGCTGAATATATTAAAAATGGTTTGAATGAATAAATTGCTTTGATAGTTTGTTTGAACCTTCGTGCTCCAGGTGACTAATATATTGACAAACACTATTGACTTATAACACTGAGGTCACTACAACAGGGTCACAGTTCAGCACCCCCACACCCACCTCAATTTCTTCATAAAAACGACAAAACATGGAAAGACTTTAAAACCTCTCCGTCTTTGGCTATATCTGACAGAGAAGACCAGTTCTGAGACCAATTCTGCCATTTCTGTGTCCACAGGCCTGATCCAATATTCTTTGCCTAGAGAGAAGCACAGGTTCATGTGGAGATGAACACACAGCTATGTCCAATAAAAACACACTCCTGCAGTCTAGAGACTGGCAAAAAAAAAAATTGCACAGTGCATGCTTTCCTCCCTTACCTCAGCCAAGGCCATATTTGTTTGGTTTTTGTTGTGCACCAGAGGTACGTGCTGAGGTAAGAAAGAATGAGAACAAGAGAAATGAACAAACCCTATACTGTACAAAGGATTATACAGCTATCACAAAGGTGTCCTTTTGCTTCTTACCAGTTTAACAAAAATCCTGAATACTTTATTTAAATTGAACAGATAATGTGTTTAGATATTCAGTCGATAGAAATACTGCAGTCGTGGTTTTATTTTTGTTTTTTAAAAAAGCATGGCGGAAAGGTTTACAGGGCAATCGAATGAGAAGAGCGCATTGGGACCAAAAGAGACAATGGAAAAGTTGTGCATGTGGCAGGCTTTTAATTCGGTGTAAGTAAATGAGGTGTCACGTATAAAGCTTAGGGGAACAAAGAAAAACAATGTTCCATTATCCTATAAATAATGCATTCAAAGCATTTGTTCAGTCTTCTCAGTAACTGGCTGCTGAGAGTCGGGGTGGTTTAAATTAGGCGACTAGTTTGGTTGTGTTTTGGAAAATAGAACCAACTAATAGTTTAAGCAGGCAAAAAAAATCATAAATACATACAACTGCTTATCAACAAGAATTATTTTTCAAATCAGTTCCACACATACTATATGTAAAAAAGTTTAAAATACATATGCGGATTTCTGTGGTATAAACACATACGGAGAGTGACATCCTTTATAACCCTGTTTTTCACACATCTGTACTAAGATTTTTCTAAAATACTTTCTCTGCACTCTTAATGTTTTTATTCACTTGGAAAAGGCACTTTTAATGCATCTGTTAAAATATTGTATTCTGCAAAAAGAAAGAACGCTTATAACACTGAGACCAATAAAATACAAGGTTCGATGCAGAAATAGCAATAAGCCAATGGAATATGTAAACATCTAAGCAAACAGCCCACCCAAGATGGCGAATGAGACCTCGAAGTACATTAGCAGGTGCTTGATTGTCATCTGCCAGTGCACACACGAAGGTCAGACAGTGTAGGTGTGCGAAGCTGATGACTGGAAAAAGCATACAAAATAATGTGTACACATGGAAAAGCTATAAAATTGTATCACACACTCCTTACAGGACATGAGGAAAAGCCTGCATTTTCTACCAGGCACCAGTTACTTTGACTTAATGAATTTTTCAACATGAATATCAAGCATGTTTGAGAATTATGGTTCTCCAGCTGTTGACCAACATCGAATGTGAAATAGAAACATCACATGAGATTTCTTCAGGAATTTTAAAGTAGCTAAAAAAAGTCTTATTTGAGAGAAATCCTCACTGGCCATTTGTCAGTCTGGATCCATGTCATATTTAAAGATTTAGTCACATTTAGCTTTTCATTATAACATGCAGAAAAAAATATTCGGCCACTGTACGGTATGTAGCGCTATTAAGCTGCGGTTTACTGATGTTTCAAGGTCAAAAGGATAAAGAATAAGGTACAGATGTTTGAGATGGTTATCGTGCTAAAAAACGACAGATCCTCATGCAAAATGTGGGAAGCCTCATTTTTGCTGGGCTCAAATGCAAACCTGAAATCACCCCGAAATTAAAGTGAATATGGGATAGAATGGCTGATGGAATGGGACGCCTGAATGTGTGAACATGCCAAAGTGCGGTGTCTGCGTGTGTGTGTTTTCCCACCAATGTAGAAAAAAAGACTGTAAAAGAAAAAGGGTGATAAATAGGAGCACAGCATTTATTGGCTGTTTGTCAGAGATGCTTGTTTTCACCTCAGTAAAATGAACGCAATTGTGTGTTATAGCAGAACGTGTGTGTGGGGGAGAGAGAGAGAGAGAGAGAGAGAGAGAGAGAGAGAGAGAGAGAGAAAAATGCAGTGATATTAGTATTCTGCTTTAGCACTAGTTGCACTTTGTCAGGAACAGCTCTCTAATGGAGGATAAACGTCCTGTTTTCATGACCTGCTCTTCCTATTCCCCTGCAGGCACACACTGCCATCTTTGGGCAAGAGAGGTGGAGCTGCGTCTCTCTCTCTCTCTCTCTCTCTCTCTCTCTCTCTCTCTCACACACACACACACACACACACACACACACACACACACACACACAAACACAAGCCCTCTGGTGCACTCTTCCGTACCAACAGCCGATATATACGATTCTACATTATTCTGAACAGTCCTGAGGTAACATCCCTTTAAATAGCAGTGCACACATTTATGTTTACATTGCTGTCAAAACAATAGATCATCAACTGAAGAGCTTGTTGGATGCAGCATTACTTGTCACCTGTAATAAGATGAGAAATCTGATTCAGATTTCATTAAGCCCATCGCTGTCTCTATCACTGCAAAGACATGAACATTTCTGCTGCAAATATTTACTTCAAGCACAGCTTTCACCACTACAAGTTATCATTTCTCTACTTATACCATAATTAAATATAGCACTAATTTACTTTCCCATATGTGGCCATATATATGAGGATTAGCAGCAGGATACAAAGCAGAATTTTTTTTTACAATTGGGATTCCAAAAAAGGAAAGTACAAAATACAGGAGCAATGAAGTACAGTCAAACCTATTCAATGCCAAGTAGAACAGAAGCACAGGTTTGAAATATGGGGGTAATATAATGTAAATAGATATATAAGAATCATAAAGAACCATTGGGAGACTGCCCTAGAACAGAGGATAAACAGAGAACTTCATTATCAGAGAGAGGTCAAGCTCGTTTAAGAAGCTAATAACCCTTGAATATTTGGTTCCGTTGTGAGAATGCAGGTCGATATCAATTGCCTTAACACGAAAGATAATTATTTGTGCAAAGCAGACATATTCCTCTCCAAACCACCACTAAAATGCAGCAATTTATTTATTTATTTTTTGTTAATTTATTTATTTGTTCATATTTCTTCTGCCCTATTGCTAATTGCTGAAGGTATTGGATGAGCTATTCTACCAGCAAAATGTCCAAAGTCAGGTCATATGATCCAATGTAAGCAACAGAAAAAAAGAGACCGCTTGTTGCATAAATAACCCCACACACACCCCCCAAACCTCTTGTAAAACAGAGGAGGTGTTTATGTTGAAATGAGACTCACCAGATTGGATTGATTGGATTTTTACTATGCAGTCATGAATTTACACCTACAAATCATCTCAGACACTGACAAAATTACACCTGAAATTAAATCAGTGATGACATGTTTAAGTATTTTATCGATTTCCTTTAGTTCTGTAATGGCCATGACCACCAGTATCCCTGCGGCCCATGTACATATAATAAATTAACTTTTTTGTTTTTGTTGTTTTGTTTTTTTTAAACCTGATTGAATTGCATATTAAAAGTAATAATTTACCATGTGATCTTGCATCAGATTCAATTCAGCACTGAAATCTTTCCTTTCTTGGACCTGCTGGCCTATTTTCGTTTTAGTTAAACAGTATCCTACATTACCCACAGTGGTGCCAGTGGGATTTAGCCCTCACTTCTGTACCTAAAGAGAGATTTAGTTCTTTATTCTGTGCCGCTGCCTCACCTTCTCATCTGTACACGCTGCTCAGACAGATCAGATCCCAAAGCTCCAACTTTCATGCTAATACCAGCGCCATTGCCATTGTGCTTGTCATCTCGTTGATCACTAACAAGCCGAATTAAGTGTCTGCACAACTGCATCTTATATCTCTTTTGCATACTGCAACATGTGTCCAATGTTTGCTGTCTAGACAAGTTTTTAGTGAGCTGGATTTCTCATTACTGTGAAACTGAAAAATGCTGTAAAATGAGTGAACATGATCGCAGTGACACTTTACTCTTAACATAGTAACCATCATTGTAGATGCCTTAGCAACATTCCCCTGTGACATCAGTGTGGCAGATAACTCTTCACATCTCACTGGTGTAATGACAATACAACATTAATCAACTAATTAGCACCAGTATCACTAAACACATCACACATAATTTGATATAAACATACTTAATGTGTTACAGAGGGGTTTCTTTTTTTTTGTTACCATCAAGCCGGCTGGTGGAATCAATCCTCAGATACATAAAAAACAAAAAATTATTGGATTAATGAAATCATTAGCATGAGATATTTTTGATTTATAAAGCATTACTTTCGAGAGCACAGCAAAATCCAAGACAAATCTAATGCTGACAGCTTTGTTACATATCCCTGACCAATTTTATGTCTCTGAGTAATAAACCTGTTTTTGTTTAACAATTGCAAAGAGAATTGAAAAGCATCATCAATAGCCATTGTTAAAGAGCACAATAGATATGTCCTTCTGCAGCATGTAGTGGATATGAATATGGTGTTATTTTTTCTTTATTAAAATGGTATTTGCCTCTGCATTAACACAAGCATTTCCTTAGGTTTTAAAGTATGAGAGCTTCTGCTACTGTGGCTGAAAAGAAATATGGGGGGGGGGGGTGTCCTAAACATGTAAACCAGTAGTCCTGTCTTATACAGACTGTGTAGGGTATAACACACACACATGTGTGTGTCTTGTATATATATATATATATATATATATATATATATATATATATATATATATATATATATATATATATATATATATATATATATATATATATATATATATACCAGGGCTGTCAAAATGAACAAGGCAAATTTTAGCTGCACAAACATTATATTTTAAATAACGTGCCAAATTTTAGTGGCACTAATTTTATTAAAACAGCGCACATTACTGTGACAATTTTTATTATAAATATAAATAAATAAGCATAAGAAAGGTGAAATTCAAACCTTCGCTAGTGGACATTTGTGTTCATCAGCCACTAGGGGCAGGTACTGATGTAGGGTGAGAAGCCCTGGGGTGCAGTCAGTGCTCCAATTCATCCCAAAGGTGTTTAGTAAGGTGGAGGTCAGAGCTCTATAGCAGGCCACAATACGTCTCTCCAAAACATGTCTCAATATCTTCCTTTCCAAACCATGTAAACCATATCTTCATGCAGCTCGCTTTTTGCACAGGGTCATTAACATCCTGGAGCATGCTTGGGTTTTCAAGTTTATCAAAAATAAATTGTATTATACCGCATCCAAAATTGTGTGCCTCCAGCAGTGTGGAAACAGTTGGTAGGTATAAATATATACAATAGATGACTTGTTATAAAGATTTGGTTTATATACTGTATGTTGCTTTTATATATATATATATATATATATATATATATATATATATATATATATATATATATATATATATATATATATATATATATATATACAGTGGGTACGGAAAGTATTCAGACCCCCTTAAATTTTTCACTCTTTTTTATTTTGCAGCCATTTGCTAAAATCATTTAAGTTCATTTCTTTTTCTCATTAATGTACACATAGCACCCTATATTGACAGAAAAACACAGAATTGTTGACACTGTTGCAGATTTATTAAAAAAGAAAAACTAAAATATCACATGGTCCTAATTATTCAGACCCTTTGCTCAGTATTTAGTAGAAGCCCCCTTTTGATCTAATACAGCCATGAGTCTTTTTGGGAAAGATGCAACAAGTTTTTCACACCTGGATTCAGGGATCCTCTGCCATTCCTCCTTGCAGATCCTCTCCAGTTCTGTCAGGTTGGACGGTAAACGTTGGTGGACAGCTATTTTTAGGTCTCTCCAGAGATGCTCAATTGGGTTTAAGTCAGGGCTCTGGCTGGGCCATTCAAGAACAGTCACGGAGTTGTTGTGAAGCCACTCCATCGTTATTTTAGCTGTGTGCTTAGGGTCATTGTCTTGTTGGAAGGTAAACCTTCGGCCCAGTCTGAGGTCCAAAACACTCTGGAGAAGGTTTTCGTCCAGGATATCCCTGTGCTTGGCCGCATTCATCTTTCCCTTGATTGCAACCAGTCGTCCTGTCCCTGCAGCTGAAAAACACCCCCACAGCATGATGCTGCCACCACCATGCTTCATTGTTGAGACTGTACTGGACAGGTGATGAGCAGTGCCTGGTTTTCTCCACACATACCGCTTAGAATTAAGGCCAAAAAGTTCTATCTTGGTCTCATCAGACCAGAGAATCTTATTTCTCACCATCTTGGAGAACTCCATGCGGGTTTTCATGTGTCCTGCACTGAGGAAAGGCTTCCGTCGGGCCACTCTGCTATAAAGCCCCACTGGTGAAGGGCTGCAGTGATGGTTAACTTTCTACAACTTTCTCCCATCTCCCGACTGCATCTCTGGAGCTCAGCCACAGTGATCTTTGGGTTCTTCTTTACCTCTCTTACCAAGGCTGTTCTCCCCCAATAGCTCAGTTTGGCCGGACGGCCAGCTCTAGGAAGGGTTCTGGTCGTCCCAAACGTCTTCCATTTGAGGATTATGGAGGCCACTGTGCTCTTAGGAACCTTAAGTGCAGCAGAAATTTTTTTGTAACCTTGGCCAGATCTGTGCCTTGCCACAATTCTGTCTCTGAGCTCTTCAGGCAGTTCCTTTGACCTTAATGATTCTCATTTGCTCTGACATGCATTGTGATCTGTAAGGTCTTATATAGACAGGTGTGTGGCTTTCCTAATCAAGTCCAATCAGTATAATCAAAAATTTCTGGACTCAAATGAAGGTGTAGAACCATCTTAAGGATGATCAGAAGAAATGGAGAGCACCTGAGTTAAATATATGAGTGTCACAGCAAAGGGTCTGAATACTTAGGACCATGTGATATTTCAGTTTTTCTTTTTTAATAAATCTGCAAAAAGGTCAACAATTCTGTGTTTTTCTGTCAGTATGGGGTGCTATGTGTACATTCATGAGGAAAAGAAATGAACTTAAATGATTTTAGCAAATGGCTGCAATATAACAAAAAGTGAAAAATTTAAGGGGGTCTGAATACTTTCCGTACCCACTGTATATCGCTTTCCAAATCATTTTCATCTCAAACCTTAAATTTTTACTATAACTATAACCATCCACAGAGAAAATCCAGGGTCTTTTAGATTGTACCAGTAAAATATAATGGCTCCTATCATTGTCCACTCACACTGCTAACCTTCTCGATTTATCCGCACACTTTTACGCACACACAAACACAGACACACACACACACATACAGGTAAGAGTCTTGTTTCTCTGAGTTTTAGCCCAACATAGACTCTTCATCTCCCCAGGGGCAACACAAAACAAATCGCCTCCATCTGTGTAGGTGACATAAGCCTAACAAACACCAGCCGAGTGTGAAGACGCAGGTCAGGACCCTGTTATTTTAAATGTGCTGTTCATTTGGAGAGCATCTGAAACTCTACTTAAAATGCCGCTTTCTCTGTAGGTGATGAAGTTTATTTTTCTCTCCCGGGAGTTTGATGTTGCCATTTTCATAGCCGCCAAGTCTGCGCTGAACTACTTTATCCAGTTTAAAAATACACAGCTCCTCCCATGCTTCCACAACTTCTGTCACACTTCAGAGCGTGGGTTGAGACGAGTCTTGCAAACAGCAAGCAAAAAAAGGACGTGGACCTTCAAGGTAATTTGCCAATCCAATACTGTATGAGAATAAAGAGAATATGTAGTTTCCACCAAATATAAAGTGTAGCTTGAGAGAGATTTTTTTTTATACTGAAAGTGTTGCTGCATCTCTCAGGGTCGGCCTTTCATGCAGGGCATCAATTTCTCCAACAATGTCTCTTCTTCATCCTCTAGCCTTCACAAAACTAAACAGGACAGTCAGGGCTGACAAAGGAGTACTAGATGACTGCTTTTTCTTTCTCTCTCTCTCTCTCTCTCTCTCTCTCTCTCTCTATATATATATATATATATATATATATATATATATATATATATATATATATATATATATATATATATATATATATATATATTTACCACTTTGCCCTTTTTTAGATAAGAAAACGAAGAAAAACAGAGAAAGAGACAGAAGCTGAGTTTTCCGAGGAAGGCCAGACACTTTGGTGAAAAGATCGATGCGAGCTATAGACAGACATGAAGTCACATGCTCTGGCCTATTTTTGGATGCGCCTGCTCTGGCAACTACCAATCCTCTGCTGTCTGGGCTCTGTGAGTGGTAACATTTTATTATAGTATACAAATCTACAAATGAGAATATATTAATACTTGCACATGCACAAATCCTCAGAGCATCAGAAAATAATGAAGCATGTACATAAACAGTCATGTAGGAATAACCAATAATCTTCTTAAACCTTCTATTATAAACACCATGGCACTATATATATATACAGTATATATTTCAGGGAGTTACTAAGGATTCTGTAAACGCTGCAAATATCAGTGCACATTCATATCATTATTTATGTTCATTCTTTTTTTTTTAGTTTCTTTTGTGTTTACTCATCATTACATCAAGTAAAACCTCCTACAGACCCTTAATAATGCACTAAACAACAGCAATGCCTATAAGTATTGTTATTTTTTTCCAAAACTGTACAATGAAGTACATGAAACCAAAACTAAATCTAGTTTACTAAACCTTTGAAAATACAATTTCAAATAGTAGATGTAGTCACTTGTAGATGTCGAGCACAAGAACCTCAACAACAGGATTTGTTATGAAAGATGCACTATACTATACAGCACATTTGTGGAGAGTAAAGTGAAATAATAAAATCAGGTACTGATGGAGGATGAGGAGGCCTGCAGTGCACTCTGTATTACAATTCATCCCAAAGTTGTTCAGTAGTGTTGAGGCCAGAGATCTATATCAGGCCACTCTAGATCTTTTAATCCACGCCATGTAAAGCATATCTTCATGAATCTCTTCGTGCAAAGGGCATTGTCATGCTGGAACAGGTTTGAGACTCGAAATTTTTAATGCTACCACATCCAACAACATCCTATACAATAGTGTACCTCCAAGTATGTGGTAACAGTTTAGGGAAGAAAAGTGAGGTGTCCCAATAATTTTGTCCATATAATAAAGTTTAAGGCAGATTCAATACACTGGGAAGCTTATGCTCATAATAAGGAGAACATTTTTCTCCTAATATTTTAGACTTGTTAATTGCACCTTCCTAATTATTCTGGTTTCTTGCCATGTTGCACATGACATGATTTGGGATCAAGATCTTGACCATGTGTTTCATTGTGATTCATTTCCTAAAATTCTTTTTCGCTCTCAACCTTGCTACTAATTAGTAAATTCACCTTCACAGTCATACTGCAAGATTGAATTGTGAGTCTGGAGAATATCTAAATGGAAAGGTGCAAATGAGATTAAAAAAAATGACTGTCAATCAGGCTATACACCTGTGTGTATCTGTAACAGTAATAGACTCGGTGAAAAATCCTGCCTGACTAATTTCTCTGTTTTTTTTATACATTATGTCATGTGTCACTCATCAGGGTCACACATGACATAATGGTGTGATACAGTAAAGCATCACACTGCTTGTGACATTTCTGCACATAGATTGTTGTTAACATTAGAAGGTTTGATTTGAGAGGTTTAATGAGTGTTCAGCTTCTGCTCAGTGCAGCACAGGGAAGAAGAGCAGTGGTTGTAGCCTTAGTCTGCTTGAGAAACTCAGAGTTCTCGTGTGCTTTTTCCTTGCTGTTAATGAGATAATTCACCTGTATAATCATGATGAAGCAGTGTGTATGTGGATTATGATTGAATAAGATTTTAAAGTGCAAAGCAGACTATAAAAATATATTCTGGGAAAAAGACTATATACATATGGTGCTGCTGTATCAATAGGATTAAAATACAGTGAAAGGATAATAATAAAAACATTATTCCTGATTTTCCCATTTCTGTCATCTTCAATATATTCTGTCCTAAATGGGTTGTGTTTTTTATTTGTATATAAGCCTCTGCTGCAACACTGAGAAACTAATTTCTTTATAAGAGCAGTGACAAAACTGCAGTTTTTGAAAGTGTTTTGCTCCTGTATTGTACAGTGCAAACTACTGCGCATGCTTTTAACTGAAGTGAAATATACTCTATAAAATGCTATTTTGACTTTAAAGGAGAGATCGTAATGAAACATTAAATGCAGCTCTATATTAGACATGGTAGGACATTAAACATACAACTTGAAAAGAAGTGTGATAGGCTTTTCTTACAGTTTTCATTCCAATCAAGCAGAAGCCACACCTGATTCCAACTGTATAATTACGGCTAATAGAGTCAGTTGTTGCTTGTGATTGGTTGGAATAAAAAACCTGCACCCAAAACCACCTTTTCTAAGATTGGACCCTTAGATTAGAAGAAAAACTTACTGTTAGGACTTGTGTTAAAACATTATAAGCATTTACTCAACTGTCTCTTGTTCTATTTGGATGTTATAATTTCACAAAAAAAGTCAAAGTCATCCACTATGAGGACTTTCACATATAGGAAGACATTAACTTTCAGTTTTACAAAGTGCTGACACTAAAGACTAAGTCTGGAAATAATACTCATCTCCTCACAGATAAATAAATGTCTCCTCGAAAAAAAGAATTAGAGCAAGTGCATTAATTCAAAGCTTAGAATTGCCCTGCAATGGGCACTATACTGTCAGAGCTGCTAAAACAGTAAAGTCAATATATTTTACCCAATCAGATTTACGAATATAATTCCACTACGGAATAATTGTTTCATGAATATATTTTATACATAAATATACATCATTAGCAGTAGTCTTAGTGATAACAGGCTGTGAGAATCAATAAATGGCACTTTAATTAAAAAGTGCAGAAATTTTATTAAATATAATAATTTCATATTAAATATGCTAAATATTATTTTAGAGCAAAAATCTATGGTTTAAAAGCAAACTTGTGGAGTATAGAAAATGTCTGAAATTAATCACATATATGACGTTGAATGCTGAATGATTAAAGACGGTAATAGAAGTTTGTTTGGATCAGAGGCACCTCTTTTCCCTTGTCAGAAGTAATTAAAACAAACATGTCTTTTATATTTGGGTCACAGTGTTTGTATGGTGTAGATGAGGCCTTATCTCTCCACATTAGCCTTTACTGAAGACCAATGCGCTCTGCGCTGCCATTCTTTAGTCTGCTGTGTTCTAATGATAAAGATGTGCCACCAGATCTTTAGGGCAGGGATGAAAGTGATTTGTTATTTTTAAGCCTGTTCTTTTTTCACAAAAAGAAAGAAGAAAAGAAGAAACTGGCATGACTTCAAATCAGATTGCAGTTGAAAGGATTAGGGAACGAGATGAACCGTTAGTGAATATGTTCCATGTGATATTTCCGGTATCAAGAGCATTGAGACCACTATTTAGAACACAAATGCATGCGAGCATCCATTCTCGTCTCTCACAATGGAAATAATTATGCTGGGCCGGCTTTAGATGCTTTCTGTCCACGCATATGTACATAGCTACTATTATAAAAGTCAATGCCAATCAGGACTGCCGAACGAAGCGCAATTACGCTGTTCCGATACGTGCGAATAGCTAAGTGGCCCCTTTGTTTCACAATGCTTGCTGGCTCGGTTGCTAAGCACAGCTGGGAAAAAGAAGCAGCTGGAAAATTACCATCAGGGTACAGTGCTCAAAGACTTTTCTTAGTAATGTTTAGGCGAGTTCAGATGTGCGGATGCATTCCTCTATATTCAGATGTATTCACGGAGCCCCTGCACCATTCAGACAAGACACACGATAATACACAGCAGGAAGCTGCGAAAAAAAAAAAAAAGAAAAAATCTTGACAGCATGCATGTTTGCCTGGCAACTGATCTCGTACTGTCTTATTTCTGGTGTGGTAGCATATCTATATTTTTGTCAACAGTGTTATGATGTATTGGGCCTTTCTTTCACTGTAGCCCCTCTACGAATCAAATAAGTGCGATGGCATTGGCTAGCACCTGCAGTCACGCTAGCAGAAAACATGCCTCACAGTCAGCAGCACCACTGGACCCCCATGATGCTTTTTTTCACACTGGGACACACATGCTTTATAAAACATGGCACATAGAACTGGCAGCTGATACTGGTAATGTGAAATGTCTTGTTTTTTAACTGTATACACTGCAACAATCTGTTATGTGTTAAAGATGGGGGAAATAAACCAGCATGACAGGGCCATGTAAAGCAACAAACAGGAATGCTTAATGCCTTTTTTAAATCCTGGGGTATCTAACAAAACACTGTATATAACCTCTGTACTATACATGTACATATTACATAGTATATCTTTTACTCCTCATTACATCTGCACTATTTTTTATCTGTGTATCCTTATATCATTACTGTACATTCTGCCCAACATTTCATTCATTTATGTATATAACCTGTGTGTGTGTATATATATTTACATATATATATTTATATATAGTAGACTGTTTATTCGACTTGTACTCTAAATTGATGTCCACACATCTCTGCACTGTTACTGCCTTTGTATTTATTCACTTTACATATGTTTACATATTATCACTATAACTTGCTGTAAATATGCCATATATTTATTTGCACTTTTGCACGACTGCTACATTTTGCACTTCTGGTAGATGCCAAACTGCATTTCGTTGCTATGTACCTGTACTATGCAATGACAATAAAGTTCTTTCTATCTATCTATCTATCTATCTATCTATCTATCTATCTATCTATCTATCTATCTATCTATCTATCTATCTATCTATCTATCTATCTATCTATCTATCTATCTATCTATCTATCTATCTATCTATCTATCTATCTATCTATCTATCTATCTATCTATCTATCTATCTATCTATCTATACCGTAATTTCCGGACTATTAAGCGCACCCATATATAAGCCGCACCCACTGAATTTTACAAATATTTTTATTTTGAACATAAATAAGCCGCAGGTGTCTACACTAATGAACTTTACACAGGCTTTAACGAAAGACACGTTACACACGGTGTAACGGGTAAAATATGTTGCGCTTCCTTTAGGAGCATAGCAGTATTTTGGGAATAGCCTACCACTGCATTTTTCCGCTATTACTGCGTGTGTTCAAGACGAGGATTATGTCCTTATTATTTTCTGATGCTGATTTCTAAGTTTTTTTTGACTAACCCGTAACGCTGTTGCCAAGAAAAATAAAAAAGCATGCGTTTTGGAAACCTGTCTGTGCTTATATGATTTCTGTTGTAACTGGAGTTAGTGAGCTCTCCCTTCACCCAGACTCAACGCGTTACAACGGCTTGTATCTAAACAGTAGCCTACCAAGAAAGTCATTGTTCACTGTCTTCCTCCTTCCTTTCACAACTATTTCTCTCGGGAGTTTATCTTTTGGCATCATCGTGCATTTAAAAAAAAACTTTTTTTTTTCCCGAAGCCGTGCAGCTCAGAACACAGGTGAGGTGCGTTTTTTGTTTCCGTTCGGAAATTTCATTGGTCTAATGTTATGTCGCTCAGTTTTTTGGCTTGAAGTTTGTGAAACCGGGAAAAACCCAGGAACAATTTATAAATTAGCTGCTTCGTTGTTTAAGCCGCGGGGATCAAAATGTGGGGAAAAAGTAGCGGCTTATAGTCCGAAAAATACAGTACATTTAGACAGACTAATGTAACCAAATTCAAATTCCTTGATGTCCTTGAACTCCTCATTGTCTTATTTAATTGTAATAATTGTATGTGATTTGCATACAGAGACATGAGCATGAATAGTTAGAAGGTAAGTGAGCCCTCACTTTACTGCTTAAACAAGATCTAAATCTCCTAGGGTTTTTTTTTTTTTTTTTTTTTTTAATCCAAGTGATTTAGGAAAGTGAAGTAATGCATAAGGCAGAAATGAAATAATGAGAGTGGAAGTTTTATTTTATTTCTGGGCCGAATCAGACTTATCAGACTTTTATTCTGAATGTGGCAGATAATGGGACATTTAAAATTCAACATTAAAATATATATTTTTTTGTGCATTTATGACGCAATTTCTTTTTCTTCTTTGAAATTCAATCTCGTCTCCACCTGGAAAGGTATTTTCATCCCATAAATGTAAACCCCCATCTATTCAACTCGACATCATTGCGAGTTATTCTCTTGCAACGCCATGCAAGATTCCTTTTCAAAAATACGCGAGACGTTCACCATTCAAAGCGTTCGCTTCATTATCACAGTGTTTATTGGTGCACAAAGGTTTAAATGCAAAAGTGATTTTTAATAACACGCTTAATATGCACAGACTTGACGTGTTAGAGCTGAGAGAACATGGTGGATGTCAGATAATGCTGCTTTCTCACTATCCAGTACAACAGAATACACAGTTCACAAACCTACAAACTGCATTTCATCACACAGCAAAGGAGAATGGATGAGATGAAAAAAAGGCGAGCGTTAGAAGACACATTTCCAAACGTATTATTGTTATTTCTAAAGGGTTTAAAATCTTTGAAAAACCCTTTAGGGCTGGTCTTTATATTAAAAAAACCTCAGCAGTTTCACTCATTTCAGAGTTTTTGGATTCATCGTGTTCTGCTTAGAACACTCATTGGGAATCAAAGACAAACATCGATGGTCCAAACCTAAAATTAGCTTTTCTTACATTGGACAGCTCAATACACAGAAGGAGCCAAATACACATAATTATGTGGCTCAGTTATATGAAATGTGGAACTGTGTTCAGACTGTGACACTCAGAAAAGTGATAAGAGCCAGCGGTTCCCACCTACATCACACAGTGTGTGCTTCAACATGCTACAATCTTCAACACAAACAACTTCAACAAGCCATTGAGCTAGAAATATATCCACCATCCACTAGGAATCAGCTTAGTTGATTTAATTTATTTCGGTACATTGTTATACTTACACAACAGAAGCATTATATATAAACAGGCTTTCCCAAAAGTCTCCATACACAGGGGAATATGCATGGCAGCACCAGGTTGGTTGTATCTTCGTCAGTGGATGTTCATGGACGCCCACTTCCCGGCTGGTCTGCAAACACAACATTCTGGTCTTTTTGAATTTGTTAATAAGTTCGGTGCGAGTGCTGTGTGTGATGTGTTGGCTCTGTCTCTTCTTAAAATCTATTGCAACCTTGTGGCAGCTTCCCAATCCAGCTATGAGAATGAACTCAATATGTCCTTTTTTTGTCAAAGGCATTCTTACAGAATGTCTGAAAATTTGTATATTATAGATATTAAAATAAAAAAAAAACACTGTATGAAGATTTTTGACAGACCATTTAGAATATAAATATAAACTATATTTATATGTATATAAATATATATAAGTCTATAAGTATATAAGCCTAAAATGATCTCTGCAGCGCAGCCAAAAAAACACTGCTTCTTCCAAAAAACAAATATTAGCATAAATGCACAGAGCCATAAACCTTGGCTATATAATCTAAATAACATAAATTTCCAGCATGTTCCTCATTTACTAAAAAGGCCCGTGTTTTGATTTACAAATGGAAGTGGGAAATTCATCCTATATGTCAACAGGCGATCCGTTGCGAAGTCTAGGGATGGAAAATGCAAATCCTTGATTATTTGTCCAAAGTGAGGGCAAGGAACAGTACAAAAAAGCTGATCAGAGGAGCTCAGGTGGCCAGTGGGCATGTGGAGATTAGGTAAGATTGGTAGACATGTTAAAGAGGTCTGACTGAGACACACAAGGGCAACATGACACAGACACATGAATCATTTTCACCAAATCAGCAGACAGAATATGTTTAATCTGGTAACTGGATTTTAAAATATGAACTAAACATTTATATGAGATACAGGAGATATACATATGTAGATATACATACTTTTAGCATCTCATTTTAGATGACAGTCATAAGCAGTACAAATACTCAAATGCAAGTGATATGAAATAATCATCAGAATTTAGTGTTTGAAAAGTGCTATGATTTGCTCTAAAATCTACCCATTATTAAATGTACAGAATAAAGGGTGTCACCTGCTTTCTTCTTTCTCAGGTCATTATTATGGTACACTAGCTAATCTTTTTTTTGCAGCCCAGTCATCTTCTTTAATGGTCCTGCCAAGAAGCATCCTCATATCATCAGTATCTATTGTGAATATGGCATTTTTGGTGACGTTGTTTATTGCGGCACGACAGCTCCACTTAAGTGCATTACATTTCATTCCATACACGAGGAGAGTCTACGTCAGCCGGGATGTGACAGAATACATTATTGGTCATGGTGGCTGACTCCATGGCATGATACCAGCAGTGGTGCAGGATGTAAAGGCACCACCTGCAATAGCCTTGAGCACTAAGCAGTGGAGTGCATGGAGCAAAAAGAAACAAAAGCATTCCATAAGAGAGCATTAGATGTAACACTAGGAATGATAGGAGTAATAATGCAACAAATCACACCTAAGAAGGTAATTACATCGTTTCTGTCTGGGTTAATAAACCGCTGGTTGGTTGACAGAAAAATGCACACTAGCAAGTAAAGAAAGGTTGAAACTGCTTTTTTTAAATTATTTATTTATTTATTTTTTTTTTTACAAGACACTTACCAAACCCGATGTAGTTGAAGTGCCATGCCTGGTTCTGCTGATAGACAGTGTGGATGTTTGGTCTTGATCTTTCCTTGCAATCAATGAAGCCTACGTCTAATTAACATTTGTCAATGATGACTTTAATTGCAACCCCTTTGCTCCAGACCTTAACCTACACCCCACGCTGACTCCAGATGCTCGGATAGTGTAGATCAATGCAGCAGGGGTATCTTTATCCACAGGCTTTTTTCCCCCTGTCCATCTTAAGGTTTTTTTCTTACCTACTTAGATCTGGATTTGTTCAGTTCGTAAACATTATGATGGCACTCTGTTCACTTAATGTTAACCTGTGCTTTTATTTATTTTTTAACAAAACAGTCAGTAGTCAATCTTAGAAAATGTTGAGATTTTATACAACCAAAGTGCTTTCCATTTACAGCAGCAATTTCAAAGTGTGTCGTCTACCCTGATAAATAACAAAAAACATCATGAACTGCGCTTAAGCTATAGAGCTCTGTGGCAGCAAAATACAGCAATATTATAGACAGGATTTCACAGGAATCAGTACGCGCTCTACTCACCCTGTCTTTTACTATTGCTTTAAGCAATCAATTTACTTATAAGAGCAAATCTTGAAGCAAAAAGCAGAATAAAACTTTTCCTTGCACAAAATAATTGCTGACAACCACAGAATGCTATCCAATTTAATAAATGGTAAGTAAAAGCAGCTAATGGTACAAAAAAAATAGAACAGAAACCTTCTCAGAGCGGCCCTCAGTAAATATTTCAGGCCCCACAGTTGGTGGCTATGAGTGAAAAAGAAGGCCAGCAGCTGCTGCGTGCCAAAAGGCTGCACTATCAGCTCCCAATGGCTCCCAGAGACAGATGGAGAGGGCGCATGACCCAGAGTTTAGAGCTGCGCAAAAGACACACTGCCTTTATCTCTGCAGTAACGAAAAAAACTGGAGCTGGGTTTGGGTCTGCTTTGCCTCCAAGCTTGCTGAGACCCAGATCATCAGCATGCACTCAGACTGACTCTATAGCTTTATCAACTTTTAACTGAGGTAAGGAAAAAACCCACTTCTGATAAGATTGCAGTAATCACAGCCCAGAACAAACTGATAAAGCATCTGTGGTTAACCAAGCCTGCATGCACACTTTTCTTTGGGGTTAATTAACCCTAAAAGTTGATGAAAAGTTAAGCAGGCAGAAACAACACACTGATCTAAATTGGGCATATGATGCCAAAAATCCCAGCTTTAATCAATGTGTTGCTTTCAATAATGTACTGAGACATAGCTGAATTAAGGAAAGAAACTTTAATGCATGGACTGAAAATTGGCAATTAAAAAATGTGCTGTTTCCATTACCGGCAAAAAAGATATCAATTAGAAGAGCCACAAAGATGGTGTCATAAAGTAACATTGTTCCAAGCAGTAAGAAGCATGCCAAGAAAGAGGAGTTAGGTGACCTTAGGTGAGTGTGGTATTGATTTAGTGGATGGAATGAGACAGTGAGGTGGTGCAGGAGTGGTGGGAGAGCAAAGTGGATTGATTTAGCTTGATGAGTGCTTAATTAAGGAGATGGGCCTGTGGTTCCTCATTGCCTGCCTGTGCAATTAGAACTCGGGCCCATTTCATCCACACTTCCCATGCTCTGGCGGAGAGTGTAAGAGTGAGGAACATGAGCATTGATTAAATTGACTGAATAAAGGCCTTACAGACTACTAATTGCAGAGAAAATCAGGGAGTAGCTCTTGATAAGGAACGAAACCAGGAGAGAGAAAATCTCTTGTTGTTTTTTTGGATTAGCTAACATAAAGCAGTCAGGAGCATGCAGTAAAATAATAAAGGTTGCACTAATGATGTGAATATAGAGAGGTTGTACCTAAAATCTAAAATAACCCCTGCTCGCTCAGCATGCCACTGGGGCACCCACCATGCCAAAGGCACACATCATGCATACACATTGCTGTTTACAGGGTTCTCAAGGTGACTGGGTCTCCTTGAGAGCTGTGTGTTCTACAGCATTAAACAGAAATAGAGCCAGAGTATATCATAAACATATACTGCAAGCATGGGGAAATGTTTTATTTGAGAGTAGTGTTCATAGCAATAAATACACCCTTCACAACAACTGACAAGTCTATGCAGTTATAAAAACTGTGCCATGCCAGTTAATTTTATAGCTACAGGTCAATTAAAACTGTTATCACAACTGACTTTGTATCTGCAGGTTGAGTCCTGAGCACTGAATCTGTGGTATCAAAAAGTTTTGGTTAGCATCCACTTGGTCAAGCTGTGGACCTGCCTCACCTTTTCGGTTGTGGAGCTCTTCAAATATTCTTATGGGCTCTTCGAATGTGAAGACTATTGCTTCGTCTCAGGCTCGTACCCGTAATCCATGGCATGCTGATGGAGTTCTTGGTAAACTTCGACGAAGTGTTCCTTCTGCCTCTGGGTCGGCAGCCTGGGGATGAACTTGGTGATGATTGCATGGACTGTTCCTTATGACACACTGACAATGGCAGCAATGTTGTGGATAGTTCTCACACGATGATTGTGCAGAAGTTGCTGTACGGTTTCGACACTTTTAGGGGTTGGGCGTTAAAGGTTTTCCTGATCTTTCATCGTCTTCCAGCCATGTTTTTCCACTCTTGAAGCACTTGTGCCACTCAAAACAACTCGAATGA
Source organism: Silurus aristotelis (assembly GCF_946808225.1). NCBI lineage: Eukaryota > Metazoa > Chordata > Actinopteri > Siluriformes > Siluridae > Silurus > Silurus aristotelis. Next base: position 9,611,870 of record NC_139597.1, on the reverse strand, counting down.
CTCATTGCAGATTTGCCGTAAACTTGACGAATCATGTCATACGTCTCTGTGGCAGGTTTGCTCTTTGTTCTTGCTGTCCATGATTAATTCGCAAGCACCAGTTGCACAGCTCCCGATCTACACAGGACAATGTCTTTTTTTGGCACACTCACCTATAAAGGTCGGTGCTCCCTGTGACTGTGTGTGCAGCCTCGTGCCCAAAACTACCCTCCCATATAGCTACAGGCTAAAAGTAAGTGTCATGATGAGACGTTTATTATAATTGATGTGTTTTATTGCTTTTTTTATTTATCTTCTGTTTTAAGTTCTTACAATTTACTTCATTCTTTTATGATATCCTATATTTTACTACGTTCATGTTAATTCAAATTTTATTACTATTTTACACATTGCCTTTTGCACTTTGTTCAGCACCTAGGTTCTACCTGGTAGATGGTAGGTGCTATATAGATAAAGATTGATTGATTGATTTACGAAAATTGAGCGATTTATTCAGTGACCTTTCAGGACACAGCTGACTTCATGACTCTAAGATGACACTGCCAGAACTTTGCCATTGTATTTTAGAATTTGTACCAGAAGGCTGTGGGTTCAAATCTCAGCCCACCTATACTGCCACTTCTTGGCCCCTCACTAACCCCTGGCTGTTCAGTCGTATAAATGAGATAACTGTAGGTCACTGTGGATGTGTGTCTGCGAAATGTTGTAAATGTAAGTACAGTGAATATCATCACACATCATGATGTTGAACATTCCATAAATCTGTCCTTTTTTCCGCACAACATTATATGTAAATGAACACAATAAGGCTTTATATCGGCTGAAACACTGAAATAAGTCTGTCTACATGTTTTATTCAGGCTTATGTAGCCGAGGTTTTCCCAAATATCCTGGGAATGCAAACTAGCTGTAGAAGTTAAATACAATATTTGCAAGATGTTCTTTTGTGCATTTGGTGTTTCGAGCGCTGCTTGGATGATTTCGAGGGTTTCAGAGGCACTATGGGATTTATTCAAACCCGCATCTCAGGAAACATGTGCACAAAGCAAATATTCATGGCTCTTTTCTTTTCAGACGATTTATTTATTTATTTATTTTTTTTCAAAAGAACATGCTGCTCCTTCTTTGTTCATGGTTTGTCAGGTGAGACAAGTTCAACATCTGACTTCAATGTTAAGAGGCTAAAATTCTCACAACCCCAAAAGCTTAGGGGGATTCAGTCTTCAGCAGGCTTCGTGTTTGAAGTACAATAGAAGGAGAATAAAAATACAATATGATATTGGTAAAAGTCCTCACTCAAGGTCACTATTTTAAAGTTAAATAAAAAAGAAAATGTGCACAGTTGAAGCTGACAGGCAAACACCATTAAGCCCGAGTACAACAGCACTGATATTGGAAATAAGGAGGATAAAAAGGCAGATCTATTATCCTAAGCTCTCTCTGAAATCTTTCTGGATCGATGGACCGGGCTCCCTGCAGAGGTGAAGGTGCCTGAATTCTTCCTCAGGGATTTGTCTGACCAGAAATACACCTCAAGCCTTTCCCAGGCTGTGTGTTATTTTGAATCCACTGAAGGCATTGCAGCACTAAGGTCTCCTTTTCTTTCTCTGTTCTTGCTCCACACACACACACACACACACACACACACACACACACACACACACGTCTCCAGGTGTTAAGCATCTGGAGGCAAGGTATATAGATTGCTCTGCCTTCGCTAATGTCTGCACTCATACATAATAATCCTGCACGAGTTTGAGATCTCAAATACCACCGACTAACACGTACCTCAAACATCCCTTACAGTTATGATCTGTACATGATGATCATATTGAAATCTGCATGTTGTTTAGACACTTTACATGATGATTCACACATTTTGGCTCATTAATGCTCAGGTGATTATTTAGGTTTTACACAATTCACTTCTGCGACTAAGACCGATACTTTAACTCCACACTGTTAAAAGGGAAAGGCTTCGTTCTGTTTCTCATTTAAACAGTGACTTTTATTTTTTTATGATTCTCTCATTTTCCTCTTTTCATTACACTATTTACTTTCACAGGTTTTTGACAATTTTGTCTGCTTTATTTTAAAATGTATTTGAATAAGATGCACAAATTTTTTTTAATGTTTACTTTATCATGTCACATGATTCTTTTTTTTCATACCAGATTCATTTACTTTTTCACGATTTTATTTCCCTATTCATTTCTTTTTTTTACAAGATCTATTCACAAGATCCACCTGATCTATTTTCATGATCACTTTTTCATGCGACATTTTACGAAATGTTCATTATGACTTTTGAAACTTACTGTATGACTTGTGTGACTTCTTTACGCAGATCTTCACAATTGATGCCATGTGCAATTTCAGTGCAAAAAAAAGAAATATGCGCTATATAGTTTTAAAAAAATAAATAAAATAAAAAATAAAAAAAATGATAAAAGGGAAATCTGACTTCTTTAGCCAAACCCACAAAGTCGGTGGCACACAGGTGTGTATGATGTCTTTGGAATGTGGTTGCACAAAATTTTCCTCAAAAGGTGAAGCAGGCTCAGAAAGCACATCTTAAAGAAAATGCACAAAAAAAAGATAACCTGATTTATTTTATTTGTATGTATAGATACTGTGAATGAATTACGGTTGCAGCTGTAGAAACGCACTTGTTAAGCAAAATGTGTACCGTAATTTTCAGACTATTAAGCGCACCCATATATAAGCCGCACCCACTGAATTTTACAAATATTTTTATTTTGAACATAAATAAGCTGCACCTGTCTATAAGCCGCAGGTGTCTACATTAAAACTAATGAACTTTACCCAGGCTTTAACGAAAGACAGTGTCTGTTACACGGCTTGTATCTAAACAGTAGCCTTCCAAGAAAGTCATTGTTCACTGTCTTCCTCCTTCCTTTCACAACTATTTCTCTCGAGGGTTTTTTTTTTTGGCATCGTCGTGCGTTTAAAAATCACCATTGGTGAAGTTTTTCTCCCGATGCCGTGCAGCTCAGAACACAGGTGAAGTGCGTGTTTTCATACCTGGTTGTTTTCAGCGTGACGAATGATTCGCATTTCCTGTTGACAGTCCGAGTGAGCGGCAGGTCAAAGGTCAGAGGAACCTCATCCATATTTATGATGTGGTGCGGCCCGATTCAGTGGGAGCGCATCTGATTTAATATAAAGAGTTTCATTGGTCTAATGTTATGGGGCTGTTTTTTGGCATGAAGTTTGTAAAACCGGGAAAAAACCCAGGAAAAATCCATAAATTCGCAGCTTCATTGTTTAAGCCGCTGGGTTCAAAACGTGGGGAAAAAGTAGCGGCTTATAGTCTGGAAAATACGGTAGTTTTACCGAATAATCCTGGAGCAAACCTAAACACAACAGTACTAAGAGCAAGATGCCTCTAGCACAAGATTTCTCACAGAGCTCTAACAACAGCATTAATAATACAAAACTCATCCCCACACACACACACACACACACACACACACACACACACACACACACTATAAAAAAGTAGCAGCAATCTCAGTTATATACAATCTATATATGTATCAGTTAATGTAGTGCCCTTGTCTATGTAAAATCTTTTACTGCCATAAAACATCTCACCAAATGAATAAAAACACTCATTAGGTCACTCACAGACTTTAGTCAGGAAACAAAAATCAATTTCAGTTAGTTTGCTATGATTTTGATCTATAATCTATTGAAATAAATGCATCAGAATATCAAAAGAAACAACCTAATACGTAGAGGAAAAGGAACGGAAACCGCGGGGAGAGAAACATCCAACCTGAAGACGTGCTTGTTGGAAACATTTTATTACACAGGAATTCATTAGAATGTACATAAAATGTGAGAGATCAACCTCATTTCTTCTACCCCCTACACCCCCCCTCAAAAAAAAATCATAAATATTTAACATTTATAATTTTAATTTGTTCTGACATTCAAAGCTGTAAATTTGTTATAGCTACACACTTTCTTTTAAAAACATTGTATTTACAATAGAGAAGGTATTGTATTTGGCATAATTACAAAGACATTATTATATAATTTACACATTTTTTTTTCAAGCATTGATTCATGTCTAGATGTTTGTCCAAAGTTTGAAAATTATTTAAAACGATTTTAATTTTCCCACAAAGAAAAGAAGCAGTGAAAAGAGGTGATCGATACGTTTCTATTTTTCTCTGTTTATAAATTGAGGAGCTATTGTTCATTTTCAGGGCACAGTAACCAGGCTCTTACAGGACTGCTATAAAGGCCCAAATCTCTAACATTTCTGTGTAAAAGATTATGTCCAGAAAAACCGCAGACGATGAATAGCCAGATTGAATTATAAATAGGGCGGTGACAATATACAAACGTATACAATACGCTAAATTTGCACATACATGATTTTCAATGTTACAAAATTTTGAACATTAAATGATTCGATACAAAAAAAATCTCAACAAAAAAACTGACACTATATTATAATTATACCACAAGACAATATTGGAATTCTGACTGGTCACAAGGGGTTTATTATTTTCCCAGCATCTCTGGCAGAATCAACGTTTGTAAAGCAATTGACAGTGTGTATATCACTGGCCTTGTTGGCTGTAAAGCTGTTCCTGTAGGTTTTTTGTGTGTTGATGAACGGCTTTGCAGTTTCTTGCCGGCAAACTGTTTCTCTGGTTACTAACCATTATTCTTGTTAACGTCATGAGAAAGAAAATGAGTGGTGGGTGATGGAATGATTGTTTACAGCTGCTATAATTAATAAGCAGTATACAGATTACAATTATGTTCTCAAATAAAAAAAGGAATTTGTCATTTGTTACTAGAAATGTAGATATTTTCGAGCAGGATCACTAACGTTGTACCTGGCTGCACACCACCACCTCATTGTGGAGTATTTTTCTCGAACATTACACACAATCATGTTTTTACTTCATATAGTTTATACCTTAAATCTGACTGTGAGGCTAATCTATGGAGCAGCTGAGAGACTGTGGGACTGCTCTGAGATCCACTGACATCACTGACTGATATCAATTAATAATTGTAAATGTATTAAACTTGGTATATTATAAACTCATAGTGTGATTGAAGTGGTGAAATCAGAATCATTATAATTAATCATTACTCAGGTATATTGTCACAGCTCTATAGCTGTTTTTGAGACCTTCAAATGAACAAGTCCTACTGGCAGTTTTGAGCAACTTGGGTAGATGGACAGTGCATGCAACCGGCATAGTAGAATGTGACTATAAAGAATGGAAGACTTTATTTTTGTAAAGACTCCATCAATTTCAGCACACATTAAAAAAAAAGTCAGTCACTACACACCTTAATTAGGCTGGCTCCTGCTATGCCTATGGGCAGATGCTTTTGCCTTTAGCTCCTTTCTTAAATATTACTCAGCCAGTATAATGAGAGTACCAGCCTGTCACCGGATTTTTCCAGTTACGCCACTGACTATCCCAATTGTACTTTCACATGGCTGTTAAAAATAATAATAATAAGAGTGTAAAAAATGTTCAAAGCAGAAACTTAATGTCAATCTTGAGCTGGAAAATAAAAATACAGTATGACAGTTTCTCTGTTCCTTTGGCACAATACCAGGTAGACTAACTCGAGCATTCGACTCGTGTGGTTAGGCTTTATTTTAAAAGTGTCAGCTGCGAGTGCTGACCAAATCATGTACACCATAAATCTCATCCTAAAAAGTAAGTGATGGATGAATGTTTTGTATAAACTGACTGCTGTATTATCTACAAATGTGCCCAAATCAATAAGACCATAACCTCTCAAATTGTTTAGAATAAGTTCTTGCAGATGAATAAAAGGGTTTGGTGATCTAGTGCCGATATGAAGAGCCGAATGGAGGCCTTTAGCACCTCTCTGAACCATTTAAAAAAGTAGAACATACTTAAATCTACTTAGAAACGTGCATTACCCAATGGTAAAATATTCTGTTTGCAATACTTAAGGCAAAAACATACGTTTCATAACAGTATTTACACAATGTAAAAATGCTCCGGTTCTCAGAGCATCTTGATCTGTGATTGCTGAAAAGTGCAGGAAAAAGCACTGCCACCCCCCGCCATATCCTCCCACCTACCCAGTCTGTTTGTTATGTAAATTAAAAGTGTGGGTTATCAACCCAAAGAGAGAAAGTGCAATTAGTGGCACATTGTATTTTCTTCCAGCAGCACTAAAGCTGAGAGATTTTCCTGGGAAGGGGGCGGGGGCGGGGCAGCTGCTCCACTGGCTTAACACTGCGAAGCTGGTGGGGTTTTGGTGGAATGGGTGGAGCATCAGCAGTTGTGGGAATGGAGAGGCTGTGAGGGAGGGGCACCGGTCTCCGCGGGTGGGTGCTGTAAGGGGGCGGAGTCTTGTTTTCTCGCCTATAAAGCTCATCCGAGCCACTGGAGGCAGAGGTGGGAAAGGCGTGGTCAGTGGAGGGTGTTACTTCGGTGCCTGAGACTTCAGAAACACTGCAGCGGCTAAGAGAGGAGATACCGCTGCTGTAGCTGCCAGAGAGCCCTGGGGAGTTGGGTACAAGCCCTGCTGGTAGGCACTCTGTAGGCGAGGGCGTGAAGGGAGGGACAGAGTACTGCACACACACAAATAAACAAAAATGTCACAAGAGTGTAAACATCAGGTAATAGTCATTCAGGGCAATAGTTACAATAATGATTCATGAGATCTGAAACAGTGAGTTGCATAAGTATTAATTCCTCCGGAATGTCTACACATTCGGTAATGTTACGACCTGAAACAGAGACGAATCAAACCAACAGTAAAAAATCAACAAAACCTAAAGCAAAAATGTATCTTCTATGCAAGAGTGCAGCATGGTGCTGTTAATCAAAATGCGACATTGCATCAAGAATCTTCTCAGAAAGAAAATCTTACAACAAAAATATTCCAGATTATTATAAAATACATGAAAACAAATTCCCTGTGTTGGTTGACCACTACAAACTATATTCACAACTAGAATTTCTGCATGCCTGCTTACATCTGTAATTTGTGCAAAACAATTTGCACTAAACTGATGCTGACCAACATAAAATTTATTTTTTTCTTCAAATGATTCTATATATTTAGCTTTAGGACTACATCAGTTGTCCACATGACACTAAATGTTTGGATAAAATCTCATTTTGATAAGCAAATGTGCGATGAGACAGAGGTGATAGGATGACTTAAAGATTTCATTAACAACTGGGGGAAACATGTTGCACTAGATTGGACCTACATTAGACTCCTAAATGAAAAATACTGCAGAGAAAATTGGTCTTTACTCATAAAGTAATATTAATTCAACCAGCACTGTTTAAGTAGTTCATTGGCCAACTACATAATCGCATACATATTTCAGAGCAATGTGGAACATGCAATATAATTAGATATTTGAACAAAATTCTAAAGAAATGACTGCTGCTCAATTTTTCATGAAATAACCGGCACAATCAGACCTACTCCAGAGAAAGATTTCCAATTAATTTAGCAAGTGTATACGCAGACATTTTCACAGCCACCCACTCTTTGGATATTATAAATGATGCATACTCTATGAGATGCCTAATTTAAAACAAACTGCTAGCCAATCCATTTTCAAAGTGCTGTTCAGAGCTTTTCATGGCCCTTGAATATACTCGACACTTTTGTCCTTTCACAGTCTGTAACCTGTGAACTGATAATGCAGTGAAGGGCTCTGTGTGGACTCTACATGCACAGTATCCATGCGTGCGAGTCTGTGTCCAGGGCTCGGAAGCTGTCTACACCTGAACCGGGGTCCATTAAATACAAAGAGATTAAAAAATCTGTTTTAATACAAGCTGATTTTTGCTCACTGTTACAGTGCAATCTATAGCAAGCATAGAGCATACACAAAGCTCCCACCACTGCCTCTGAATATCCCATCGCAAACATTTTCATTTCTCTACATACTGTTTTTTTTTTAGGTAACGCACAATGATTAGTGATAATCTGACTTGCAGAAAGGCTGAACTGAAATCGATATGCACTGCTCGACGAAGACATGACAAAGAGAAAAAGGGTACAATTACTTGCTCTGGAACAAATGTGTTCAAAAATGGGGGGGATGAATCACTGATTAGTCCAAACAGCAAAGAGGATTGTAGTGGTTTTTGCACCTTCTCACCTCTGAAGGCAAATAAATCGTCTATTCATGCGGTGGAAAGGATTAAGTCGTATGATTTTAAAGTGTACCTACCATGAAAGTTAGTGTGCATAAGGTATTTAAATACTGAAAACGCTTTGATTTTTCGTTCCATCCAGCATACACATGAATGTGTTTACGCAGAGAGCGCCACTGCCTTGGAGTTCAAATGTGCATTGGGAATGGACAAAGGCTCAGAAGCAGGTGCTGTACTCTCATACTGGCAGGAGCAGCTGGTCAGATATGAAGCACGACCCTTAATCTACTGTCCTGTAGTCTTAAACTACAAGGGACATAAATCAGATTTACTAATTTACACCAGAAGCAAAAATCAAAGCTGCTGAGACAACTTTCATTTTACGGTGTGCTTGCTTGGGGCTCACTCCGTCTTTTCATTTAATACAAAATATATACACTGGTAAGTATAGCATGCAAATACATGCACTATTCATCAGATTTTTCTAATTGGATACCATAGAAGGTTTGTTAACCCAATGATAATTTCATCATCTATACCATTCTGACGCAGACGTGATTTTGACATAATCGCCTTTTACTTGCATTTCCCAGTCCAGGCAACTCAATCATACTTTTCACAAGCATGACAGCAAAATCCCTGGATATCACAATTAGCACTGTCAAATAAAAAACATGAAATCTGAAGAAAAAAAACAAATAGACAAACCAACAAACCTTTTGTGGTGATCTTGATACTGGACCTGGCGACTGTGATCTCATATTTTTAGCAGGAGACCCTGTAAACAAACAAACAAACAAAAAAAAACATTCCTCACTATTTGACACAAACATTTGTGACGATTAACTTAAGCTATCAGCCACATGGCCGTAGCCATCTTGGAAGGAAGGAAACATATTGCTATACGCTCAAGGTTCCTGCTAAGTGACTCGCACATCTGGCAGCTGTTTCCTTTTCAGGAAAACAGGCTCCATTAAAAGCCTCCACTGTCAATTTTATAAGATATATGACAGAAGGGACAAACAGCAGATTATGGTCTATTAACTACTTCCTGTCTGGGTTGTGTTCAAAAAACATTGCAAGCTTTGTTACTGGAACACTTGGCTTTAATGACAAGTGAGCATCTGTGCATGTGTTTAGGAAAGAGCCATGCTGATGTAATACAGGAGATACTTTACATGTTAATATGGTCACTGGCAATCCAGTCAAGGCTACTGAAAAGACAAAGAGATTAGATCTAATGTCTGCTACCTGCGTTGAGGTGTCAATTTCCAGCATTTTAAAATAGAAATATAAAAAAAAAACCCTTAAGGTACAACTCAGTAACTTCTGAATCTTGGTTAGTTTACAACTAGGGGGATATAATCAAGCCAATTCACAGACTGAAAAGTTTTGGATGGTGGGAGAAAAACAATATGTTAATTGAATGGCTTCTGGTGACCAGGGAATTAATCTTCTTTCCTCATCTACTGGGATAGATTTTTTTTTTAAACAATAATATAGAACCAGACAGCTACTGAAGCAAAGGAACCAAGGATTTGTAGAATTAATCTTGTTATTCTGAACGGAATGTCACTTCTTTGGTAAATATAAATATAAAAACAGCAAATATTCTGGGCACACAGAAAATGTGGCAATCCACAAGGGGCTGTTCTAGGACCAATGCTGCTTTTAAAACATATATGGTCCTAGTGCATCTTAGAAACTTATTTAATAAAAGCAATGATATGCTAGAAAATGTTTTCTTTACCACATCTAGCTTAGACTTCTGTCAAATCTTATTTTTGGGATACTTAAAAGGCTCTAGTTAACCTAGAACACAGCACATTGCAGAACCTTGCCACACAAATAAGGTTAATCTAAACTCAGGTGCAGATAAACCTGTTGCAAAGTGATAAAAATGGAGGAAAAAATAATACAAGCAGAAAAAGGCTAAAGCAGAGGCAGGTTGGAAAGCAGGAGATTCAGATCATCATTTGAGGATTTAATTAAGCCTAGAGGTGTCATGCAGATTAGAAAGAAACGCTATGAGAAGGCTCATCTCTTCAACAAGGATTATATCATGAGTGAGAGCAACTGCAATCCCTTTAAAGTAGATGTGCTTTTTTCCCTTAACACATGCAGGTCAAGTTTACCTTTAGATTCCAACTGACTGATCCACTTAAAACCAGAAAGTCTTGACAGCACAAGCAAATATAAGACCTTTGAAACATTTTTTTTTACTGGAGGAATACTAAATAAAAGTCTAGCACTAAGGATAGAGTAGGAATACCGTTAAAGGCTGTGAGAAACCAGAAAGAAGGCAAACCTTATGATAGACTAAAGTTAAAAGGGTTACGAAAAGTATTAGTGTCGACGAAGGTGGTTAGTGTTATACGGCACGCTTCTTTAATTAAATTTTTTTTTTTACCTGAATACGGAGGCCTAGGAGGGACAGGGGGGCAAAACTGCTTTCCAACAAAGTCAGAGAACGGTGTGTCAAGACTCCAGCTGCTTGGGGCAGGCTTGACCACTTTCACACACAAAACATGCAGCTCTGGTCAGTTCAGTTAGCTTAGGATCATCAAAGTCTAACAGCCTACAGAGGGTTCTTATTTACAGCTTTCAAAGAAGAACTGCCATAGGCATGATTTTCTACACACCAGGTAAAGATAGAAAAACACCTTTTTTTTTTTTCACTGGCTTATTGAACGTGCACTTGTCACAGGAGACTAACTTCTACTTTCATCCCAGGTTATTAAAGCCTTCTCGTATTAAATTCAATTTCTACCTCATGTCTTCTAATCTTCACCAACAGTTCAAAGAAAACAATCGAAACATTGGTCTTTTTTTATTTTTTAATAAACAACAGAGTATCTCAAGTAGATTTAACGAATCCCATTGAAATATATAATTGTGGATCTATACTCTGGCTTGTACCATTAAAACACATACAGTAAGAATTTATAAATAAACATTTGATCCAAACTATGTTTATTCTTCTGTGCAGTAAAACCCAACACAGAGGAAAAACCCACTGCTCTTGAGAATCTAGATCTGCCTCTGCACCCACATCGCATTAAATCCAGGTTTGAATAAAAATGTAGATAAATGGCTAAAAATATGAAAATTCCTCGCTCTATTTGAATAGCGAAGACAGCGGCACTGAGGAACTTGTGTGAGTCAGTCACAGTTATAGCTGCAGCAAAAAATAAAAAATAAATAAAAAAACTGTATAAGAAAGTTGAACTGTCAGCTACCATCATATCAAGCTAGATAATCTTAAGAGCGTTTCACAAAACAAACCTTTCAACCACACTGAGACCCAGTACATGTAGGAAACTGTGTGTGGGCAGGAGCAGTGTAAAGTTGAGCACAGATTAATGCAGCTCACCTTTGTCTGGAATGGAGATGTTGGGATCGCTGCGAGGCAGAGACGCATCACCTGCTGGGTGTGGGATCGTCCTCTGCAGAAAAACCATAAACTATTTTTAACTATCATTTTTGATGTCACTCTTTGTTAACACAAGCTGTAATAGAAACTGCCGCATAAAACCGCTAGTATGTCCATATACGGTGTTCTGCATCAGTGCCTAAGTGGGTGGTGGGGGTTATATTTGTTGCACATAAAGATATATTTATACCAGGGTTATCCAGTATATACAACTGCAGAACTACAATTTTTTTTTACCCTTGTGTATATGACCATGAACTCTATGGTCATATACTGGGGGCAAGAGAGAAAAACAAAAACATCCACAATTAAGCAAGAAATAAATCACTCCTAATGAATATGTACTATGTATCTACTTTAAAACACAGGGAGGTCTTTGTTCAAATTGAATATTTTGCACCTACCAGGTGATTGAAAATGCTAAAAGATCATTTTGGGGACAGCAACCATCTGCACAAATTTGTCCAGCCAAAGTGCAAGTATTACATTTGCGAAGTTGGTTTCTGCCTGCTGGAAATTAAATTGTAATATTTACTATATGAATATAATGTTTATGTGTTAAGCCTTAATGTTTCTTATAAATCTATGCTTCTCAAAATATTAATTCACTACACTATCAATCGTCCCATACAAACAGCATTTTAAAGGAATTTCATTGCTGTTTATAGTAAACAGCACTTTGATGCACACTATTGTAATCATTTACTGTTGTTTTTACATTTTGGGTTTAATTTGACTTTTGTAAGAGTCTCGTTTAGATCAGAGCTACTGAGGGGAAAAAGTACATACAAATTCTCACTTGCACCTTGCACCTTGTTTTCTTCCCCTACTATACATGGACACAATTATTTATTTCTAAATCACCTGCAACAAACTTACTAACAGAATATACCAGTTACATATAAATACACATAGAAATTAATTTTTGGCAGATTTTTCATGCCATAAAATCTAATTTCTTAATTAATAAGACGTGATACAGAAAATTGCTTAAATTAACATTTACTGAACAGAAAAAAATATATCATTTTAATTGCCGAAATTGCATACAAAAATATCGGTGAAAACAAAATCCAAAAATGTTTCTTCTTTCAGTTTCTTCCATTAGTGGTCGCCACAGCGGATCATCCGTCTCCATACCCCCTGTCCTCTACATCTGCCTCTTTCAACCCAACCACCTGCATGTCTTCCCTCACCACATCCATAAACCTTCTCCTTGGCTTTCCTCTTTTCCTCCTTCCTGGCAACTCCATCCTCAGCATTCTCCTACCGATATACCCCATGTCCCTCCTCTGCACATGTCCAAACAATCTCAATCTCTCCTCCCTCACCTTGTCTCCAAAACGTCCTACATGCGCGTTCCCTCTAATAAACCCATTTAATTGCGATATTACATCAAAATACAAATACAGTGTTCAAAAAAATCTTTTAAATACATTTTTATAATCGAATTACTCGAGGGATCATTACAGCACTAATACAGTTCCAAGAAGTTGCTCCCATTCTCTCTCCAAAAGCAGCATCATATTTAACTATTGTAATACATACAGCTGGAGGACAAAGGATAAGAATCTAAAGCCTGGTACAGAACAAGTTGATGGACATTCGTCTGGGAATGTTGGGGGGAAGCAAACTGGGTGTTTTAAGTGCCGGTCGGCTTAAGTTTTTCCGCACCGTTGGCTCTGGTTGGACGGCATCAGCTGTTTCTCGGCTGATTCTGCATGTCGAATCAGCGGCGGAGCTCGTTGGCGAGAAAGAGAATCCGATTGGCTAATTAGATTAGATTACTGCTTGTAGTCATTCTTGTTCTTGTTTTTCAAACGTAGCAGACATAATTGAAAAAAGCTTCATGTATCCGTTAGTATTGATGGCGGCGGGTAGAATTGCTGCTTGCTTCAGATATTTCAACTCTCCTGGTTTCCCTGTTTGGATGCCGAATACAGACTACTGCCACCGACTGGTATCAGAGAGTTATGTTCTCTCACACAAGCGCAGAACATACACGCATGGTTTGGCATCTCAGATGAGCCTGCCTAATAATCGCCTAATTTGCAGCACAATCGGCCGACGCCGATTAATTAAAAATACAATATGCCAAAAACCGGCCAGATTAATTGGCCGGTCAATCAACCTCTAGGTAAAACATTACAGCATTACAACATCTATCAATAGAAAGCCAGCAGGAGCACCATTTCAGATATAATTTAGGTAAAGGACCATATTCAGTTTAGCAGTAAAAATGAAATGGCATTACGTGTGGTGCTGCGATGATTGTATTTACTAGAGCAGCGCTGCTGGGAGCAACTGGCTACATTATTACACACAGAGACCTTATTGGTCCTCAATAGTTAATTTGTGCATGATGTGTTTATAGCCTTCTCGCCTTGATCACTATCAGGTTCTTATCATGGGACCATGTCTGTTGGCTGGATATTTTTGGTTTCATCCCAGCAGCACAACGAGTTTCTCAGTCTTACGCATACCATGTCAGTAAGACTGCTGTGCTGAGAACAGTGCAAATCTGGTCAGTGGTGGTCTTATGGTGGCCCCTGTTCAAATGATGGATGGGATAGACTAGGACTGACAGATTACACATAGCTGTACAAGATAAGACAGTAATTGTTTGCCCTCAATGTGCTCCTATTGGGCCACGGAATATAGATATATTGTACTTACTGAAGGATAAAAAAGAAAAAAAGAAAACACACTGAGCTGGTATTTTGTACTAAAAAAATAAAGCATGAAGTGTATTCTCAGAACAAAGCCGTATACAGTACAAGGTCCAAGGTTTTGAATTAAAAAATTCTGCAGTTAAGGTTGGCTAGAATTCTATATTAAACAGTATATATACTATATTTACCTGTGTGGGATCAAGAGGATTGGGAAATACAGCGCTACAGGGTCTATCCCTTGGAGAGAGGCAGGAGTTCTCCCGGACATGCTTGTGTTTCTCTGACAGTTGAGGTGAGCCTGAGAAATATAAAGACAAAGTTAAAAATGAGTCAAACTATATTCTTGTGTACATGACACACAACCGTAACTCCTCCTCTTTGTGCTGCATTTCCTGTCTTGCTAAGTAGCCAGACGCAGGAGCAATATTCCTCTCCCCACGTAGCCCTCCTGCCGGGGTGAGAATTGGCCTCCGATGGTGACAGACGGCTATTTGGCAGTGAGATAGAGTTTCAGACAGATGGAACAGCCCGTGCTCTCTCTGCTCCATCACCAGGGAACGGCACTCGCATGCCACTTCACCTCAACATGATAGCCACCAGCTACACTGTTCGGACATTGCTGCCTGTAATACTCCTGGACACGACAGGTAGACTTTAGAGGTGCGCTTTAAGCAGGAGTAAGAGCAGGCTGCTAAAATGATATTTATAAGAGGTCCTGTGTTTATTTTTATTTGAGTATCTTATTACACTGAAGAGCAAACCACTGTGGAGCTGAATAAAGAGAGGTTTGTGTGTGACCATGCATAGGCATCTTATATACAGACTGTTCTCCGAAAGATCTTGCCTTAGTTGCTGGTTCGATGATAAGGCCTAAGACAGTGTTTTATAAGCCTGTGAAATACACAGTCTGAGCTTTGAGGACATGTGGAATGTGTGCTCTCACCTCGGGCACTGGAGGGGGCTGAGCTGGTCACATTTGGAGAGGCTGAGTGATTGGAGCTGAGACTCGAGGTAGATGGACTGGGCTGAGATTTGAAAAAACAAAACAATGCACAGTTACAAACAATTAATTGTGCCATAGATCGACGTGGCACACCATATCACTGAAGAAAATATAATCCAAGATAAAAGCTTGAGTGCGCTATTATGGTTCTAATCCAGGTTTTCTTTTCCAGCCAAGAATCTTAGAGGGGGGAAAATAAACGTGAGAAAAGATTAAGCAGAGGAGTGAAAAAGAAAGAAAAGGAGACAGAGATGAAAATAGCATTAGCACAATTGAGCGGGAGATAAAACTAAAAGTAGGGAGTATGATTAGTAGAAAAGATGAAAAACTCACTGCAGAGAAGAGGAGAGAATATAAAGCGATGTAAGAGAAGGGGTAGTTAGGGTTAAGGGGGCATGCTGATTTTGAGCCCGAGAGCTTTCCTGAGCCTGTGTGTGCGTGTGTGCGTGTTGAGCCGTCAGGCAGACAGTGTGTTCTGCGCCAGAGCGCTCACCTGCATGTTGAAGACTTCGTCTGAGCTTTCCGACTGCCCAGTGATGTTGCTCACTTCATTGGAGGCTTGCGATGACAGAGAGGACGAAGAGTACCGGTTTACTGCTGGATAGCTGAGTGGACTGTATGTGCACACGCACACACATACACACAAAAACAGGGTGTTAGAACTCAGTTACCATATGGTGCTTTTATATAAATAAAAAGTAGCAAAGCAGTAGAAATATCTGAATTTAGCTGCTATTACAGCTTGACAATTGTGGTAGGAATTGTGCTAAAACTGAAAAGCTTACAGCTTAATGAATTTAAATGGATATAGACATGGTGCAATCTTCTCATAGCAGTGCTTTGTTTTATCTCCACACTCCCAGAGAATCTTACACTTGTATATGAATTAGATCTTTTAGCCTTCGTGTGTCTCACCTGCGGCGGGGCACGACACGTCCTCCCTCTACATTTAAAATGTTGGGCATTGAGTTTCTCCCGACCCGTGGGCTTCCATTGGAAAAATGGATAGGACTGGCTCTCATGAAGGTTGGGAGCTCCTGAGGGATGTACAAGCAGATAATAGGCATAAGAGGCATACATAATTATCTAACACAAAGCCTCTTCCTGAGCCCCTGTATTTGACAGCAGTTTGAGGGTTTACCTGAATCCCTAGGCTAGACTTCATGAGTTGGAACTGATCCACAAGTTTTTTATGCAGTGGCCGCATGTCCTGTGGAACAAACTTCTCATGGACAGTCAGGCCAAATTCTAGTATTTGTGCCTGGGGGGGTGGAGAGAGAGAGAGAGAGAGAGAGAGAGAGAGAGAGAGAGAGAGAGAGAGAGAGAGAGAGAGAGAGAGAGAGAGAAGTGCTTGTACATGTTGACATGCATTCCACATTAATTTAACATATTAGAGAGAAGGGACTTTATTTTATGCTACATAGATGATGTAAGTAAGCGAAAAAAAAAATCAAATTGTTTTTTATTTCCTCTATGTATGCAGTTCATAAATTAATTTCACTCAAGATTTATGTTGCAAATTATGTAAAAAATGTAAAAAAAAAAAAAAAAAAAATATAAAGGAGGACTAGATGGGAAAAGTATATTGCTATTGTGTTAAAAGATGAATCAATACTGACCTGTTCAAACATGAGTTCTCTAAGGCGTCCAATCTTATCTCCGTCCTCCGGGTGATTCATCATGTAGTCTTTCACAAAGAATGCCTGCATAAGACAGAGACACACACACACACACACACACACACACACACACACACACACACACACACACACACACACACACACACACACACACACACACACACACACACCACCACAGTTACTTACAATCAATTACCCCACCCAAAAATGACTGATGTTGTGCGCATACACATCCCACACATTCTTCAAAGCAAAAGATGGAGGATGGTAATCTTTCTGGAGCTGCTTCAAAGCTTTGGCTGCTTTATGGACAAAGATTTCTGGACACCCTTCCATGTGTGCTTTAAAAAAAAAAAAAAATCTAGTCTCCATTTGCAGTTATAATAACCGCCACTCTTCTGGGAAGATGTTTCACTAGATTTCCAAGTGTGCTTGTAGAGATTTGAGATCATTCAGCCATAAGAGTGTTAGTAAAGTCAGGTACTGATGTAGGGTGAAGAGGCCTGGGGTGCAGTCAGTGCTCCAATTCATCCCAAAGGTTTTCAGTTTAGAACTTTATAGCAAGCCACAAAAGATCTTCCACTCCAACCCATGTAAACCATATCTTCACAGGGGCATTGTCAAGCTGGAACAGGTCTGAGTCTCCTTAGTCCAAGTGAAGGGAAAATGTAATGCTACCGCATCCAAAGACATGCTGTACAATTGTGTGCCTACAAATTTGTGATAAAATCAGGTGTCCCAGTACTGGGAGTTTGGAATGGCCTATAGTGTGTGGTGATCCATGTTTTTAGGAAAACTTGTAGAAGCAGAGGTCATTTTCTAGCCTCCAGGTACATTGTCCCATTGTGCTATTTATGAACATTAATTATTTACATTTGAATACTATTTGTCAAGGTGGCAAAGAAAAGTGTACAGTTACTTAAGAAACACAGGGCAAAAAAACAGAAAAACAATGCTTTAAAAAAGCACGGCACTTTAATGTAATGCCATTGAGAACAGAGCTCACAGACTTGAAAATAATTCTGAGTGTGAAAGAGAGAGCATGAGGGAATCTGGAAAATAGAGCTAGATGTGTTTGCAATCTCTTCCAAGAATAATGGCTGTGTATCTCCAAAGAGCCAGCCAGAGAGGAGAAGCTACAGGAGGGTACGCCCTCCTCCCACCACAAAGAGTCACACAGAGAGGCTTCAGTGCTGTAAATCTGATATGGCATATGCTCCGGCATCACTCTCCACATCTGAGGACAAGCTAATAAACTACTACTGTTTGAACTCGTTCAGACTGTTTCCCAGGCAACGATTAAGCCGCTTAGTACTTCAAATGACGTTCAGGGAGGAATTACTATTATCACTGCAATTAAGTGCAAGACTTAAGGCTCATTTTGTGCCTGGCTTGACTATGAATTATAAAAAAAAAAAAGGACTGCAAATACTCCTTTAAAGTTTGTTTCTCACTTGATGCAGATATCAATGTGTTGTCCCATGAAATGCATTACAGAATGGAGATTATTCTTCGTCTTGTTTCGCATCTTTAAAGAATACACACTGATGCTGGTGATTTGTGAATTTACTCATAGAGTGGGGAAAAAAAAATCCCTTTTAGAGTGTCAATTAAAACTGAGAAGTTTACAAATGTGAGAAAAGAAATAGATTTTCCCTTAAGGGAGAAAATGAAAAAGCAGCAAAAAAAATCTAAATATTAATAAACAAACAAACAAAAAAAAAGTCAGATCAGTTCAAAACAAGCAGATTCGGGGCTACAATAAAAGATGTAATATTTAAACCGTAACATTTTCTTGCAAATAATTGAAAGAGTTTTGCAGGCTGTGAGAAAAACACATGTCCACTAATGACTCCCTGCCAATACCATGCCTCTATCTACCTACACACAAGCATACATGCATACGGGTGGGCAGTGCCACATACAGACTTGACCCTTTATTAAAACACGGTTGCTATGCAACAGCTCCTATCCACCCTTTAGACCGTGGCAGTTCTGACCCGACTCAGGTTCATGCAGCTTTCAAGATGTTGAACGCTTTCCAAGAGTTTTAATACCACAGAAAAAAAAAGTGCTTTGAAGGCTACACACTTCGTTCATTTCTCTACTGCACAGCATGCACCAGGAGAGTGGAAAAACAGCGGGCTATCTAAAAAATTCTATCAAAGAGAAGACACTGCGCTACAAACTACAGAAGCGAGCTGCACCATTCTGCAGTTAATGAGGACGTGTAGAACATCCTAATAAATTTCTAAAGGCTCTAGAGAGTCAACCTTGGGGTCATAACCTCCACAACGTCTGACCTCAAAAGCAATGCCACAGAGCATGGAAATGACAACCTCACTTTGGATTACGGTAGGTGATTAAATACAGAGGTAATGCCTGGTTGTAATATTTACAGGTTTTTGCATGTCTATTTACAATTTATTAAAGGTTGCAGTGCAAAAAATTAGGTGCGCAGAAACATTTGTTCCTAATATTCATGCGTGAAATTGTTATTGGGATTTAAATTCATGCAAATATTAGATGAATATGCAACATGACCCTGACTAAACCAACAAACCCAACAATTTGCTAGCACTTAATTATAGGACGTTTGGTTTATAAGAACTTTAAGCCCCTGAAATGGGATCAGTGGCTGCAAACCCCTGGTTTACAGCAAGACCAACTAAACATAAGCCTCATGTAGCCTTTGATATGCAATTTGTATGTATCCTTGGCTTTCAATGTGCCTTTCTAATATTAAACTGCACCATAATTCTGTTCATCAACCCAGAGTACAGTAATACATCAGTGCTCATCTGTAATTCGTGTTGGTCCCGTTGAGCATTAACACCATTAACTTCTTTAGCGATTTGAGCAACAGTAAGTCGTCTGTTGGATCGGACCACATGGGCAAGCCTTCTACGGTTCACCACTGTTCCTTCCTTGGACCACTTTTGATAGATACTGACCACTGCAGACAGGGAACATCCCACAAGAGCTGCAGTTTTGGAGATGCTCTGACCCAGTTGTCTAGCCATCACAGTTTGGCCCTTGTTGAACTCCCTCAAATCTTTACACTTGTCCATTTTTCCTGCTTCTAACACACCAACTTTAAAAACAAAATGTTCACTTGCTGCCTAATAAATATATATACACCCATTAACAGGTGCCATGATGAAGAGATAATATTGTTATTGTAAGAGATGATATTGTATTGAAAATGTTATTCACTTCTCCGGTTATCTTTATATTTGTACGTTGTAAATGTGGCTAAACTTACTGTTTACTGGACAGTAAACCTGTGGTCTTATTTGATATAATGTAATGAGCACAACATACCTATGAGCTTCCAATACATGACTTCTGCCAAGACAGTCTTTTGCTAAAATGCTGCCCAATTAGCAGGCGGTAGTTATTTAGGAACACTGCTAGGATCACTTGAACTATGTCCTTACAATTATGCCTTTTAGTGGGTAAATTTAAAGAAGATTGTTGCACACCTCCTGGTAGCGAGCAAGGCCTCCATTCACAGCAGCGTCGATCACGCCATTTAAGCACATGGTGAGCGGGTTGATGTTCTGCATCTGGCGTGTCTGGCACTGCGTGATCAGTGTCCGCAGCTGCAGGTTCTTGTTTTCAATCACCTCGATGGCATTCTCCAGTGGGCTCACCTCCACCTGCACGAAAACACAAAGCCGTTACCGACGGGCCACTGCAGACGGGCAGCCCAGAAGCAGAAAATCAGCAGTGGTGTGGAGGATCCTTTCTCTCACCAGATCTCTCTTCTCCACTTCAAACCAGCGGGAGATCCCTGGGAGACTCTGTACCAGGGTCATCGTTGTTCTCTCCACCCACAGACTCTGTGGGCCAAAGCAAACACACATTAACACATGAGCTGCTTGTGCCCTCAAGCGCAAGGCATCGTAAAAAGGCTAATAACACTGACAGTCTTACACTGACTCATGCACGGAAATACAATAACATCACTCCCTACGCATTCATTATCATCTCTGACTTGACAGCTACTATTAAATGCCGTTCTGCTTATTGAATGCCATTTGTATTGTCTCTCACAATGCATTGTACATTATGCTGGCTCTTTATTTATTTTTTATTTTTTTTGTAACACGAGTTATTATGTAAAGCAGTTCTGCAATATGCCGGGACGCAGCTCTGCGGATTCAACAGATTCCCACGTTAAATCAATCAGCACTAACAGTTAGAGTTTCTAATATTTCTGTAACATTGTTGCTCGAAGTACGCAAGGCTGCAACTCCCATCTCTACCCCTGAGCACTGCATGCAGTCGATTTTCACCAAAACAAAGTTTATCCTCAGTTTGTTTAGTGTTTCTTCTTCATTACATCTCACATCCCATAAGTCTTACTCTGGATCGCATTCTCATCGAGTGTCTTGAGCTCGGTTCACCGATGCATAAAGAACAGGTAATATTACGCAACGAGAACTCGCCGAGAACTTTAGTTACTGAAGATGAGCTTCAAACAAACTGCTGTCTCCGATATAATCGTATCATCTAAATATCATCTCATCTTAACTTAGCCTCTTAATGAGATTTCTCGAAAAAATATTACTTCGTGATGAGTGAGGCAGGATGAAACACACCTCAGTGTCAAGGAAAATGTAATATCTGGCAGGCTAAACTGTTTATTTCAAACGTTATACCCACTAGAGGCCGCCGGAAATCTAAACCTTGCGATAGATATGATCCGCGTTTTGGATGTGATTTTCTGGGATGGGTATTGAGCAAGAGAGAGATGAGGGAAATGATATTTGGAATGAGCCCGTCTCCTGGCCTCTAAAACTTTAATTAGCCTCACTGGGCTACGAGTGAATAATGCAACACATGAGAGCACACCTGAGCTCTACACACATGCTGCACACCGACCCACACACATTACACATTACAGGCATGAATACCCAAGTCACATGCGGCGGAAATAGACACAGATTTATCCAAGACTGCAAATGAGAAACGAGAAAGCAGCAGGTAGACGGCAAAGAAACGAGCTAAAGCTTGAAGCACCAGCCCACCTTAAACTCATTCTCCTTGTCTTTGATGCCCTTGTGAAAAGGGCGGTCATAGCGGAAACGCCAGATGTTGTTGACTTTGTAGAAGCTCTTGATGTTGTCCGGAACGCCGCCTCTTTGGAGGACGTCCTGGCTGTCTGGGATTGGAGTCACAGCGTAAATTTGCAGGTCTAAGTCAGGATTGTGTCAAGGATTGTTACAGAGATGTGCTCTGGTCTGAGAATGATAATCAATAAATCAATGGACGCTGTTGCCGATACTGAATACAAAATATGAACAACAGCTTCAGAAGTTAGGTATGACTCAGTGCACCTGTTAAAACTGCACAGGGATTAGCTTTTCCTCCTGACTCGAACACTATCCCTACATGCCCCCTCTCTGCTCTAACACTGTCCAGTAACAAGAAAATACATTAGTATTCAAATACCAACTTCTGTGCATTTTCAAATGTTAAAAACCCCATAATTAAAATGGCCATAGTCATAAATCTAGATAGAACAGACCATAACATTGATGTGTGTATGTATGTGAGCAGGGGATATGTGTAAGGACAAGTATGAATTATTATTTTCTTTACATGCTGTAACAATGATTTATTTTACATTACATTTTTCTCGCTGGGATTTATTTTTAAATAAATAGTTACTAACAAGCAAAGTGTCTTCAACAATAAACATCTTAAATCAATCCAGTCCTGATAAACAACGAGTGGATTCTTATTCAAAACGAATCCATTCAAAGTTGTAAACTGTTTCTTTTTTCTGTCTAATGAGAGAGAATGTCTGCCCTGCATGAAATTACATGAAAGTAACTGTTTTTCTTTTTATAAATTATTTTTCCATTCCATTAATTGCCTGTTCTATTACTTCCCCTACCAGTGGCTCTTTTCTACCATGAGGCAAATATTTCCCCTCACTGAATTCACTGTTATTTAGTTAAAACTACAGATTTTCTTGTTTTCCCAGAATTTATGGTACCATATACTATATACAAAGAAAGAAGGGGAAAAAACGGCTTTGACTTGTCACTTATACATTAGAGTGCAGAGAAATTCTTTATTTGAATATACCAACTTGTTAGGAAGCTGAAGCCAAAGCACAGGGTCAGCAATGTCAGCAATACAGTGCCTCTGGAGGAGAGAAAGTTACAGGACTTGCACAAGGGCCCATCACTGGCAGCTTGGCGACTGGCAGCTTGGCGAGGACACTGAGTGACCACATCCCCAATAAACAACAGGTATATAGGGCCATTCCCAGCCTGAAGCAACCCACCTCTGGAAACTTCAAACATCAGTGACTATCCACCAGTACCGTTTCATTTTATCAAATGCATCATGTACAATCAATCTCTACCCCACCCTGATCAACCAAACAAAACAAACTCATCAGTCCTCATCATCCTCAACTCTTTCAGCAGAGTTTAACACAGTTTACCAGAAGACCTTCTTTTCCATTCTCATGTTTCTTGGCATTTATACCTGGATTGATGGTCATATCATGCATCAAGATATCAAGGTAAAGATAGATGGAATCTACATCTGCTCCTCACCTCTATACCATTTTTCTTGGTGAGGTCATATCCTCACATGGGTTTTCCTACCACTGCTATACAGGTCACAAATGTATTTCTTCCTTTCCTCCCTCATGTACTCATTTCTTCTCCGATCTCATCATGGATGGCAGCAAATCACTTGAAAATTTGCCTTAACAAAATGGAAATGTTGTTCATCTCAGGAGATTCATCCACATGCCAGCAACTTCTGATCTCTGCAGATCTGAGCAATTGTCACTGTAGGCAACCTTGAAGTAACCATGGGCAAATCAACTGTCCTTCTTGTCTCACAGTCCTAAACTCCCATGCCAATTTGTCCTTTACAATCCACTAAGAGTACTCTAATTCAGTTATCTCTTTATACTTATATACTTTGCAACTAACTCCTGGCAGGTCTGCCCCTCAGAACCATTCAAACTCTGCAACTGATTCTAAATGCAGCTTCACAACGCAGTTTTTAACCTTCTCACACCACCTCAGAGCTACACACCGTCCACTGACTTCTTGTAGCTGCCAGTATCATGATCCTTTCTGCAAAAGCCAAAAATAGACAAGCACCCATTTAAAGCACTAATCCTCTAGCACTGCTCAGGTAAACACACACACACACACACACACACACACACACACTCTCAGTCCACAAGGAAGGCAGGAATCAGAGCTCTTCTTTGTTCTAAAGTCTAAGTGGTGAAATAAACTTCCCCAGCTATCTGAAGTTTGCTAATAAAACAAATCCTGTGTGAGCCACTATAAGGATGGTTGATTGATAAAATAATTCAAAGCACTTTTGAAAGCCTGACAAATGTAATGCAAAACGTATTCAGGCGCTGCACCCCATCGAAAATGTTTCGACTCAACTCGCAAAAATAGCTGCATGCGTTTCCTAATACAAACAAGTTATACATTGAAATGAATTAATTTAACAGGCAAACATGTTCATGCCCCGAAACACATGTAGACAAGTTCAGCACACTGTGGGTCACACAACTATGAGAACTCGTCAGCACAGAAACTCGAATTAAATATGGCGGCGATCCAGGAAGGGTACTGATTAATTGCTCGCAAGGATAACAAAGCACTAGGCTAATGCAGTTTGACCGCTCATGTCCGCTCTAATTGCACTCAAGAGAAAGGCCCACATTCGGCATGCTCGAACCTTCCATATATTTGTCCCGCCAACCATGCAAGATTGTGTCCACTGCCTGGCGTCTCCTGGAGCCAGCTCGCAGTCGCAGTGGGACAGAATCGATTTTCTGCCACCGAACAGACGCGTATTTACAGCAGTAGTCCTGAACTTGCACAAAACGCTACGTCCTCTCATCGCGAGTGCTATTCGCACCAGAAAAGCGAAAGCAAACACAGCTGGGATTCATTGTATTCTACAAACATGCATACAAGCATCTGGCCACATGTATAGCTCATAAATAATAAAGCATTTTAATTTGTGAGGGTAATTATATTTTAGTTTGTGCGTGCGTGTGTGTCTTTGTGTTTGATAGAAGGATACACTGGGCCTCGGCATGGTAAATGGTCTGGTCTGGCTGGTTGGCATGTTGCATGGCGATGGCATGAGGGAATTCATTAAGCATGCGCTGCTGGAAGGCTTCCAAACGCTCATAGTCATGTCCACGACATACAAACTCCTTATTCTGAAAAGCACACATGCAAATGCATCGACAAACACCCTAGTCAAACATACACAGTGGGTAAGAGTGCCACCAAGTGGTTTAAAAGCAATAGAAGTCACTGTTGACTATAAATTATATTAAAAACATGGGGAAAAAAAAAAAAAGATGGACTCTCAACAGATCATTTTTATATCACTGATTTACATTTAGATCTACAGACGTTTTTTTTTCTTTTTCTTCCATGCAACACTGGAGACCCATCATCAATCATTTGTTTCTTGAATTGAGCAGAAAGCCTCGCAATAAATCAAATCTAAATATTCCAGGAAAAATCTGCCATATCATTAGTTTGTCATTTCTAGTAAGTTGGGTGTTTCCAAATTTTTCATATCAGCATAAAAAGCTATAATAGTTTAATAAACAATATGAAGTGACCAGATGTCTCGTATCTGATTGGCTTTTTGAAAGCAGCATATTCAAGGCTTTAGGAATCTACTGCCCACACCGTCTCAGCTTATGTATTGTCTCAGCTTTTGGTAGGTGTTGGCACTTACCCGTAAAAAGAAGGGAAACTTCTTCCCATAGAAGCCCACTCGGAAGAACTCAGGCTCCAGTCTCTGCTGGTCCATGATTTTATCGTAAAGGGAGGCCTCCATCATCTGGGCAATTCAGAAAAGCAGCATGTCAGTGCATGTAAATCTGAGCCAGAACAGTTGCTGTGTAAAATAAACAGCTCTTGATTAAAATTTGGAAATCCACAGAAGACCATACCTTCATTTTGCTCAAGTTCCTGTAATCATAGTACGCTTCGTATTGATCGGCCAACTCTCGACACAGGAGGATTCCGTTCTCCCAACACTGAGGGCGAAAGATAAAACAGGCCAAGTTAACTTCCAGTGGGGGGCAACAGATGATCATCGACAATTATTTGCGATGAAAAACTTCCAGAGTGTTTCGCAATGACGCTAATTAAACAAAATGTTTTCTTCCCTGCTGCTTTCTAATCCGTTCCTATCCAATGATACACTTGATTTAGGAGTACAGAAGGAGACCAGGCAGTGGGAAGCAGTGAGGTTTTATTTTCATTCAAGCTGCTGATGATATGAGGGCTAATTATGCAGATGTCATTTTGTTGTGATGGGTAACTAATGAAAACACGACCTCCAACTGATATTTTGATTGGTGGGTGAAGAACTGAAAGTGATGAGATGCAAATGTTTCTAAGCAACAGGCAGACTACAAACAACCTTGAGAATGTTGAGATAAAAAAAAGTGCATGAAGGTGCTAGCGCACTTTTAAGAAGATTAAGGTGATTGAGGGATGGCATGTCAGACATATCCTGTGCAAACAACATAAATAAAACAGCACATACGTTCAGTTTCTATCTACATTTCCTCTCTACAGAATTTAAAGATTGATGGTATTCTTAGTCTGTGACCTACTGAACCAGTATCAAGATGTATTCACTGAATTTACTTCTGAAAGTCGCTGTGGATAAAGGCATCGTGCAAATACCATAAATGTAAATAAAACAAAACACGGGCGAAAGGAAAGGAGGGAGAGAAGGAAGGAAAAGACAGAAAGGCAGAAAAGACAGAAAAACTGCAGATAGACAGCAACAGAAAAAGGCAAAGGGAAAATGAAATCCAGAAGCAAGAAGAAAGAAACAGGCAAAAGACACAGACAGGCCGAAATCGTGGAACAGAGAAAGACAGAAAGAGAAACACAATGCGACAGACAAAAAACAGGAATAGAAGAATGGGAAAGAAAACGAGAGAAAGTCAGGAAATGGCAAGTGAGGTAGGAAGTGAGGAAGGAAATGAGGAGCGAAGAAAGACAAAGTGAGTAACAAATATATAATAATAATAATAATAATAATAATAAATAGCAACAGGTAAAGTTCAGAAAGGTAAAGTAGAAGTTAACAAGTGAAATATGTAAAAATGAGAGCAGGGACCTTGCCACGTTCAAAGTTTTGGATGATGGTGAGATGCAGGTACTCTTTCCTCTGCCACTCGGTTTGCATGGGATAACTCAGAAACTCCCGCAGTGGCCTTTCTGACCATTCCAGCAGCTCGTCATACAGCAGCAGCGTGTAAGAAGCCTCTAGACACATAAAAAGCACGCAAAGTCACGACAACACGCCCACCGGGCGGCCATTATTCTCTTTTATTTCCAGCATCCACCCCACATGCCCCTGCAGAACATCACTCCTCCACCCACACGTGCCATTACCTGTGTAGTTCTGCGCTTTTAAGTGCAGGTCATACAGCTTGTGGATGTAGCGGATATACATCTCCTCCTTATTCAGCTCTGTTTTATAGAAGTTCTGCACAGACAGGAATAAATGAAGAAAGATTGAGAGCGAGAGCGAGAGTGAGAGAGAGAGAGAGAGAAATAGACAACTAGGCCAAAGACCATGTATTTTATAATTTATTGATACCCAAATTGTCCACCCACATACCCAGGTGGTAGCTATTGATTCTTCTATAGGTGTGAACTCAGAAAACAAAATTAACAAACCAGAAATGCACAAGCTGACGTTCAAAGGCTCCAAAGATGAATAATCTGACGTGTGAAAACTTTTGTTAAATTGGCAGTTTTACAGAAATCAGACCTCCTGGGTGGCCTGTTAGATTTGGATGTGTTTGACAGCTTGTTGTCTCTGCAGCAGAGGGATGCAGTAAAGTGTGGAAGCCCGTGTGGGCAGGCAGGTACAGCCTTAATGCTGGTGATGAGTTTGCAGAAAGAAACTCACCAACAGACTGACAGTACAGCCAATCTTCTTTCCATCCACTTCTCCAAGTTTCATGCAGTCCCTGGAGAAAACACAAAGAAACGCCAGAGACTGTGAAATTAAAACTACACATGCAACGGTTTCTGTATACACCTCAGTACACTTGTGTTGTATACTTTTTGTTGTGTACTGAAAGAAAACCTTTGGTTGCTTTTTTGGAAGATATCATTTATATACGTTTTCTCATCAATAACAAAGAATATATGTTACTTAAAATAGAGAGCCAAGCGGCTTTATTGCCAATTCAACCATATACAGTGGGTATAGAACACAAAAAGAGAGGACCAAGGAGCTGCATTAAACTGAAATACAGGAGACCATATTACAAGAGATTGTATTAACATATGTAAGAATTTCCCACAAACATTGAATATTTTTTTCTAACTACTAAAACTGTCCAATGTGTCCAAAAAATAAAACACATCAGTGTGCTGTTACAGGAAAAGGATTAAGGATGGTTGTGTTTAAGGCAGGGTTCCCTAATAAATTAATTATTTTCCAGTAACATCTCCAAAAACAATTTAGTCCTTATAGTGGAGCAATTCTTCTTATGATGGAAATGCGTTACATTGACGCCATCATAACTTTAGAACATTGTAAGTTGAAACATGGTCCATCCTGAATTTGAATAATTTTTTAACAAATTACAGTACTGTGTAAACCATATATATATATATATACAGTGAGGAAAATAAGTATTTGAACACCCTGCTCTTTTGCAAGTTCTCCCACTTAGAAATCATGGAGGGGTCTGGAATTGTCATCGTAGGTGCATGTCCACTGTGAGAGACATAATCTAAAAAAAAAAATCCAGAAATCACAATATATGATTTTTAAACTATTTATTTGTATGATACAGCTGCAAATAAGTATTTGAACACCTGTCTATCAGCTAGAATTCTGACCCTCAAAGACCTGTTAGTCTGCCTTTAAAATGTCCACCTCCACTACATTTATTATCCTAAATTAGATGCACCTGTTTGAGGTCGTTAGCTGCATAAAGACACCTGTCCACCCCATACATGCTGTGAGGATTGGGCAGCAGTCGAAGGGCTGCTTAGACTGCTGCCCCCGCGACCCGAATTACGGATAAGCGGGAGAAAATGAATGAAGGATGAATGAAAGATGCACCTGTTTGAGGTCGTTAGCTGCATAAAGACACCTGTCCACCCCATACAATCAGTAAGAATCCAACTACTAACATGGCCAAGACCAAAGAGCTGTCCAAAGACACTAGAGACAAAATTGTACACCTCCACAAGGCTGGAAAGGGCTACGGGGAAATTGCCAAGCAGCTTGGTGAAAAAAGGTCCACTGTTGGAGCAATCATTAGAAAATGGAAGAAGCTAAACATGACTGTCAATCTCCCTCGGACTGGGGCTCCATGCAAGATCTCACCTCATGGGGTCTGAATGATCCTAAGGAAGGTGAGAAATCAGCCCAGAACTACACAGGAGGAGCTGGTCATTGACCTGAAAAGAGCTGGGACCACCGTTTCCAAGGTTACTGTTGGTAATGCACTAAGACGTTATGGTTTGAAATCATGCATGGCACGGAAGGTTCCTCTGCTTAAACCAGCACATGTCCAGGCACGTCTTAAGTTTGCCAATGCCCAGTTGGATGATCCAGAGGAGTCATGGGAGAAAGTCATGTGGTCAGATGAGACCAAAATAGATCTTTTGGGTCATAATTCCACTAAATGTGTTTGGAGGAAGAAGATTGATGAGTACCATCTCAAGAACACCATCCCTACTGTGAAGCATGGGGGTGGTAGCATCATGCTTTGGGGGTGTTTTTCTGCACATGGGACAGGGCGACTGCACTGTATTAAAGCCATGTATTGTGAGATTTTGGGGAACAACCTCCTTCCCTCAGTTAGAGCATTGAAGATGGGTCGAGGCTGGGTCTTCCAACATGACAATGATCCGAAGCACACAGCCAGGATAACCAAGGAGTGGCTCTGTAAGAAGCATATCAAGGTTCTGGCATGGCCTAGCATGTCTCCAGACCTAAACCCAATAGAGAATCTTTGGAGGGAGCTCAAACTCCGTGTTTCTCAGCGACAGGCCAGAAACCTGACTGATTTAGAGAAGATCTGTGTGGAGGAGTGGGCCATATATTTATATAAATAATATTATGTAATTATATATATGTATATAACAGTATAATGCAGGTTCTAGCATAATATGATAAACCTTATACAAACCTTATATCTGTTTAGCATTTGGCCTGAAAATAGCATATATTTACATGGACTCAAGAAAGCATGAAAAATATAGTCTTGCTATACAGCAGCACTAAGAAAACACTGTGAATAATATAGCAAGCAACTGAAAATAAAAATATCTGTCACAAAATATTCTTGCGCTGCTTACAAAAGTTTTATCATGTGTTAATGTTTGCAGTCTGGCATATTAGAAATGTATTCATAATCGCACATTTAAACGTAATAAGTCATCAGAAATGTAAATGCACTTTGAAGGGATCTGGGAGAAGGTTGTGTTTGTGTGTGGGTGAATGAGGGAAATAGAGATGGTGCACTCACCTGTAATCAAGCAGTCTCTCCATTAGGCGTGTTACTGTTGCAATTAATGAGATTCCGCTTTCTCTCCACGTCTCTCTCTCGATCTTCTTTAAGAGGCTGAAACACAAACACAGCCAGCAAAAAGCGAAAGTCGCTGGATTAGTTCTCACCTTGCATCATGCAGCCACTCTCTCCATCTTCCCTTTAAGCATTATTTTGACTTACGCATACAGACGAACACACACAGACGCACACACACACCCTACTCACAGATCTAAGCAGAGAAACAGTGAGTGGTCTTACCTAGGGTATGGACCAAACAGAGGAATTCTACTCCAGGAAAGCAGAGGCGAGACAAAGTCATATTAATAAGTTAAAGTCAGAAACACTCACTCGTACATGTTAGTAACACGGTTAGTACTGTTAGTGCAGATAAGATCAAGAAAGAGGAACGAACATAAGCACGAGAGAGTGTTTAATACAATCACAACTCTGTTCTGAAATCAGAAATTATTGATTTAAGTGCCTTAAAGAAAAGTAAAGAAAGAAAGACAGAAGGCGGAGGCTGCTTTAAATGTCACATCGGACATATTAAACACAAATGATTTTTTGGGGATTCTTCTGGTTGGCACCAGCTTAAGCAAACAGAACAGTGTACATACAGCTGCGATGTGCCCATAGGCTATGTGTTCAGAAATCAAAAGCCCCCCACACATTTAAGGGCAAAACATAAGAGCTCACAATTCCCCAATTATAAAAAGAAATATATATATATAAAAAGTAGAAGATGAACACTGATCAGGGCCAAGCAGTTATATACCCTATGAGACAGATATTGATAACTTGAAACCACCATTACATGGATGTCTGAATGAATGGAAGTAGGACAACATGTCTGGTAAACTTGAGACAAAGTCTGTTCTTGCATTGGCAGTGTGTTTTGGGTCAATGTCTTACTTTAAGACAAAGTTCCTGTAAATTGTATTTTCTCTGAATTTAAGTGTTACAGTTAAATGTGATCCAGTGAGAAATCAGTTTTTCTTCTGAATAACCTCGCTTCCTTCAGGCGAGTTTCTAACTTCCACATCTGCATATTTTGATATGAAAAGTTAACGGCATCCTACAAATTATCTTGATAAAAATAGCACAAAAAACAGATTCATAGTGGCTCATATTTTCTCTATAAACTTCATCTAGCTCTCTGGAGTGCTCAAGCTCTCAGACTGATACTCTCTTTAGCTCTTTAATGAGGCCCTACTCCTCTCCATTTTGAGTGAATATTAAAGTTTTTTTTTTATTTTGTTGTCTTTTTTTTTATGTGATACGCGGGCTAAGTGTAAATCTTTCTTGAACAAATCCTTACAATAAAATATCAAAATCTCTGATTCTGAGCGCTCACACTTCATGAATTTAATCAATAAGCCAAAATCGTGATTGTAAACACACTTAACTGTGCAGCCCTCAGTGCTTACTCAATACGAGTAATACAAACCAGCAGAAGCTCTCACTCACATGCTGTTGAAGAGCTCGCGGTAAGTTTCATCACCCTTTCCTTCTGACATCAGACTGTCGAGCTTGTCTATTAGTTTTGCCTCCACCTAAGACAGATCATCATTCAGGGTTACAGGTTCAATTGGCTCGTGCACTTAAGCAAAGTGATGTTTTACACTGGCTCGCTGAAGCAGCAGGGGGCACTGTTGTACCTGTTTAAAGTTGCCGCTTCGACGCTGTTCCCAGTCCATCATGTCGTGAAAAATGGGGATCATCACGTTCCGCAGATCCGGCTGAGGAACCAGTGTCACCTCGAGAAATGGGCCAATCATAGCAGGGATGAAGTTTAATTTGTGTTCTCCTTTAAAAGCAAGAGAGGGAAGATGATGCGGGGGGAAAGGCGGAACGGCAAATGATATTTTACATTGGCGTCATTTATTAGCGCAGAAAAAGTTTAGAAATTACACCGGCAAACTCGTACCTAGATTCTGCCACATACTGAAGATTTCACAGCCCATCATCACCCTCATATCTCCGTACCTACAAACCCACACACATTTATGCATTCACAAATCAAACAAATGCTGAACGAGCACAAAAAGCTCCATGACAAATGTGCATAGATCTCTAACTCGAATGGGCAACTGAACACACGTAACATTTACCCTGATTGAAATGCCCCATTTTGCAAACATCAACACATTATGCAGTGCATCAAGGTACAGTATTCTATCAATAGTGTATAGGAGAGTAGAATTCACTCACTTTTCAAGAATTTTCTTGCGCTTGGAAGGAGAGAACGTTTCAAGCTGGAGGCAGGGCTGATTGATGAAGATTACAGACAGATAAAAGTACGAATCCCAGACCTACAATGCACACACGTAAACACACACAGTGTGAGTAAGAATGTGTT
Source organism: Silurus aristotelis (assembly GCF_946808225.1). NCBI lineage: Eukaryota > Metazoa > Chordata > Actinopteri > Siluriformes > Siluridae > Silurus > Silurus aristotelis. Next base: position 9,579,016 of record NC_139597.1, on the reverse strand, counting down.
AAACACTGAGACAAATGGTTCATCTGTGATTGTTTTTACAATCAGAGTGTAGCTGTTTCAGTCAACAACACTGAACACTTCCTGTTTTTCCTCAAACATAACTGGCTCAGTGCTGTGTGTGTTGACACCCAGGTGAAGGCTACATTTAACCCCACTGCAGGAAGCCATAGTCTGGACACACACACACTCTGAGCTACAGGCACATACACAGACACTAGAACACAGACATACCTTATAATCAAACCTGTCATTCAGAAAGTTTTTCCTCAGAGCATCTGACAGGTAGAGCACCGTTGTGATGATGATACTGGAAAGGAAACGTGTGCATGAATCAGCACGAGCGAAAGCGCTGCCACATTGTATTATGAATTTACCTCCATCTCAGACAAGAGATAGTCAAGAAATCATGATCATGCTACGATTCTTACTTATTAGTGACAAGCCGCATGACTGTCCAATCTTTAGGAAACATTTCCGGCCGGATCAGGATGCGGAATACGGTGAAAATCTGCAGAAGGAAATCCTGCCGAAAACAAACACAAAACATTCAAAACAACTAGTTGATATATGACAGGTACAGTACTGCAAAATGTTTGATACGTTTTAGTGATTTAGGGGAAAAAAAGGTTTTAGTGAAGTGTAAAACAGAAACAGAATAATTCTGAAACAGAATAAATGTAATTCGTTACTCAACTTTAGTAGCTTTTTCATGTAACTGTACTTTATAGAAGTATTTCCATTCGAAGAGACTTTTACTTTAACTTCACTACATATCAAAGTAAATTATTTTTTTTTACTCAATCCATTTTTTGCGAAATCAGTCGTTCCTTTTTATTTATGAGCGAATAAAATCTTAACTGGTCGACAAGCCACCAATCGGTCGAGCGTGCGCTCTGTTTTAAACCTGTTTCGATTGCCGCTTGGTGAAATCTATTTATCACGAACATACAGTTCAGTGTCTGTTCAACAGCAAGCAGAACATTTTAAATATAATAAATGATGGAAGAAACTCCAGACTCGAACTCACCACAACACCAGTGGCCTTAATTGCGGTTTTTTTTTTTCTTTAAGTAGATGAAAAGAAGGTTTTTTACTTATTAATATCATTCTATTAATAGATTGTTGTGCTGAGAGTAACAGAGTCTTTTCACATACACTGAGTTGATTAAGAAAAGAGTTTTGTGACAAAAATGATAATAGGAACATTGTAGCAATAATAAATATATTATATAATATATAATATAATATAATAATAAACTATGGATACTTAAGTACATTTGAAGGCAAATACTTTTGTATTTTTACTCAAGTGAACGTTTAAATGTAGCACTTTGTACACTGTATCTCCACTTTAGCTCAACTACACGGATTGTGTCCTCCACTGAAGCCTACTACGGTTCTTTTACCGTTTTTAGCTCTGATGCACCTTTTATGTTGGATGATGTCACACTGGCACAAGTGGCAATTATATTCACGGTAGCTGAACGTCATGGTGTTCGCATGCTCACGAGTATTTAGGAGTATTAGTTAAGAGGTGCTGCTAGTGTGTATGAGCACATTCGGTCATAAAAAAGCTCCAAGGCCGTTCTCACCCTCAGCTCATCTTTACTGGTGAAACGTTGAAGATGCTGCTGGTAGTGTTTATCTCCCATCTGCTTCAGCAATGCCAAAAGGCATGACACAAACTCCCCCTGAAACACAGATGCATTAACACACATCAGCAAACCGCATCAAAAAGTCTTACGTAAATGTGACCTTGTTTTTGTACTGCATTCCCACAAAAGCCACAAAGTTTGACCAAACCTGCCTGAAGCCAATGTTAACCCTTATGTTTTTTACCTGCCTATAAATGGACTTGATTTCCCATGTGTTGTGTTAGAAGTCGCTCATGCTGCAATAACTATGTTAATAAACCTGGCCTTCTGATCTAAACATTCGTACGAAAGTGAACAATGTCCTCACAAAAGCGCATGTCTCTTTTGACCATAAAGTGGTGGAAAAACGAATACCATATACATATAAAGCTGTACCTCACTAATCAGACCAAAAAACGCTAACTTCCGTTTTTCAATCTAATGATCCAGACATAATCTAGATCTGTGTCTACAGTATACCGCATTTCACCAACTGATGACCCCTGTGCATGAGATCATACAAATTACTACGTATGATTATAAAAACAGCTCTGTGACTGAAGACAAAAACATCAAAGACCTAAAATACACACCAAAATCTCCTCTATTTTTATTGAACACAGCCTGGAGAGCAAATACAGGAGTACATGAATAGAGCTATTGAAAAGCAGCATTCAGCAGAAACACGGTGAGTTTAGCATCTACAATAGAGCAAAACACGCACACGCACGCACTCACTCACAAATCCACAGATGACATGTAAAGAAAAAGTTCTTCCACATTTCACCTGATGCAGAGCAGCTTTGAAGTATACAAGAGCTTTGGCTGCTGCACAGTAATTAATCAACCCTCAGGGGCTTTTGTCTTTTTCTTCTCTTTCTCTTTCTTTCTCTTTAAGTGCAGTATCGCTCTCACTACAATTCTCATGCTAATCTATGTTCTCTCACCGTGACATCTTGACTCTGAGGACGCATTGTCGACACTGGGGTTTGAGGACGGTTGGAAATCTCCAGAATGGTCCTCAATAATACACCGAGCAAGCTCTCCACTATCAGATCCACTTCTTCAGACATGGCTGGCTCCTATACACACACAGACATATATATTACAGAATACAAAGAACATATGGATTGCTTAAAAAAAAAAAAAAAAAAAAAAAAATCATAGAAATAGGGTTACATATTTACACAATGTACTTTTCAGATGAAGGCCGATAAATTTGTCAAGTCAAGAACCTTTTATTGTAATTTTTACCATTTAGAGCTGAGTGAATACCCAGTCAAATGAGATAACTTTCCTCCAGAACCCTGGTGCTACATACAACAACATAGAGCTACAAATGATCTTTTGTTTGCATCTTTTGGCAAGGTTTACTTGACGGCATACTGAGTGGCCTGTTATCCGGAAAAAAATTGTTTTATACTCTCGCTATACAGCTTTTAATCAAAGCTGAAAAGTGCGTAGATTAAAACAGTTTCATTTTGTTATTTAATTTTTAACAGTCAGACATTTTTTGACAAAAACTCAATGGCAGTTACGCAGTTAAAAACTGAATATAAATTTCAAAGCAAGATGTGTAAGTAGTGAGTGTTTCCTGACAGGGTGATAATGAGAGTGGGGAGAAGAAGCCAGATTGAAAAAGGGAGCAAGTGGAGGTGATGACTCTCTTAAGAGTGGGCCTGCGGAGTTGTGAAAGCTATTTAACACGTACACACTGTTCATCTCATGCCAATTGTAATCACAACCTCTCCAGGTCAAAGAAACTGTTCTGGTTTAGAGTTAATACTGCACCTCATGACTATTTTACTCAACATTTAATCTAAGAATATTGATTATCTTGAAGATAAATTATGTACCCAGTATATTTATTCAGATAGATGTTTTAAGCCACTAATGCTATTACAGAATTGCCATATCATTGATAATTATCGGATCAATCAGTTACATTATCATGTCGATTCTATTATTTTTTTAGCTTACATTTGGTCAATTAACAAATATAAACCGATCAGGCATAACACTATGACCACCTGCCTAATATTGTGTTGGTCCCCCTTTTGCTGCCAAAACAGTTCTGATGTGTCGAGCATTATCAGCATGAACTTCTTCAGCAATTTGAGCTACAGGAGCTCGTCTGTTGGATCAGACCACACGGACCAGCCTTCGCTTCACACGTGCATCAATGTGCCTCGGCCGCCCATAACCCACTGTTCCTTCACACTGATCACTGCAGACCGGGAAACATCCCAAAAGAGCTGCAGTTTTGGAGATGCTCTGACCCAGTCGTCTAGACGTCGCAATTTGGCCCTTGTTAAACTCACATCAACTTTGAGGTTGATGATGAAGAGATAATTAGTGTTATTCACTTCACCTGTCAGTGGTCATAAGGTTATGCCTGATCCGTGTATATGTAATTGATTTTGTCAATAAATTGATTTATTTTTAACACCCGATTTAACCTGCTTTAATATGCGTGTAAATATTATTAATGCAGACGATCATGTGGCTGCAGCACAATGCATAAAATCATGCAGCTACAGAGATTACACATTTTGCCTATTCTGATGTTTGATGTGAACACTACTGAAGCTCTGAGACCAATAAGGTGCAAATCAACACCTAAAATCTTTTTTTACATTCTTAAAATTTGATTCAAATAGATTTAATACTTGGGGCATAAAGTGGTGCAACCTTGTGTGTGCCACAGTGTGAATTTTTTTTTTATCAAATCAATTTTGCTCAGTGGTTGTAGCCTTAACATTAGTGTTTTTTTTCCCCCCATCAGATTGTTTAAAGAGGCCATTAAACAGCATAAGCTCATGTCTCACTGCCTGCATCCAAGCTCTCATTAATCTCACTTCACAGTAAATCACAGGATGTTTACAGCCAGTACTCCTGTTTAAAGCCATGACTCCGTCCTATTATTTCCAGAGCCATGTTTCTCAGAGGTTGCATCATCTCTCTTCACGCTGAGGGGTTCAGGTCACGTCAGAAGCCGATGTCTCACCGTATCGTATCTTTTTATGATAGACAGCATGCAGGTGAGTATTTGGGCACCCATCACCAGATCTCGTTGCTCCTGCAAGTGAGTCTGTAACAAGCGCAAGACCACAGGGAGCAGAACACACCGTGATTCTAAAACACACACAGACAAACATTCATTAAAGACAGTGTTAGTGGGAAAGATGTAGGGTAGTTTTTTGTTGTTTTTTTTTTTATATATAAAATCCTCGACCCCAAAAACATTATAACTATGCTAAAACTCCTGAAGTTGAGTGCACTTCAATAATTCACAGCTAAGCAGTGACGTGCCAGGTAAGAAGTTAATGCTTCATGTGTTTTTTTTTTCATTCATCCCAAATAGCCTGAAGCATTAGGGAAAATAAATAATATGTTAAATGTACATTATTTATAGTTGCATAAGTATGAGAAGAACTACCCCAAACAGTTACAACTGACCCCACCTTTAATTACTCTTACAATCAGTACTGCTCTAATCTAACTGCAACGTATAAACCAGCAACGTCTGTGCAAGTGTGTGTATATGTACCGGGGTTTGTGTATAGCTGGCTCTCCACAGTTTTTGAAATGCACTGCAGTTTGACAGTCTCTAGGGGGCAGTCTGACTGTGAGATGTCCGGCAGACTCCCCAGCGTCTCCCTTACGAACGAGGCCACCTCAGTGACGGTGAACAGCTTTAGCAGCTCCCCATAGACTGCAGGAAATGCCTGCAAAAACACCGTCTGCATGCACACACACACACACACACACACACACACACACACACACACACCCCGTCGGTTAGCATGTTTCGCCGTTACCAATACTGTAGCTGTCGCGTGAGGTAGTGGGGGGGCTTCTAACTCTGAATTATAGCAGCAGTCACATCTCAAATGACAATAAAACTTTTTTTTTAATCATTTTATAAAAACCCACTGACAGGCTGTCATCAACTGCCTTTAATAGCAGTGGCAAAGAAAAAACTGTCCCAAAACAAGATGATGTCACAAGTCTTAGTTGTGTTTGGGCGATGAGAATCTTCTGTAATCAAGTTCAACACATTTTTCTAGATGTTGGATATTCTGTCATTCTGTAATGAAACATATAATATTCACTGATTGTTCACCCACTGCTACTGACCTCTGATCAGCTCCTCTAATGACCGTCCTCTTTCTAAATCATCAAAATCCACTTCTTTAGTGTTTGATGATATATTAGCAGCAATTTCGAATTCTTCATTACACTATATGGACAAAATTATTGGGGAAACCAGACTTTTCAATCCATAAATGGTTCCTCCCCAAACTGTTACCACAAAGTTGGACACACAATTGTACTTTGGATGTGTAAGAATTAAAATTTCCCTTTACTTCACTTCACACTCAGGCGACCCAAACCTCATCCAGCATGACAATGTACCTGTGCACAAAACAAGTTTCATGAAGATATGGTTTACATGGGTTGGAGTGGAAGATCTTGAGTGGCCAGCTATAAAGCTCTGACCTTAACCTTATTGAACACCTTTGGGATGAAATTTTCACACTGACTTCACCCCAAGGCTCCTCACCCTACATCAATACCAGACTTTACTAACTCCCTTGTAGCTGAATAAGCACACATCTCCACAAGCACATTCCAAAATCTAGTGGAACATCTTCCCAGAAGAGTTTAGGTTAAAAGCAAATGGGGACTTAATGTGGATTGGAGTGTTTAAAAAGCACATACAAATCTAATAGAATGCAATTTTGAAATATGATCCCATAACTCTTCAGATGTTTTTTTATAGACTAAAATTATTTCTGCATCATTCAATAAAAAACACGTCAATAGAAAATAGCTGAAACGCACAGCATGTATTATTTCGAGCCTATAGCGCCAGAACTGTATTAAATTAAGTGATACTAGCCACAATGTTTTGTCTACTTCGTGACTTATAAAGCAAACACACCCTACCAGTCATGGACAATCCATAAACCCATCAGCTAGTCCACTGGGAAAGTGAAAGCTAAAAAAAAAAACACACTGCATGTGTTGCTTTCTCTGAACTTATGCTAAAATTAACTAGGCTCCAAACTTTAATAGCATACTGTATGCTGATGTAGTTAAGTGAACACACAACCCTGTACAGCCAGTCATTATGTTTGTCTGATGTGTGTAGTGCAGCAAGTGGTGACTCTCAGAACGAGTAGCTTGTGCTAGTGTTTCATTACAAATATGTGTCACATCAACCTGAAAAGCATTAATCATGCATAGCAAATGAGATAAGACAGTTGAAAAATGGAAAAGGGATTTTTTTTCTAACTGCTAAGAATGTGGTCTGCAAAAAATCTAATGTGTGTGTATACAGGATGAAACACCACCAAAGCACAGAAGTTAGAGAAGTATTATAAAGTCCCTTGACCATTTTCCAGTAATATTAATGATATTAACTTAAAGATAGCCAGGGTCTCCGCTGTTCAGACATCTAGGGGAAGTTCATTCCACCACATCGGTACCAAAACAGAGAAGAGCATTGAAGTATATTTTAGAATAGTTCAGAATTTGATCATCTCTAACTTTCTCCGGTTTAGGTTAAAGCACTTCCAGTGCTGGAATCAAATGAAGAAACACATCTACAGTGCACTGGAGTGTAACATGGACCGCTGCTTCTACAGCTTGTCTACACTGCTGCGTAAAGAAAGCGGGCAAGTCTGACCCGCATTGTACTGCTGTTTTTATACTGCCCTTTATGAAGATTAAAACCCTCAAGCTTTTATAAAAAATAAAAAAAAAACAGTTAAAATATAAAAGTTATATAGCAAGACCCAGATTAACACCTACAGATGCTCTTCTTTTGTGCTCTATTAAATAAAGGGATGTCTTGAGCTGTTATTACTGAGCATAATAAGGACTTGTTTTTCAGAGCATAATAAGGACTTTGTTAAAGGAAAGAAAAAAAAAATGAACCTAAATGGATTGGACTATTAAAGCATATCTTAAGAAAAATGGAAAGAGAGAAAGTATCTGGAAAATATAAAAATCAACTAGAAAAATGCCCATGTGCCCATCAACAAGTTTAACTCAATTTAGCAGCAAAACAAAAAGAGATGTTTTTCTATTTGGTCCTCTATTCGGTTTTCTATTGAGGGAGAGCGCTCAGAATAATGATGTCAAGTTTGATGAGTGGTCAGTTTTCTCTCTATTTTCCTTCTCAGTCTTCTCACAAGATTTATCTTTCTCGGGTTTTTGTGTCGCACTGTCTGTGCTGCTTGCTCAGTCCATTTGATTATATTATATTAAAATAGTGTTTATTTGGGCTTATCTTTTCATGAGACCACAATGCAGAGCTGGTGAATGCCGAGTGGTCTTGTGTGAGGACTGCGAGGGTGAGGGAGTGCACTGAACCAAACACCACAATAGAGTTAGGCTGCACACAGAGCTGATAGTGTAATCAAGCTCATTCTCAGCTGCTTTTTCTCAGCCCTAAAAGGGAGCAACTGTGTTGAGACTGCTCCTCAATCACACCAGAATGCATCAATTATCTCCCTCCTCACCAGAACTGCTTTCATAGCAACTCAAAGAAGTATATTGCACTGGAAAAAATAAACGTTACAGTAAAGGAACCTTTCAGCTCGCTTATAGCCCTCAAAGTCTGACAAAGTTTTAATTAACGAACTAATATTAGTAATCTGTTGCTCGTATTGTTTAAACTTGAACATTTTTAATAATTATTTAATTAATGTTAACTATCTACACCGATCAGGCATAACATTATGACCACCTGCCTGATATTGTGCTGTTCCCGACCAGTCGAGCATCAACAGCATTAACTTTTTCAGCAATTCGAGCTACAGTTGCTCATCTGGTGGATTGGACCACACAGACCAGCCTTCGCTCCCCACGTGCATCAGTGACCCTTGAACCCATCGCCGGTTCACAGATGTTCCTTCCTTGGACCACTTTTGATAGATACTGACCACTGCAGACAGGAAACACCACGCAAAAGCTGCAGTTTTGAAGATGCTCTGACCCAGTCGTCTAGACGTCACAATTTGGCCCTTGTCAAACTCGTTTAAATCCTTCCACATGCCCATTTTTCCTGCTTCTAACACATCAACTTTGAGGGCAAAATGTTCACTTGCTGCATAATAAATTTATCCACCCACTAACAGGTGCCATGATGAGGAGATAATCAGTGCTGTTCACTTTACCGCTCATAATGTTACAATGTTCAAACAGTAAGCAGTTTACAGTCCTCACCTGTGTGTGGGAAATTGGGCTGGACCCTTTGCTTTCCTGTGACAAGAAGAAGCGGATGGACATGAAGAGTTCATGCATACAGCAGCGAAACTCTTCCTCATTCTGGCCCCCCGTCGCGATTGCATAAAGCCTCCGAGACTGTATAATGTACTTAAATATGTACTCTGTCGCCTGCAAAAAATAGCATCATTCATCCAGTTAGAGCAGAGTGCAATAAAACAGTGGGTTTATTGCTCTAATTGCACATGCAGGAGCCACTGTAAGTGATACAACATAGAGGCCCTTAATGGCCAGAAGAAAAAAGAGCAGCACTGTTATTAAAGAATAGGGAACACAATAATAATTTTACAGCATTAGCGGAGAAGCGCCCAAAGCTAAAAATAGCACGGTAAGATATTGCTTAAGCTCCTACCTTGAGAACTCGCTGAATGTGGTCCTGGTGTTCGGCGTCAATGATGCGGTCCACATACCATTTCAGGACCTTGATCAGATCTCTAAAGATGAGACATGGTGGTGTCATGATCAGTAACGCAATTTTCAAGTTATGCTGTCATTCTTACAATGTTGATAGAGCCGACTAATTAACTAAACCTAAACTAAAACTAAATATGCTAAACCTCTTCCAGAGAAAACGGAACTCAGTTCATCAAAAACAAAAACTTTGTGCGAGTTATATAAATTGTTGTATAATGCAAGAGACCGTGTGGGAGTGTGAGCCTGATAAATCCATCACTAAAACAGTGTGTTCGTGATGAGGCCTTTATGAGACATTGTGTAGCGGAGACTACATTAAGGCGCAGGAGAAAAGTTAGAAAAGTGATAGATATAAGAGTTGAGGAAACATCTGCCTTCCAGACAGGAAAAGACTCTGGTTTCCATTTGTATATGTCTGCCTGTGCATCTCAACCTATGATGATTGCGGGTCTGGCACGAAAAAAAAAAAAATTTTAAATAAATTAATGAATTCCTAAATATCCCAGAAATGTTTGCTGTGATTGTCTTTTTAAATTATACTAATAATTATTTTATTAACTAGCAGTTTTGGACGAAGTACACAAACCATGTAGTTGAGTTAAAGTAGAGATAGTAGGTAAAATATTACTCCAGTAAAAAGTGCTCCTTTTTAACGTTAACCTGAGAAAAAGTACCCAAAGTAATTGCCTTCATATGTACTTAAGTATCCAAAGTACTATAATTTATGATGGCTATAATGTTCCTATCATTTTTGCCTCTTGCATAATCAACTCCGATTATATGAAAAAACTGTTACTCTCAGCACACCAGTCTATTAATAGAAGGCTATTAATGAGTTAAACACTGACTGATATCTAATAAAATGATCCAGAGCCCGAAACCCTCTTTTCAACTACTATAAAAAGAATTGTGCAAATAAGGCCACGGGTGTCGTGGCACATAAGAGACAGGAGTTTTTTCCCATAGTTTATAACTCGCAAAATGTTCTTCTTGCTGTTTAACTGACGCTGAACCACCAAGTGGCAAGCAAAACGAGTTCAAACCAGTGCGTGCGCTCTACACTGATTGGTGGCTTGCTACGTGTTTTTATGCGCTCATAGATTAAAAGACACCTGTTGGTATGCAGGTGAACAGTTCACACGATAATGAACAGTCACACAGATTCAGTAACAGCCACTCAACACTTTCAGCGGCGCATTTTTCTGAATTTAATTCAGAGGTATTATATATACTAGCTGCATGTGGGCAGATATCAGGAACACGTGTACTTCAGCTCAAGCACGGCATACCTGTAGGACAAAGCTCCTGCAAAGTGGCCCTCAATGTAGGTGTCCATGACAGGTTTAAAGTGCTGGAACTTGCTGTCCTGGAGTAAGTTTATAATGTGCACCTAGGGACAGGAATAGAAACTGGTTTAGAATGAGAAAATACACTGACCGGGCACAACATCATGACCACCTGCCTAATATTGTGTTGGTCCCCCTTTTGCCGCCAAAACAGTCCAGACCCGTCAAGCATGAACTTCTTCAACAATTAGAGCTACAGAAGCTTGTCTGTAGGATTGAACCACACGAGTTAGCTTTTGCTCCCCACGTGCATCAATGAGCCTCGGCCGCTCATGACCCTGTCGCCAATTCACCACTGTTGCTTTCTTGGACCATTTTTGATAGATACTGACCAGGAGACCAGGAACATCCCACAAGAGCTGCAGTTTTGGAGATGCTCTGACCCAGTCGTCTAGACATCACAATTTGGCCCTTGGTAAACTCACTCAAATCCTTACACTTGCCCATTTTTCCTGCTTCTAACACATCAACTTTGAGGATAAAATGTTCACTTGCTGCCTGATATATCCCACCTGCTAACAGGTGCCATGATGAAGAGATAATCAGTGTTATTCACCGCATTGAGTATAATGTTATAAGATCATAATGTTATGCCTGATGTGTGTGTATATATTTAAAAACTTTTAATGTAATCGCATTTTAAAGCCAAGATAAAATATATCTAAGACATTTCCTCATCAAAGGACCAAGTATCAACATATCAATACATAATAAAACAAAAACATTACACAAGTGTGCATTTGATAAATGAGGCCTAAGAATAAGTATATCTGTCAGACAAATGTTTCGATTTGGATGAACCAAACTCCACAACCATGTGCAACACAGATCCACAAAAGCTCTCTGTTAAACATTAATAGAATTCTGAGCAGGAAATTTGCGAGAGGACACGTTTTTATAATTTCCTTTTTAAAACAATTTATGTCAATTTTTTAAGGTTAATGTTACACACAGCTGTAGGTACAACTGGCACTGATTTCAAAACTTACAAGAGAATCAAAGACTTTGAGGCTGAATCTCTGCGAGCTCTCGTCCAAAATCCCAAAGAGCGCGTCCAGAGTATCCTGTAAGAACTGGGAGACAGTCGATTGCAGTAAGAACAGTAAGACATAATTAAGTGCAAAAATGTTTATCCCTGTGGTTTGACCAAGTCATTCTGTAGCAGAGAGCATGGCTGCTTGACATGCCAATGAGTGAAGTTTATTTGCACTGTATTCTACCTTAACTATTTCAGAGCCATCAATCTCCTTCAGTTTGGACAGGCTCTCACTGATTCTATCAGGGTGCATCCTCCATTTCAGCAGGTCCAGCATTTCACCTGCACACAGCAAGAAGTGCAATATGTTTTCTTAATCACTGATACTCCTGCTGCTGTTCAGCGTTAAAAACCCTCACTATAACACACCAACCATTCAGAAAGTATAACGTTATAAAAACACTGTATAATGTTCTCATACAATAAAAGGTATTCCTGTGTGTGTGTGTGTGTGTGTGTGTGTGTGTGTGTGTGTGTGTGTGTGTGTGTGTGTGTGTGTGTGTGTGTGTGTGTGTGTGTGTGTGTGTGTGTGTGTGTGTGTGTGTGTGTGTGTGTATATAATGAGAAAAGTCTACCATTTTGAGTGAGTTTGGTGGAACAGAGGAATGAGGTGATCCAGAAAGACTCCTTGCTGTTTTTCACAGCCTGGTTGTTGCCTGACAGATTGGTTTTGAAACAGGCCAGACTGAGGTAGCGAGCACAATCTTGAAGATTAGCGTTTTCCTCACACTGGGGAGAAAAGAATGGGAGACATCAACTCTTGCACCTTAAAATGCACACCTTCCACCACCCTCAAGCTTATTCAAAAGCAAAAAACAGCCTCTCCTACCAAAAGAGTAAAAATACACTAAATTCTGCCTCCATGAGAGGGGGAAAAACTACCCTTATCAAGAAACTATACCACCCACTCCTGCCTTGATTAGAGTAATAACCCACTTCCACTGGCAGGAGAGTTTGACACAAAAGTAAATATGCCCACTCTTTGCCCACTCAAAAGCAAAAACACCCAAAACTAGCCTACTCAAGAGCAAAAATGCCCACTCCTTGCCCATACAAGAGGAAAAAATGGCAACTCCTGCTGGCACAAGAGTAAGACCATTACTCTTGCCCATACAAGAGTTAAAATTGCCTACTCCTGAGCACACAAAAGTAAAAAAAGAAAAGAAAAAAAAAAAAAACACCCACTCCAAAAAACATGACACTAAAAACAAACTCCTGCCAATCAAAAAGTAAAAACTATGCATGCTGCCCAAAAGAGTAAAAAACAAACAAACAGCCCACTTCCACCCATGCGAGTATAAAACCCACTCATAAGAGTAAAAATGCTCCGACTCTAATGCACATCAAGGGCTGTAACTGCAGTCAATAAACGAATAATAAAACACAATACTGAATATAATATGCTGTAAAGTTTAAAAGAAAATGACCAGAATATGCTAAAAATAGATAAAAAAAAAAAAAACAGCAACAATCCACCACACATACTTTGTAATTCATTTTTAATTACTTTTTTTTCTTCAGGAAATTGCCTGAAGTGTATTTTGTTGCAGAAAGGTAATGTTTTATATATTTTTAATGTGGTATAGTAGTTTGGCTAGAATGTCTAGCATTAGCCTGTGCTGTCATCTCAAGCACTGAGGCAAAGCAGGGATTATAGCATAAGCAAATACATTTCCTTTTTTTTTGTAGTGTCTCTACTTATAGTTACAGGTATCGAGTGTAAACCTCATCACTCTGCTGACACTAAGAAGAAAAATGACGACATATTTTCTACATAATGACGATTTCTGCACAGCATGTGCAGCTGTGTGTTATTTGAAAGGTGGCCACACGCTCAAAGAAATAAGAGGATGTGGTTAAACTATTGATGACTAATGTTTTTACTTATGTTTACAGATACAAGTCTTCTTTTATTCTTTTACACAGTGCCTTAAAGCGAGAATCTGTTTATTGCATTATTGCAGTTTGAATGTAATGCTGAATGCTCGGGTCAGCAGAAAAAATACTTTGTGTATGGATCCACTCCCATGCAAGTAAAATCATTACTGCAGGCAAAGATAAGCATAAGTTTGGGGCGGTTTTATTAGAGTGGAAGTAACAAGCGAGAGGTTTGCTTGCCCATTGGTCACTTCTCTCACGGCTACGTATTTCTACCAGCACGTGTTAGTTTTTAACCACAAAAGTAACTATTCTTAAATGTGATTTTTTTTTTCTTCTAAAAGACGATTGCAGATGTGTGCAATACACTACCATCGGAGCACATCAGGATACAAATATAGATAGAATGTCTGCTTGTTTCTGTAAATTTATACTGTAGTCCTAAATCCCAGGGGTTCCTGTGGTGTTTTTTTTTTTTTACTTAAACCTGCCATAGTGGCAAAATCTATAAACAAGCAGAATTCAATGACAGATTATATATATATATATATATATATATATATATATATATATATATATATATATATATATATATAAATAAATACACACACACACACACACACACACACACACACACACACACACACACACACACACACACACACACACACACCTTATAGACAATGAGCTCATGAGTGCCATCTGGTAGAGTTCGTCCATCTTCCTGCATTAAATGGACAAACGAGAAGCCAAATAGCTTCTTCTCCGCTTTGTCTTTTGCTGCGGAACAGACACACAAACACACAGACACACACATATATCTTACAAGCTGCATTTTTCAGATTACAGGGAAAGGGTGTCTAATTTTACCTGCAGAACATACAGGTACTAATTCCAATAAAGTAAAAGCCAAACAACAATCCACCTGTTTTAGCTTTCAATCACCTGTTTGGTGTTTCAACAGACCATGAATAGTGGCTTCTGCTTGGTTAAAATGAAAGTCTGCACACACACACACACATGCTGTCTGGATAGGATTATACTCCCATGCACTACATGAAACTCGTATGTAGAAAATGTCGTCAGGGCATGAAATAAACTGTCTTTAATTGAACACACTAAAGATACTACAGGTAACAACCACAACCAATTACAGAGTAACATTGATTTCAAACAGGCAAAGGATCATATGTTTTAGAACTAAGTTCTGTTAGATTGAATACACTGATGGTTCTCTTTCTCTCTTTTCAATCCTCACTTAAATTTAAATAGCAAAAAGTTGTAATTAAAAAAACTAATACAAATTATGGAATTATTTGCTACTAACTGACAGCCACAACAATGAACACTAAAATTACAGACTACCAAGTGAGCCGTAGTCCACATTTTATTTTTAAATAACATGACTGCAGAGAACAAAATCTGAGCTGGAAATCTGGAAATCCCTGGAAGTAAATAAACTTGCATCCCCTGGCATACTGGAATAATTTTTATAGTGACTGGTAGTGTGTGCTACAATCTGCATTTTGCACAATTTATTCTATATGTGTGAAATATTTTAAATACAGCTTGTACACATGGCCATGTTATTTTCTCTTGTTCTCTATTAGATTTGTCAAGTTTTGTTTCAGTAAAAGAGTTATATAGCAGTGTGTACAATTAGATTTTTTTTTCTAAAGAAAAAAAAGATAGAGAACACGAGCAAAGGAAAGAAAGAGAACAAAAACACAGCTTATGGCGGCTCTCAAAAACTTTTATCACGTGAATCTATAAGCTTCTATAAACTCTTTGCATGACACTTAGCTGAGGAGACTCTTTGGACATGTTGTACACTTCATACACGATAAAGCCAGACAGATTCTGAATTTACATAATCATGTTCTACAGAGCTCAAACGGTCAGCTGTTTGTCCTTGAAGTGTCGGTGTTCTGATCTAGCAGGCCTTCTTACTTGAGCAGTGGCGAAACTCAAAGCGGACATGGGAGCCGCGGAACACATCGACGGGGATGGGCAGCTTGATCTGCTCGGCCCAGCGTGGGCTGTTGTTGTGGTACAGCACAAAGGAATGGTATTCGTCAGACCCCGGCTCACCCGAACCCGCTAAAACATAGCCCTGCAGACCAACACACACACACACACACACACACACACACACACACACACACACACACACACACACACACACACACACACACACACACACACACACACATATATATATACACACACATACACACACACGCACAAATACACACAAGCATCACAGGTTGAAATGATGCATGCTGCCCATCAGCTCTTATTTTCCATTGAACCAGGAAAACCACAAGACAACAATAGCACCACATACAAGTGTGAAAAAAAAAACGGCTGTGCTGCTCAGATTGGCTGCACTGATGTATAGTTTTGGTATTGCATGCTTGCAGTTACTATAAATATCTATAATATGTTAGCAGAGGTAGCCTGAGCAGAGGTGTTTTATGTACAATGTCGAAAAACTTTAATTGAAACCAGTTGAAAAGGAATACCCTGAGAATCTGTCCATCGGCATCCAGTGCATAAACTGTGATTTCCACATTTCTGGCTACAGTTTTTCCTCCTTTCTCAAACTCTCCTTTCTCCAAAATGATGTACAGATCATTCCTCATATCCCCTAAAAAAAAAGCAAACATATTAAGAGGGTTAAGCTTACATCATGTGGCTCTATAATGGAGTATGTTGCTGTAAAGGTATTAGCGATGGTCAGATTTACCAATTCGAAACGGTGCATTGGCATTTCAGTTAACTATATCATGCATTGTTTTAAAAAAGTGTGCAAGTTGGCATTGTAATGCAGAATTTTTCAACAGATTTGCATCAGTAAAAAAAAAAATTATATATATATATATATATATATATATATATATATATATATATATATATATATATATTTTTTTTTTTTATATATATATTTTTTTTATATATATATATATATATATATATATATATTTTTTTTTTTTTTTCATTTATTTATTTATTTTTTTTTATATATAATTATTAGTAGATGCTGGTATTGCATAAAGAAGTCAGGTGTGTCAGTATGTGAGGGTGGTGCAGGACATGCAGTAGGAACGACAGACTGGTTAAAGGTGGACTGCATCCAGGATCGGCTCTGAGCCCTTTCCTGTTTGCAGTGGTGATGAACAGGTTGACAGACGAGGTCAGACAGGAGTCTCCCTGGACTATGATGTTTGCGGACTAGATTGTGATTTGTGGTGAGAGTAGGGAACAGGTTGAGAAGAGCCTGTAGAGCTGGAGGTACATGCTTGAGAGAAGCATGTAGAAGTCAGTAGGAGTAAGACTGAGTACGTGTGTATGAATGAGAGGGAGGGCAGTGGAGTGGTGCGGTTGCAGGGAGAAGAGGTGCAGAAGGTGGAGGAGTTCAGGTACCTGGGGTCAACAGTGCAAAGTAATGGAGAGTGTGTTAGAGAAGTGAAAAAAAAGAGTGCAGGCAGGGTGGAGTGGGTGGAGAAGAGTGATAGCAGGAGTGATTTGTGATAGAAGGGTATCTGCAAGAGTGAAAGGGAAAGTTTATAGGACTGTGGTGAGACTTGAGATGTTGTCTGGTTTAGAGACAGTTGCATGGAGTAAAAGACAGGAGGTGGAGCTGGAGGTAGCAGAGCTGAAGATGTTGAGATTTTCGTTGGGAGTGACGACGATGGACAGGATTAGAAATTATTTTATTAGAGGGACAGCGCATGTAGGATGTTTTGGAGACAAGGTGAGGGAGGTGTAATTGAGATGGTTTGGACATGTGCAGAGGAGGGACATGGGGTATATCAGTAGGAGAATGCTGAGGATGGAGTCACCAGGAAGGAGGAAAAAAAGAAGACCAAAGAGGAGGTTTATGGATGTGGTGAGGGAAGACATGCAGGCAGTTGGGTTGACAGAGGCAGATGTAGAGGACAGGGGGGTATGAAGACGGATGATCCGCTGTGGCACCCCCTAATAGGAGAAGCCGAAAGAAGAAGAAGAAGATTTATTAGTAGATGCGTTATACTTTTATTAGTTAGAAAGTGATTAATAATTTGTGATATTTTCTATGTAGATTGATTTCCCCTCGTTAAAATGTTTCTCAAGTGCGTTCTCTCAGCACCGCTGCTGCTACGTGATTATGACGTATCACAACACTACAGAGACCGAGGTGTGTCACATAAATTAACATGGCAGAGGTAAAGCTGCATCTTCTTGGAGAACATGGAAAAGAACGTCTAGTTTTATTTCAGCTTTATTTTTTTGCACTACACAGGTCTCTTTGTGAAAGGGCCATCCATTAGAATTCAGGAGACACTTAGGTAAATTTATGATTTGCTGTCTGTCTGAACTAAAGAAAAAAAAAAGCTAACTATCTTTACCATAGTGAATTGCTTTGCATCACATTTTTTCCATTGCATCGGCCTATTTACAATATTTTTTCTTTCACCACGTTAATAGGAAAGTGTTTTTCCGCAGTAAAAGAAAAACACCAGAGTTTACTATTTTCTTCACCCCGTGGTAGATTAGGGAACATTCAAGAACTGTCACTAGTACTACATCTAGCAAACATACACACCCATGGCATGCACGCAATACCACAATGACCTACAACAGAGCTATCAACAGGTGCGTCCTGTGCCTCACTAGACACCACACAATATTCACACTGACAGGAAGAAGGCCTCCGTTATCACACCTTCATTCTCATCGCCCATCCACATAGAACGAAAGTGCTGCACAAGCACTCTTCCTCTGCTAGGTTTTAAAAACATTATAAATAAATGAGGGCCAAAGGTTTGGTGTAATTCTAGAAGCATGTCACTTCACTGTAGCAAAGAACAGCACTATCCCACTAAAGAGGAAGCACTGAGACCAGACAGCTCCATACATGCTTGGGTTAAAGGGGAAGATCAACACTAGAAAAAACAAAACTAGGCTAAACTTCCCTAAATAAATAGTTTCTGGAGAAGCACAGCACTGAGGGGATCAGTATTAAGGCTGAAAGGATTCCTTGAGTACAAAAAAATCATCGAGGCAAATTATTATATGCATTGTGTTTCCCATCTGACCATTATTACTGACGCACCACCTACAAAACTGTGGACCGGTAAACACGAAAGACGCTGTAGAATAAAAAAGATGGAGGAATGGGTAGAACAGAGCGAGGGGAACATTCATATAGAAGTCTGTTTCCGCCACATAAAAAAAAAAAGTTTGAATTGAATATTGCTTTAAAAAATAAATAAAAATTATTTCTTACAATTCCGACGTTTTTTTTGTTAGTTTGGTTTTTTTGCCACTCGTGCAGCGTTACCCCTCTGTAGTGCCAGAAAGCTTTACACATTGAGAATGAAATGGGCTACAATCAATAGTCTCCGAACCCTAGAGAGAACTCTTTCTAACAATCAGCTCTGGAGGAGATGGAACAAGACAGATGAAGCAGAGGAGCCTCTTACATGCACCAACAGCTTCAAACTTTAGGCCAACAACATGGTTACCTGTGGATGCACCAGAAATGTTGGATGTTTACGAGACAGAATTGCAGAAAAGAAAAAAAAAACTCGGAATTGCAAGGGGGAAAAAAATATTTAATCGGCAAACTTGTTTTTGTGAAGGAAACGTGCTTCCATAGGATTCAGGCAAAAAAAACTGACAAAAAGGTTGCGATCATTTTAAACTAAAACAAAGAAATCACAGTACAGTGCAGTTTTCTTCTTTTTTTTGAGTAATCTGAATAATAATTCATTTATATATTTGTATTTGCATTTGATGTTATATGGCAATTAAATGCACTAGATGGGTTTAGTTTTCACAGATATTCTTCTATGAAATTTCAGCAAAAAAAATTTACATTTTTGAAAAAAGGAAACAAGTTTTAATTTTAATTTTAAGAGACCTGTCTTATTTTTTCTAATATATTTAGTATTGCTCTTTAAAAAAAAAAAAAAAAGTACTTCTGATCCAATTGCTCGATTAATCGTTGGAATAATCATTAGAATACTCTATTACTAAAAACACTTGATAGCTACAGCCCTAATCGGTATAGAAAATACTACCCCTGCTCCTGTGTCCCCCCACTTTCTGTCTGCTCACTGCCTTATACTGACAATGTAGTTGCCATACCAACCATTTCTGAGGTAACAGCCAAATGCACATATATCTATCTACACACACACACACACACACACACACACACATATATATATATTTTTTTTTTTTTTTTTTTTTTTTATTACATTAAGGGTGTACATTTTTATTGCATGCACAAGGCAAATATATCAAGCAACACACAACCTGAAATTACTCACTAAGATTTTTATTCTGCACATCATTCAAATCAGCTCATATATAGCTTATATTGACCTAGCATTAACCTGCATATTGCATACACTGCCTGAATTAGTTTATCATTGTGCCAAATACAGTTTTGTACTTCTAATATCAGAATGTTTAATCAGAATATTAAGACCATTAAGAATGTAATTTCATTTGATTTCAGACCTCACAACATCAAAAACACACACACAAATATGTTGTTAGCAAATTAACCAGCCCTAACTTTATTTTCTTCAAGCTGAGTATCGCTAAACTTGCTGATTAGCTGTTGCATTTTGGTCTCATTTGTAGTCGTAAGACAGGGAATTATATTTAAACTAGCGAAAGAAAGAACTGCAACACCACGAAAACCACAAAAAAAAAACATTCTAAAAAGTGCTAAAGCGAGCATTTCAATGGAAAGTAGAGGTAGCGGTACATGAACATCAGAAAATGAAGACCTGTAGAAGATGACTTAAGACCTAGAACAGTGAATTTAAGACTTTTTAATGCTTTTTAAGACTCTGCAGAAACCCTGAATATGTGCAGACCAGTAATCTCAGTAGCAGAAGGCAGTGCAGCACATTACTGTGAATGTTAATACAGTGAAATATATTCTCGAAAGACACTGCTTTCTGTTTTTTTTTTTTTCCCTTTTCATTTCCAATACAATTTTGGTGTATCTGTGTATATGTAAATACATCTTGAACTTCGTATAGTCCAACAATGATCTATAACTGACAGATGGTTTTCTGTACCTGGCATTATGACATCAGAGAATCCTAGCTTCCTGGTGATGGATACACCCCGAGAGAAAATGGCCATGTACTCCCTCCGCAGCTGCTCGATGTCCCCATGAAGTAACTGGAGAGTCACTGCAAGGCCTACAGACAAAACAAAAAAAACACTTATGTAGTATCTATGTACTGTATGTTTTAAACTTTTAGCTGTGTGTAAAAGAAACGCTGTGTTTTTTAAATTCTAACATGCACTATATTGCCAAAAGTTTGCAGACACCTGGTCATAAATATGACGTGGTTTTTGAACATCACATTCCACATTCAGTCCCAATTTGCTCTTACAATTCCTCAAGATTTTCCTCTAGATTTTGAAATGTACTTGTGGAGATTGGTGTTCATTCAGACACAAGGACGTTAGGAAAGTCAGGTACTGACTGCAGTCAGTGTTCCAATTTATCCCAAAGGTGTTAGATGGGGTTGAGGTCAGAGAGCTCTATAGCAGGAGATCTTCCACTCCAAACTATGAAAAGCATATCTTCAAGGAGTTTGCTTTGTGCACAGTGGCACTGTCAATGCTGGATCAGGTGTGGGTCTGCTAGTTCAAGTGAATGGAAAATGTCATGAGACCACATTCAAAGAGTTTGGAAATGAACCACATATGGCTGGAAAAATGTGTGTCCCAAAACTTTTGTCCATATAGTGAACAGAGTGTCACACAAAATTTCTCAGAACATTGTCTTGAAAACGGCATTACATTATAACTATAATCATTTTTAGGCATTCTAGTTTCATAATGTAAAACTGAGTCAGCTGGAATATGAGAAGAAGCATCGGCATAAATCAGTTGGACTGGCACTGGCGGTCACTAGTCACTTCGATTTCAGAGCTTTTCTCTTTTTCTCAGGTCAGTGTCTGAGTGTCTCTTCCATGGCCAGGAGTTACCAATGAAACAATGACTAAAATTGACGGTTTATGCCAGAAATAAAAAACATTGTAGTTTTAACATTATGTACAATGTAACTGCAAAAGTAGCACTTGCTGGGTGTTGGTCATGTTAAATCAATTTGAAAAAAGAGCAGCACGGCATCAGAGTTAAACAGGAAGTTTGCTTGCCCCCTTTCCTGTCTGCCGCTCTTGCTCTCCTGTGCTTCATATACACTTTCATTTCTCTTTTTTAGCGTCTGGTAGAAGGTCAAATAATTCAGGCTTGTGCACACAGTAAATTGTTTTTTTTTTTTCTTTTTTTTTTTTTTTATATCCCAGTGTGAAAGACAGATGCTTAAGCAAAGGACAGCGCAGCCAAGCATTTCTAGCTTTTCTCATTTCCCCTGAAATAGCAGGTATGCTAATTAACCATATACAGGACTACAAGTTTCACATCCTATTTAAACAGAGAGAATGCAAATTCCCCATTATTCAGAATAAATCACAACCTGGACCAACAAACCCTTTTATAGGACATGAATCTAGAGATGATTTATATGCATGTCTAAGCCCTCATGCGTACCCAATGAAAAGGTTCAGAGAGTCTAAACATGACGTCTTAATACAATTATAAGCTTCAACTTATTAAATCGGATAATGGCGTTAAGATCAAATTACGTTCGCATCATTGCCTACAATACAGCGTGTAATATGTTTGGAGGTTAATGTAACAATGGCGAAATGATAGATAAGTAATTATTAATCCGATCTCATTACGTTTTTTTTCTAGTCAATGGTTAATTAAAATAAATACAAATTTTCTACCCATCAATTCCCATTTGATGAAATCATATCTCTGTTTATTTAGAATGAATCAGTCAGAGGGGATTTCGCAAGACGAGTTATTGTTGCTTGCTATGCGTATGATACGCATCAATGCTGATAAGACGGTCGAGTAAATGACTTTGTGCCAGTCACTGGGATTAATGTATTCACACATACAGCTTGTGATTATTCAGGGCCCATGCTTTTGATGCTGCAAATAATTACAGGAGAGAGTCAAAACCGCATGAAACTGCAGACTCTAACTGATAGAGCCATTCTGCACACATCATATGTATATCCTTTAAGGTATCTAACATATCTCGCTCTGTGTTTGTGAAATGTGACATTACATAGCTTTAATTAGCAGAAGTAATTACAAACTTTGGAGCATGCCTGAGCCACCATAAAACATTTTTTTATTGAAGTTTCCAACTAAATCCTCTAATCAAGTGAAATCAAGCTTGTACCAGAAATGTTCTGCCACTAAATCCTACATGCCTCATGCTGTTGCTAGGTGAAGTCTTCGCTGAGTAAATACTGCTCTCTGAACTGCAAGAAGAAACTCCATAGCAACTCCAAAAGAAAGCTTCTCCGGCTACTAGAGCTGTGAAACATGTCCATACTGAGTGTGTACTTTCAGACCATTTCTAAGTGTGGATCTAGAACTTACCCGTGTTGGATCCTGACAGGTTATACCTGGAGTTCACTTTCTTTATTATGCTGTCATGGATTTGACTCCAATCACTCTCAGTGTTACAGCTGCAATACAGAGTGTTGGTAAGAGTGTTAAAAGAAAAAAAATATTTATTGCACCACAGCAAATATCATTATACAAGTGTGTGTGTGGTTGTACAGTCAGAATTCGTGGCATATTCTGGCCTGTTCAATTAAAATGAAGGTCAGGCTACTAAAGTATCTATAATAGGTTCAGTGCCACTGAATGGTCACTGGGTGAGTTGACTTTATATTTTCCCATATACATATTAGTTATCTGTTATGCTAATGTATATGTACAGTATATTAGTCTGTGTCTCTGTATATTTATGTCTGTGTGTCTCCAAATGCATTTATGGCTGAGACAAAGTATACATATACACACACACACACACACACACATATACATATGTGTATATTTTATATATATATATATATATATATATATATATATATATATATATATATATATATATATATATATATATATATATATTTTATATATATATATATATATATATATATATATATATATATATATATATATATATATATATATATATATATATACACATATACATACACACACACACACACACACACACGTGTATAGCATCAGAGATGGTGCTCTACTCACGCGTAGACTTTAAGGATCTGGTCGTCCTTCGTGTCAGCAGTGAGGAGATCCGCGATGCTGAACACGGCACAGCCAAACGGACGCCTGTACTGCACGCTGCATGTGTTCTTCTTCTCACCCGCACACATCCTCCCTACACACACACACACACAACTAATTTACTCCCACTCTGACCACTGCTAATGGGCATCAGATGAATATGTACAGTTAAAAGAGCTGTATTAATC